>NC_091293.1:52791992-53011992 GCF_038502225.1 Cherax quadricarinatus
AGCTAGAGACTCAAATGTTTGCAGTTTTGTCAAAGTCCCTGGTGACATACTCGGTCGAAAGCAATGGTTATGTCCAGTGTTACTGAGTAGCTGATTTTGGATTCATCCTCAAACTGGTGCCACACAGTGGAGTGGTTAAGCAGATCAGCTGTAGAGAGACCTTTTCTGAAGCAACACTGATTGTCACAAACAACCGAGTGATAGTCAAACAATATTGTCATTTGCCGTGAGATTATTATCTCAAGGATTTTGCCTGTGATAGACAAGAGGGCTACTGGTCTTTAGCTGCTGATTAACGCTCTATTTTGTGAACAACTGCAAACTGAAGCTTCAGTTGTACCCACATCCAGAACACAACTAAGGCCTCCAGAACAGTAGGTATCCTCTCCATCATACGTTGCTGTGCACCTCAAACAGCACTATTTACATTGTACTACTCTCTAGACTGTCCTTACCTCACCTGTGGTATTTGTACCTGAGGATCTACCACGTCAAATCACCTAAAACCAATAATAACTCAACAAAATGCCGCATTGAGAACGATTACCCATTCCAGTGCCAGACAACACTCCACCACTCTTCAAAAACTTAAACTTACTTAATATACCTAATATGCACTCATACTACTATGCCTACTATATATAGGGCAATCTATTCCAATATAAATCCTTCTCTCAAACTTTTCCTTGATAGCTACAACAGAACACAGTCATAACACAAGACAGTAAACTTCTTTGACATTTCCCGTATCCTACTCAACCTGTGTAAAAACTCTATGCGCATAAAAGGCCCTAAGATCTGGAACTCCCCCACTAAAGCATTGAAAGGTCTCCTGTCTGCAAATCGCTTCGGAGCTATTGTTAAAAAACTTATCTCCTTAATGTAATATGCACAGCAATGAGCTATGTAGAGCGAAAAACTAATGTGAAGAACCTGGGAGTAATAATGTTAGAGGATCTCACTTTCAAAAAGCACAACAACGTATCTACCACATCTGCTAGAAAAATGATCGAATGGATCATGAAAACCTTCAAAACTAGGGATGCCAAGCCCGTGATGATTCTCTTCAAATCGCTTGTTCTCTCTTGGCTGGAATACTGCTGTACACTAACAGCCCCTTTCAAGGCAGGCAAAATTGCTGACCTGGAGAATGTACAGAGAACCTTCACGGCACATATAAGTACGATGAAGCACTTAAATTACTGGAAAACGGTTGAAGTCCCCTGATTTTTCATTCCCTGGAACGCAGGCAAGAAAGATACATGATAATGTAAACTTGGAAAATCCTAGAGGGATTAGTACCAAATTTGCACACGAAAATCACTCCCTACGAAAGCAAAAGACTCTGCAGGAGATACATCATCCCCCTAATGAAAATCAAGGGCACCCTGAGTAAACTAAGAGACAGCACAATAAGTGTCAGGGATCAAGACTCTTCAACTGCTTCCCAACATACATAAGAAGGGATTACCAATAGACCCCTGGCTGCCTTATGGTAAGATTGTGGACAGTGGAGTCAGATTGCACATGCTGTGGATTCCATCTCACATTGGTCTTCAGATGCATGATAAAACTGATAAATTGGCTAAGCTGTATGCTCTCAAAGATGGGGTAGACTGCAATCTTGGCTTGTCAGTTAGCAGTTTGAGAACAATAATAGAAAAGAACTACAACTGAATCTTATTGACTTAAGACTCAGGGATATTGACACCAGTGAGTCCATCTATCATCATTCTATCATGCAGGAGGAGCCACATGTCTATGGTACGTTCAACAAAATAAGCAGACTCTTGGATGTCACTACCACCCGGCTCCGACTGGGTTACAAGTATCTTTGGTAGGTTAAATCACCACCACCAGATGTAGACCAAACGAAATGTAAACTTTGCCAGATGGACTATTGTCACACCCTGCGTCATTATGTACTGGAGTGCGATAAAATTAATTCAATTCACTTCAGTTCAATTCAATTCAATTCAAGTTAATTCTCTATAATGGTTACAATGTGGGGTTTACAGGTTTTGGGTATTTTGTGGTTTACATGTTATAAAATACTAATTACAGAGGGGGCCACTAGGACACCTAGCATGGCTAGGTATTTCGAGCAGACTTAGATTAATTCTTAACATTAAATCCTTACAGATTATAGTATTAAGGCTAAGTGACTACATCATAATTTGTGAGTTTAGCAATGTTGTGAAAATTTGTGTGGACTGCCTCCAAGTGAGTCGCCTACCCTGGCAAACTCTGTTGACACCGAGCTCTGAGGTGGGTACCTCAGCCTCACAAGTGGCTTATAGGACAGATTTTCACAAATGATTGATGTTGCAAGAAACTCGCCTGCATGCACGTATAAAGGACTAATTGGTGTTGCAGCATATATCCTGATCTTCAACTTCCCTAAGCTTAGCCTTAGCCCCTTTGGACTTCCCCTCAGAAACCACGTACAACCGGGAGCCTTAATTCCTGCAATATTCAATCGTTATTAGTGACGTGCCTGCACCTCAGAAATTCCTATATCCAAGAGGGTGTGTATTCCCTAGTATAACTATGCAGGCATGGACACTAGCTTCCAGACTGCCAAGAGACACTGGTACTTACTGGGCATGCACTGCCTGCTGCACACCGGGCCCACAGATCAAACTCACAATCTCCCCAGACACTGGTCAGAAATCTACGAGATAAAGTGGAGGTCTTGTCTTACTGTATGGGCCTGATGGAGGTCATCTACAGTACATCGAGGCGCCTCTACCAGATTTCCCCAGGTCTCGAATGTGAAGACACGTGGGGGCGCCGTCTGCTGATCACAGCACGTCTTGTCCAGTTGGTGTCTGTCTTAAGAAGAACGAGCTGGTCTCTCTTCCAGACCCTGGTCTCTTCGTTCAAACTAGGGCTGCCAGTTCTCCCTAGCTAACTTATCCTAGTGTTTGCCTACATTATCGGCCTATTACTACCTATGTTAAGGTCTTAGGTCTACATTATTATCTACAGTTGCCTTAGTAAACCTAATATTAATATACTATCAGTAAAACTACCTACTCCTTCCCTGAAGGGTAAATCTATAAATTAAATAAGCTTACCAACAATCCACGCCAACTCGAGAGAATGCTTTGTTTTGGGTGGGGTATAAGGGCCACCCAGCTCAGCCGTTCCATTACGGCCATGCCGGATCTGTCCTGTGGAACTTTAGGGACCAAATAAGTTTCTACATCCTCCCGCCAGCGAAGGTAGGCACTAAGTCTAGATCAAGTCTGCCTCCCGCAGGCCCCCATGGCAGACCCTGGACACGAGTGCCGTCCGGCCACTCTCATCGAGCAGACTCTGGTCTAACTTCAACCATCCAGTTTGCCCTGCGTGGACCTCTGGGGGTGTAAAGTTGTTGGTTCCGGTGGTCTTAGCACCCTTTCCTTTAACTTTAACGTCTTTCGTATGTCTAGCCTTGACTGAGTGACTCCGTACTTTTCCACCCAGTGGCCCACATGCCTTGGTAGCCTTTCCTCCCACTGTTACGAGGTTCCCTAGATTTAATGGCAATCTTTCTCCTTCTTTACGTACCCTGTAAAAGTGTTTTCCCAATGTGGCCGAGTGTTCGTCACTACCTACCTGGTTCAGCTTCCCTGGTGGTTCATCGTGTATACTGGTACTCATTATCACTACTTCCCCAGCTATCATGGGGACAGCTTCTCCTCTATCTGGCGTGGCAGGGAATTCAGGTGGAATCCTTCCGCCTATGATGTATCCTACTGGGGATCTGTATAAACCAATTCCTTCCTTAAACGTCCATCATGTAGACAGGAAGTCATCTATATGATTGGCTCCCACCAGGATACCTACATTTCTGACTGTGTCAGTGGTAATTCCTTGGTCTGCCAGCTTCACGTCAAGGTCTTTCAATTGCTTAGCTGCTGCAGCAAGACCTCTCGCTGTAATTGCCGTGGGTAATGTCTCTACCACCAAGGCTGTAATGTCTCTGCGATGTCCACCTAATTTGACTGTGACATCCACCACGTCATAAGATTTGGGTGGGGCCTGTCTTATAGCCCCTCCCAACATCATACTAACTTTCCTTGTGGCCTTCAACTTTAATTTAGCCACCAACTTCTTTGTTATCAAGGATACTTGTGCTCCTGGGTCAAAGAATAATCGGGTTGTTTCGGACCTGTGCCCACTCACAACCTTTGCCATGACTGTAGGTAGGGCAGCACCTCCATGATTCTCACTCGGATTAGAGACTTCACTCCCACTAATCACGCTGGCTACCATTTCAGGGTCGGACTCACTTTCTATCTCTACCTGAGAGATATCCCTACTAGCCTGAGGTTCCCTTAAATTATTGGGACATAGTGCAGTATGGTGCTTACCTTTGCAACAGACTCGACACTCACTGAGCTGGGTGCCAGTCTCTCGCAAAGTGTTCCCCACAACACTTGAAGCAGAGTCTCAACTCCCTTAGTCTCTGTTGCCTACTGCTCAGTGTTATATACTCTGAGCAACTCGTGCTAGCGTGTTCGCCTTCGCAGAACACGCATATTCTGGCATGAGTGCCTCTGAGGTTCTGCTTAGAGGTTCTTACCTTAGACACCTCTTTACCATAGTACACTCCAACGTTAGTCGTACGAGCTTTAGACTGATCTCTCGAGATCTTTGAGTGACTGTCTGGGTTTTTGTGGTGATGGTGGTGACTCTTCTCTCACACCTATACTCAAATGAGAAACGAGATCTCCCAACCCCTCAACAATTTGTTTTATCGTGAACCTATTCGTCCGATATTTTAAGTGTAACTCATGCACTGTAGTGCTAGCCAGTTTCCTCTGAATCACCTGGCTAAGGACCCATTCTGAATCATCATCCTCATACAAATCTTTGAAACTATTTGTCAAGCTCATAATTTCAATACGGAACTTCTCTAGGCTTTGATGGTCATGTCGGCAAGCCTCTAGATCCAACAACCAGTTTGGTAATGCCGGACCAAGTCCAAGGCTTTACCCTTGAGCTGTGAACGTAAATATTGTAATTTGACGGCATCTGACAAATCGTCTCTGTCATCTATCTGGGCTTTAAACTGATCCCAGAAAGCAATGTACTCTGTTAAGGTTCCGTCGAACGTTGGTAAATTCAACTGGGGCAATCTGGGCAACACATTAACAGGCGTGCTGTTGTTCGTGTTCCTTGAAACATTTGCTCCACCTGCTGTACCAGCCTTCAAAGTCTTTATTAACTGCCTGCAGAGTCTCATCTCTGCTTTACACTCTGCCCTTCGTTTGTCATAGTCCATCCGTGCTACTTCGACTGTATATTCAGACTCACCTGTTGTATAGGCCTCTGTCTCATAAAGGATAAATGATCTCTCAAGGGCCTCCAGTCTTTGCTCCAAATGTTTCAGGCAACTCTCTAGTTCCTCCCAGTCTACGTTTTGATCTTGCCTGACCGTACGACACTCTTCACATGCTTTGCTCAGGCGCCCCTTATAGGCTCCCATAGACCGCTTTAATTGACTTAGAGCTGGGACAGCTAGTACTTCATCTTCACCTACCATAGCTGCGGTTTAGTTAAGATCATGGTACTAATTTGTACTTCAATTAGCCCACCCCACAGCACGAACGGTATAAGGTGAGAATGAACGAGTCTCAAGGCTTCTCAACAAGCTTAACAATTCCCTTTATTATATTGACTCTACTATGAATCAAAAATGTACACTGTTAGCTCTCAAATCCCAATCGAAATGTGTATCGGTGTGAAAGCTTAACCTAGCAATTTCCTGTACAATGCCAGCAAATAATTATAGGACTTAACCTAGTCTCAGGTACAATTCACAAATCCCACATTAAAATGAATCAAAGACAATGAAAATCACTCAATAAAAAGTGCAGTATACAAATTAAAATCACTTGGTTAACACAAATAAATTCAACAATTCAACTTGTGAAACAGTAAATAAATAATGTGTGTAAACAGCTTGACCTAGCTTACTCAGTCTAGCGTGGATGGTTGGATAAGGTAAATCCTAACCTAACTAGTGTGCTAGCTTAAACCTGGCTTTATAACTCCCTGTAAATAATAACTAGGTTAAATCTGTCCTAGCTACTATAACTGTTGTAAATATTGCACAAGCCTAGCCTAACTGTGGCTACCTTGCAAATCCACTGTAAATAATTAAATTCACAAGCTTCTCTAGCCTACCTGGCCTGCCTGTAAATTACTGCAAATAATAACTTCTGTGTATAGTCAGCTTGGCCTAGCCTCTGTGTAACTTTGGGCCTAGGTGAGCTAACTTAACCTAACTCTGTTAAACTGGTTCCTAACTGTGGCCTAGCTATGATAGCTTAACCTAGCTATTCCACATCACGGTTTCGAAGGACCACTTTTTTGTGAAAATTTGTGTGGACTGCCTCCAAGTGAGTCGCCTACCCTGGCAAACTCTGTTGACACCGAGCTCTGAGGTGGGTACCTCAGCCTCACAAGTGGCTTATAGGACAGATTTTCACAAATGATTGATGTTGCAAGAAACTCGCCTGCATGCACGTATAAAGGACTAACTTACTTGGTGTTGCAGCATATATCCTGATCTTCAACTTCCCTAAGCTTAGCCTTAACCCCTTTGGACTTCCCCTCAGAAACCACGGGTAACGGGAGCCTTAATTCCTGCAATATTCAATTGTTATTAGTGACCTGCCTGCACCTCAGAAATTCCTATATCCAAGAGGGTGTGTATCCCCTAGTATAACTATGCAGACACGGACACTAGCTTCCAGACTTACGAGAGACACTGGTGCTTACTGGGCATGCTCTGCCAGTTGCAACACAGGCCCACAGATCAAACTCACTCACAATCTCCCCAGACACTATCCAGAAATCTACGAGATAAAGTGGAGGTCTTGTCTTACTATATGGGCCTGATGGAGGAGGTCATCTATGGTACATCAAGGTGCCTCTACCAGATTTCCCCAGGCCTCAAATGTAAAGACATGTGGGGGCGCAGTCTCCTGATCACGTCACGTCTTGTCCAGTTGGTGTCTGCCTTAAGAAGAACGCTATTGTGTCTTTGAGACCTGTGCCTCATAGTTCAAACTAGGGCTGCCAGTTCTCCCTAGCTAACTTATCCTAGTGTTTGCCTACATTATCGGCCTATTACTACCTATGTTAAGGTCTTAGGTCTACATTATTATTATCTACAGTTGCCTTAGTAAACCTAATATTAATATACTAACAGTAAAACTACCTACTCCTTCCCTGAAGGGTAAATCTATAAATAAATAAGCTTACCAACAATCCACCCCAACTCGAGAGAATGCTTTGTTTTGGGTAGGGTATAAGGGCCACCCAGCTCAGCCGTTCCATTACGGCCATGCTGGATCTGTCCTGTAGAACTTTAGGGACCAAATAAATTTCCACAGTTGTCATGTAGTTAGTTGTCGGGGGGGATCAGGGAGATAAGATGTTTTCTAACGGTAGTTTTGAAAGTGATGAATGTGTCTGCAGTTCTAGAGTTTTCAGGTAGAGTGTTCCAGATTTTAGGCCCTTTGAAATACATTGAATTTTTGTAAAGGTTTAGTCGAACACGGGGAATGTCATGGAGATGTTTGTGTCTGGTGTTATGCCTGTGGATCCTGTCACAACTATCAAGAAAGCGTTTTAGGTCAAGGTTAATATTGGAATTTAAGGTCCTGTAGGTATAGATTGCACAGTAGTAAGTGTGGATGTTCTGAACAAGGAGTAAGTTTAGATCTATGAAGAGTGGGGGGGGGGGAGTTGCCAGGGATGGGATTTAGTGATTATTCCTACTGCTGCTTTTTGTTGGGTTATTATTGGCTTTAGGTGTGTTGCTGCAGTTGAACCCCAAGCACAGATAGCATAGGTGAGGTATGGATATATAAGTGAATGGTATAGTGTGAGAAGGGCAGTTTGCGGTACGTAGTATCGTATCTTGGAAAGGATCCCCACCGTTTTGGATACTTTTTTTGTTGTGTTGGATATGGGTGCTGAAATTTAGGTTGTTGTCGACAACTCACTCAGAAATGTTCAAGAAATGGCAAAGTATTTTATCCACAGTGTGTTGCAACCCCTGAATGGGTTACAATGATTATTATGTATATATGTAATGTATATTACCTTTTCATTTAATTTTATATTGCTTACATTTGCGATAATAGCTAAATCGCAAATGTATTGCCTTATATTGTTATTTGACGTAGCTTATGTTGTTAGGATGTTAAATATTACATATTGTTAGGATGTATATAAAATGTGCTCAGTTCAAGTCTTGATTGTCAAGCTACTGTAATTATCGCTTGTCGCTCGTTATACTGCCGGCTTCTGAGCTGTGCTGTCCATGGCGCTATCACGTGATCGAGGGGGGGGTGTCCTCACCTCTCGTGAAGTCTTCAGTCTGCTCGAGACTCGCTTGGTGGTTTGACAGATTGTCTGTCTCATTATTCTTGTTAGTTCTGTAGAACTTTGTTCACAGAACATTGTATAGACTTTGTGATTTTCGACGTTGTACTGAGGTTGTGTGTCGCTTAGACACTCTGAACATCTCAGGTCCTTAGCTATAGCTTCTGACCTAATTTTGTACTGGTTTCTGTGTATTGTCACAGTCGCGTTTTTCCTATGCTGAACATAGATTCAGTAGTATGGGAGTTTTGTAACTTTTGTGGAGGATCTGCTGATGGTCCCTACTTAGTGTCGTTATATTATTTCCCAGTTCCTGATTCTGTGTCGCAGTCGCTTGATATTGCATTGCTATTGGGCTTAGCATTCTTTGTTGTTCAAGCAGACTGTTCGGGTTGCCAGTCGGTCAAGAAGTTAGTTTATTTGAGGACTTTGTCAGTCACTTGTTTAAGTCTTATTCGAGTCTTGAGACATAGCTAACTACTTAAGAGCACTTACACGCATACACACACTTACTTGTACATATTTGTAATATCTTATTAAATGTTAATGTACCTGACGGTACTTAAGAATTATAAATGTGATATGTGCTTTCAGCACAATAATATTGAACTCAAGAGATTGATTTTATTTTGATTGCTGTGATTTAATTTACTTTGATAATATACCTCTAGACTTAATAAATTTATTAAATTTTAATTTCTCTAGTTAGTAGCCTACCAGTTGTAATCCTAAAGCACTATTGAACCATACTGAATTCTAATGGATAATTGGACAAGGATACTGACTACTTGTTACGAAAACCCAGTAACAGGCTGGATGCTAGAAGGGCAGTCCTTTCTAGTATTCACTGGAGATCTCTAAGCTTTTAGAATCGCGTTTTTTGTAACACAGTGGTATATTACAGACCATTCTGGAGAAATGCCCTGACTTTGCTAGCTGTAAATAATGCATTACCATGTGTGTGTGTGTGTGTGTGTGTGTGTGTGTGTGACTCAACAATCAATATTTGCACCAATAACTCATTACAGTTGTGATCGTGTGTGGAAGTGTGAATTGCTCATTACTCTATAATTTGTTCATGATTGTAGCCATGTATAAACGTAAGTAACCATACTTACAGGATTCATTACCTTTGTAACTTGTGAGTTCATTACCTTTGTACCTAGTTCAGCTATCAAAACTTTGGGGGCCAAGTCCCTGGATCCATTACTTACCTCTGTAATCTGTAAATACCTTTGTAACTTGTCATGATTGTGACCAGACCTACCTGGAGTTCAATACCTTTGTAAATTGTGATTTCATTACCTTTGTAAATCGTGAGTTCATTACCTTTGTAACTTGCTCAGCTATTAAAACTTTGAGGCCCAGTCCCTGGACTCATTATGTACCTCTGTAATCTTTTGACTACCGCCCACAGGATGGGTATGGGGTGCATAATAAATATATTAAACTAAACTGTCTTCAAGGCGCTGGACAGGCACCTAAAGTCAGTACCTGTTCAGCCGAGCTGTGGCTCATACGTCGGTTTACGCGTGGCTAGCAGTAACAGCCTGGTGGATCAGGTCCTGATCCTCCACGAGGCCTGGTCACGGACCCGGCCGCGGAGGGTCGATCCCCGGAACCCCTCTCCATGTATGTCAAACAAAACTAGTCTTCATCCAGTTCCGTCCCTGTTCTTCCATCCTACCTTCAACTCCCATAATTTGCTTCATTTTACTTGAGTTGTAAAGTAACTTGCTGTATCTTCATGTCTATTTAATCATCTCACAAAACTGAAAATCACTGAATCAGTTTAAATAATATGCAACTGTTTTGGAATTGACATTTTGTCATAAAGTACTTTTCTTTTTGTACTTATGATCGTAGGTAGTTAATTGCAAAAGAAGCCACATAATTATACTATGCACTGCATAACTAATGGTTTTCTTTTGTGCCTACTGTTGTATTAATTCATTGAAATTACATTCCTTGTACGTCATAAAGAAGTAAACTATTGTTATTATTATTATAACAATGACTACGTTTGCCTTTTTCCACAAGGAAGCTCAATGACAGTGTGTCACACAGAGTTGACAGATTTGTGGTGATGCTAGCTCATTCACACATCTACTCGGCAATCTTGGGTCACTTTGTTCAGGCCCACGGCCATTCCTTAGTCCAAGGATTTAAAAAAAATAATAATCTTTATTTCTACAAGTACATATACAAGGTGTACAGGCCTAGCTGACATCAATGACTTACTACTATACAGAAAGCCCCTTGTTATGAAGAGCATTTCGGGCAAATTTGGTCAATTTTGTCCCCAGGAAGTGACCCACATCAGTCGACTAACACCCAGGTACCTATTTTACTGTTAGGCGAACAAGGACAGCAGGTGCCTGAAGGAAACACGTCCTAATGTTTTCACCCTTACCGGGAATCGACCCCGGACATCAATGAGTGACCTGAGTGCGCTAGCAATCATTGCTGCGTTTTGTCCTATTGTCATCTCCGAGAACTTTGACGTGGTTATTGTGGCTAGCAATAGATCAAAGACTTGCATCTTTGCACAAAATGTTCAGTAAATAGATCATCTTTAAGATGAATGTTGTTACCAGCAGTTATTCTGTTGATTAAGAGGTGGAATGATTTCATCGCCTGGTGAATAGTCTTGTCGGTTTTTGAGGAAGGACCGCCAGGATTTAGAGCCCATCTTTCTAATGCCAGTTTTTCTTTTGCACTGCCTTCCAAGATAGAAACAGCCCAGTTTTTTACTTTCTCCATTCACCGAGGGTTGCCTGTGGGTGCTCTTCTTATAGAGAGTGGGATGCCTCTTATACTTTTTCAGTTCCACCTCTTCCTGCCTATATATAGCCGTCCTGCTCCACCTCTGTTAGTGTGACTTTGTCAATGGTCCAAGTCGGACCGAAACGTCGTCGTAAGCTTCTCTCTTTTATGTGCGGGTTATTTGTGTATCCTAACATGCTGCCGGCGAGGCAGTTAGGCCTGAGTGGTTGAGGGGAGAGGACGTGTGTGTTGAGTGAGGTCCTAGGCCTTCTATATCAGAACTGCTTATCTCACCCGACTGATAACTCATCATGCAACAAATATCGTTGGAGCGCAGCTGAATTGCTGCTGGAACTCTTATGTGTGAACTGTGACCAGTGATATACCTAGTGAAACACAAACGTTGATTTGAAGTGGCTGTAGGAGGCCTTCCTTCACTCCACCTCGCCTGTCTCCCCTCCTTCCTCGATTTGGAACTCAGCCATTCGCCTCTATTTACTTATGGTCTAGAGGCGGTTTTTGCCAGACCACGTAAATGCTTAAGTGCCCGTGTCAGTCCTCTGTGCCGCACTCCATTCATCTTACGAATATGTCTCCTGTGTGCCTACCTGCCTGCTACAATCAAATATCCAAGTGGTTGACACGGGCTTAGCAAGCACATTCAAGCAAGCTTGAAAGCAGCACTCCAAGCTAGCCAGGACAAGCTAAGGCAGCCTGCAGTTACAGCTCCTGACCCCCAGCATGTCTATGTATACGTTCTACAGTGCTGCTGGCGTACCAGTGTTTCCTGTAGTGGCTTAGTTAAGAACAATTTAACGAGCATTGCAGTACTAACTTTTTAAGTGGGACATACCAGAGGTTCACCTATAAACATAGTAAGTTTGTGCTAAGTGCATTCACCACAGAGTGAGCATTCTTCTGTCATACGTGTGCTAGAAGTGTTAAGTGCTGCAGGTTTGTTGTAACTATTTGCACGAGTGGATTTCACTGACTTAGGACATTGTGCTACCATCAGTACCTACGTAGGCTTAAAATGAGTGAGGAATGTCTGGCCTGCTGGGTGACCTTGAAAATGGCACTATAAGACCCGCATGCCACTTACACCCATACTGCGTGTGTCTAGTGAGGTGAATGTCCCTTCCTCGACTTTCCTATTCACCGGTATCCCTTAGCTCGTCGCCATTATCTACATATGGGATAAGGGCGAGTTTAGCCGATCCAGGATAAACAGCACTCCAAGCCAGCCAGTGAAGGCCAAGTTACATGCAGTTACATCTGTTCTGAATCCCAGAATGCCTTTGTGAACGTTCTACAGTGTTCCGGCCGTACCTTCGATGTTGTGAGAACTCTTGTGTGTGAGTTGTGACTGGGGATATACCTAGTGAAACACTGGAATTAGTTTTCCGTTTTGAAAGGCTAGTACCTGGTAACTCCTTTGGAGACGGCTTTTTAACTGTAACAAGCCAGAGGTTCATCTATAAACATATTAAGTTTGTGCTGATTTGTTTGTCCACAGTGAAAATTTGTCTGTCATTCCTAGACACGTGTGCTAGCTGTGTTAAGTGCTGTGGGTTTGGAGTAATTAACGAGTAGTGCAATATTGGTAACTCTCGAGACGACTGTGGCCCCGTGAATGACCTTGAAAATCGCACTGCGACCCGCAGGCCACTACACCCATATTGCCTGTGTCTATAGAGCGAGGTGAATATCCCTTCCTTGTCCCTTCTATTCACCGGTATCCTTTAGCCCATCGCCAGTGTGAAACTCCTGTCAGCTATGAGTATAGCTGATGGTGTTGACGTAGATGATGGTGAAGGCAGATTTGAAACATATTTTAGTAAATAGGCTCGGAAAAAAGAACGAGGCTTCCAGAGAAAGCTTGCTGAAAGCAATACAGTGGGCGCACACCCTCCCAAAGCTGTCAGGTTAGATTTCCCTAACAACACTGATCAAGAGACCAAGTGTAACTGGTTTTTCGAAGCTAGTACAGACAACCTAGAGAAAACGATCAAGTTTGTCCACGATGAGAATAACTACGTCTTTGTGCCTAATGAATCAGCATTTATAGACAAACTTCTCACTCGCGAATATGCCAACATCAAACTCCGAGCAGCCCCACCAAGGGCACATAAAGTGCTTATTGTCATCTATAACGTCAACAAGCACTTGAATCCTCAGTATCTGGTGTCAGAGCAAGTTGCAAGCCCTCGTCGACTTTCCAACGGTCTGATATTAGCTGAGTGGACTGGCCAGGGGACTCTGCCACGCTATATTCACTCCCGCGCAGCCCTCAACAGACGCTATTACATTGCATTGTACAGACCTCCTCAACGTCGATGTTATAAGTGTCAACGCTGGGGCCACATTGCCAGGAAATGCCCATCTAAGTCACACTGGTGTGCAGTGTGAGCCAATGCTCATCCTTCTGAACGGTGTTATGATATGATCAAACAGCAACAGACTGTTGCTAAACAATGTATCAATTATAAGACCTCAGGAGTCACAGCAGCTCATACTGACTGTAGTGTGAGGGCTGATCACATTGCAGCCAACCGCACTTCACCCTGTATCCCTCATTATGACCCCCCAGGACTACCAGGTACCTCGAGTCTGAATA
The DNA here is from genome assembly GCF_038502225.1 of Cherax quadricarinatus. Taxonomy (NCBI): domain Eukaryota; kingdom Metazoa; phylum Arthropoda; class Malacostraca; order Decapoda; family Parastacidae; genus Cherax; species Cherax quadricarinatus. Next base: position 52,805,767 of record NC_091293.1, read on the forward strand.
CTGGCTCATGCCTGCCCTCAGACAATGGGGTTGAGCACCTCACCTGGGGAGCACGTCAACAGACCCCCATCACGTCGGCTGTCAATACCAGCCTAGCTGAGTCAGCTGACAGTCAGCCAAGGAGCTCAGCTGACAGGGACTTCACGTCTCCAGATGTTCCAAGTCTTGCTCCTGTGGTTATTTATTTATTTATTTATTTATTTAAAAATTTGTGCACACATACAGAGGTACAAAAAATACAGAAAAGAGCAGTATGCCAAAGCCACTTATACTATGCATAGCATTACGGGCTGGCTTAAAATTAACTTAAGATGAACTAAGCAATGATGACATCGGTGATAAAACTTTAATGTAAACAGATTACTATAAAGCACAAGTGAGTATTACAAAGACAGGTCATATGGTTGTATGCATTGTTGTACATTCAGTAGAATGGAGTATTCTGTTAGGTAGTGTATTTAAAAAATAATAAAGTTAGATTGGGTTTTAGGTTTAACATTTATGTGATATAATTGTGAGAAACATTTAAGATATACAATTTATAAGGTTCAGTTATTCAGTATTTATTTGGTTTTGGGTGAGTAAGTGATCTTTGAGAAGAGACTTGAATTTATAAACAGGTAGTGTTTCTTTTATATTTACAGGTAATGAGTTCCAGATTTTAGGGCCTTTTATGTGCATTGAGTTTTTGCATAGTGTGAGATGGACACGAGGAACATCAAAGAGTGATCTGTGCCTTGTGTTATGGTCATGTGTTCTGTTGAGGTTGGCAAGGAGATGTTTGAGGGGAGGGTTAATATCAGAGTTAAGTGTTCTATGTATGTAATAGGTGCAGTAATAAGTATGAATGTTTTGTATGGTGAATAGGTTTAGTGTATTGAATATTGGTGGAGTGTGCTGCCTATAGTGAGAATTTGTTATCATTCTAACTGCAGCCTTTTGTTGGGTAATTAGTGGTCTGAGATGGTTACTTGTTGTTGAGCCCCATGCACAAATTCCATAGGTGAGATAGGGGTAAATAAGAGAGTGATATAGGGCCAGGAGGGCTGACTGTGGAGCATAGTACCGTATCTTCGATAGTATGCCTACAGTCTTGGAAATTTTCTTAGAAATTTGTTGTATATGTGTATGAAATTTGAGTCTATTATCAAGGTGGATTCCTAAGAATTTTCCCTCTGTTAGCTTTGTGATAGGTGATCCGTTTATCATTATGTTAAGAGGGACATCTGTAGCTCTGTTACCAAACTGAATGAAGTAGGTTTTGTCAATGTTTAGTGTAAGTTTGTTAGTCCTCATCCAGGTAGATATTTTCTGTAATTCTGTATTTACAGTATTGGCTAGCGTGACTGGGCTCGGGTGGGAGAAGACGTATGTAGTGTCATCTGCAAATAGTGTGGGTTTGAGTAATTGCGAAGCATTTGGTAGGTCATTTATGTATAGGAGAAAGAGAAGAGGGCCAAGGACACTTCCCTGTGGGACACCAACTGTAATTGGTTGTGCAGAAGAGTTTGCCCCATTTGCATACACATATTGGCTTCTGTTGCTGAGGTATGACTTGAGGTAGTTGAGGGAGTGCCCTCTTATACCATAGTGTGACAATTTTACGTGGAGCAAGTCATGGTTAACTGTATCAAAAGCTTTACGTAAGTCAATGAAGATCCCCAGTGGGACTTCTTTTTTCTCTATTGCAGTGTATATATGTTCTAGCATGTGTATAATAGCATCATTAGTATTTTTATTTGGCCTGAATCCAAATTGGCAGGGGTTGAGTATGTTTTGGGAGATAAGGTAGGAGTAGATTCGTTTATGAATTAATTTTTCGAAGATTTTTGAGAGAGGGTGTAAGTTGGATATTGGCCTATAGTTATTCAACTCTGTTTGGTCTCCTCCTTTGTGGATCGGGGTGACCCTTGCTATTTTGAGTACTGTGGGGAAGGTGGAGGATTCAATGGATTTGTTAAAGAGTGTTGCAATGATTGGTGATAGCACTTGTGACACTTTTTTGTATATAAAGGGTGGTAAGGTATTTAAATCTCCTGCCTTGTTTTTTAGCGTGTTGATAATAAGGGAGACTTCGTATGGGTTAGTCGGAGCTAGGAACAGTGTGTTCGGGTAGTTGCCAGTGAGGTAGTCATTTGGTGGGGTATCTGAGCTTGGGATTTTATTGGCAAGGTTTTGTCCTATAGTGGAGAAGAAGTCATTGAGTCTGTTTGCTGTTTCTGTTGGTGGGAGTTGGGGTTCATCTGATTTTGCTAATTTTATTTCGCTATTTCGTGATATCTTTTTTGTTCCTAGAATTTCTGATAGGGTTTTCCAGGTCTTTTTTATATCACCTCGTAAGTTGGATAATCTGTTCTCATAATACAATTTTTTTGCCCTTCTTATCAGGCTGGTTAGGATTGACGAGTAACGTTTTGTTTGGTCTCTGGTTATGTGACCCATTCTGTACTGTTTTTCATATTGGTGTTTTGTATTTATGGATTTGAGAATGCTGGGTGTTAACCAGGGACTGTTCAGTCTCTTAGCTGTCATCTGTTTAGTTTTTTTAGGGCAGTGCTTGTTATAGAGGTATTGGGTCTTTTTTAGAAAATTATTAATACATTCGTCAATATCTGTATAGATTTCTAGCTCAGTGTGCCAGTCAATGTTTGCTACTGCTGTTGTGAAGTTATTAATGGCTGCCTCATTGTGAAGTCTGAAGGTGACTTTAGTAGTGTCTTGGGGTAATTTACCAAGAGTTGTTATGAGAAAAGTAGGGTAGTGGTCTGTGGTATTATCTGTAATTATGCCTGATTTTAAAGGGGATATGGTGTTGGTCCAGATGTGGTCAAGTAGGGAAACACTAGTCTCTGTAACTCTTGTAGGTTTTGTTACTGTTGGTAGCAACATACAGTTACTCATTGTGTTTGTGAATTCAGTAACGTGTGGGTCCTGGTCTTGCAGGAGATTTATATTGAAGTCACCTGAGAGTAGTAAGTGATCTTTGTTCATGCGTGCATCAGTTATCATACTTCCTAGGTTTTGACTAAATTGGCTAATGTTTGACTGTGGAACTCTGTAAATGTTTATCAATGTGAGAGGTTTTTGTAGGTATTTGGATTTGAATTTGGCTATTATATATTCCCCATGTTCATCCCTTGTGCAAGTATTAGTGATACATTCTAGTTGGTCTGAGTAGTATATGGCTGTGCCACCCCCTTGTTGGTCTGGCCTACAGTTGTGTATGGCTGTGTAACCAGGAATGGCATAGACATCTGTACTATCAGGCTTTAGCCAGGTTTCAGTTAGTGTAATGATGGACATATTGGCATGTAAGGAATTTAGTAATGCTATGAGGTCATCGTAATGCTTGCTTAAAGATCTGATATTGTAGTTAAAGATAGTTATGTTGTTGTTGGCACTGAGAAGTGCCTTTGATTGTTCTGCAGTGTAGTAATTACAGTAACTGTTTGAATCATTTAAGTCATTAAATAAGAGGTTGGTATCAGGATCAATGCTTGTAATCATAAGATTTGTAGTGAATCTATAGTTAGAATTAAGTATAAAACAAAGTAAATAGTCTTAAGCTAAAAAATAGCACCTGAATTATTTAACAAATGTAAAATAATGAGCTAAGGTAGTTTTGGAATATAATGGCAAAGTTGTGAACTTATTCTACTTTAGCACCTGAGAATAGCACCTTGATTATTTTAACAATTGTGAATGTATAAACTAGGGTAGTTATATAAAGCTAAAATAAAGGAGAAAATATATGAGGGACTAAAATTAAGTAATGGTAAACAAAGTTAAATGGACAGGTGGTCACTATGAAATAATATTGGTTTAGGAGTAAGATCTGATTTGTAATATTAAATAAATTGAGCAGTTTATTGCACTATAAAAGTAAAAAAAATGAGGTAGTTGGTACTAGCTAGCAAAAGATAGTTTTGGTACTTGCAAAAAAGTAATTGGAATATACACTAATTGCATACACAATAAAAAGTGACTAAAAAACAAGTAGTGATAAACAAAATTAAATGGACAGGTAAGAATAATGAATATTATTAATTTGGAGTAAGATTTGACTTGTAATTTAAAATTATGAGCAATTTATAGTAGTAAGAAAGAAGTATAGAGTATTGGAGGTATTTCATTAGCTAGTGATGAAAAATAATAAAAATAATAATGTACAATATAATAGTAACGTACACTATATGCACCACACGTATATATGTATTAAGGGCACTTATCTAATCTGTTACAAAAATGTCAGCTTTTCTAAGGAAGGTAGAGAAATCGTGTTCATTTGAGATAGTATATTGTTGTCCTGTTGATGTTTTCCTTACTAGTATTTTCCCATCTCGCGTGAAACACTGATGTATTTTGTTTTCCTGTTTAAGTTTTCTCAGCCTGAACAGAAGGTTTTGACGTTTTTTTGTTAGACACTCATTTATGTACACTCCATTTTTCATTGTAATTGCTGATTTAATTAAGTCCTTTCTTTTATCGTATGAATGAAGTCGGATCATTATACTGTGTTTACTTCCTGGTTTTCCTAACAAACGTGTTTCTTTGATTTCATTGTTTTGCACGATGACTTGTACGTGGTTCTGTATTATCCTGATAGCAGTTTCTTTGCACTGTGCTTGTGTTATGTCACTAGGAATGTGTGGACTGTTTATTATAACTGCATCAGACAACTTATCTTGTTCAGTTTTGTCGTCTTGGAAATCAAGGTATTCATTTAGTCGAGTGTGCATGTTCTGATTCCAGTCCTTGATTGCTTCTTCAACCTTCATATTTATTGTTGTTATTTGCTCAGTGTGACTGGCTATAGCTGCTTTTAGAGTATTTTCTGTGTCAACACTTCCCGATGTAATCTTCTCTTCAAGGTTTTGGATCTTATTCTCGAGGTTGGTTATCTTGGATTCTCGTCGCTCGAGTGTTGCTTTGATATCTTTGATTTCATTTTCTAGAGCAACGATGTAGTCCTTGATATTGTCAGGAATAATCATACCTGAGTTATCATGGGTGAATCCTTTGAAGGGAGTGGAGTTGGAGGGGGAGTCAGCCATGTTTGTTGTTGCTGTTGTTGTTGTTCCTTGGGTGGCGGCGGAGAGAGGGGTTGATGATACACTGGCGTCCTGCTGGGTAGACAAGTTGAGTTCTAGGGTCCTTGCTGTTATTCTTTTATTACTGGTGTTGATTCTTCTGCGATATCCTTTCATAGTATCACTGAAGTAGATACTGTGTAGCAATGGAGGAGAAGGCTTGTTTTCTCGGAGCTTGGGTTAAGTGATTGTCTGGCAGCGGAGGCAGTGTTTGGGTTAGCAGGGCTGTCTTCCTTAGATCTTCTAATTTTGTCAAGATTTGGGTTACATTCTTAGTATTCTTGGGTCATGTTGTGGTCTACGTGGGTTCATGTAGTTGAACTTTCACTTTAGGCCATCACAAGTTTTGTTGAGCGATGTTTTTTGAGAAAGAAGAGCTGGCAGGATACCGTTGCTGCCGCTGCCGCTGCCGCTATTAAATGTTAGTAATAGTGATGAGCGTAATATAAGTGGTGGTGAAGAGTGTGATGAGAGCGGTGGTGTCTATAATAGTAATAGTGATGAGCGTAATATAAGTGGTGGTGCAGAGTGTGATGAGGTTAACCACATAGACATTAATGTTGAATACAATACTGTTGATAAATGTAATGAACACAATGTTGGTAGTGGCGCTGGTGATGACAGTTGTAGTGTTGCGTGTAATGTTAGTGGAGGAGGGAATGTGAGTGGTGGTGTCACCTATCATACATTCACACATAAACAGCGTCATGCTCTGGGTTTACGAAGACTCCCACGAGGCCTTACAACTGGAGGTGCACTTAACAAACTCATGGACAAGGGTAGCACTGTTGACATTGATAAGGTCTGCTATTTATATGAACAATTTTTTCATTATGCTGAGAAACTCAAGATGATCCCAGGACTACTATAATGGATCAAAACTCGTATAAACTTTCTATATTAAGCTGGAATATTGCATCACTTAGAAAAAGACTTCCTGACCTTCATCATAAAGTAACCACCGAACCCATTGATGTTGTGTGTCTACAAGAGTGCAGAGTCCCTGAAAAATCCCAACCCCCTAAATTACCATCATTTGTTGCATATAACCTCAAATCTACTAACTCTTGTGTTCTATATATTAAAAAATCGATTCCCCATCAACTTCTTGCACACAAGAAAACAGAGGGGCTACAATATCACGGTGTTAGGATTTATATAGGGAACTCTGCTCTCAACATATTTAACTTGTATGCTCCTGCTGATAAATTTAATTATTTGGAGCTCCCAACTTGTGCTTATTCTGAGCCTACTCTTATTATTGGCGATTACAATGCGAGACACAAAAGCATTGGAAACTCACAGTTTGGTAATCATAATGGCAATCAACTGTTGTCACTCTTAAACAGTCATGATAATGTCCAAATTGTAGGTGACCTTGAACCCACACATATCTATGGAGGCGTCCTTGATCTGTGCCTGGGCTTCAACATTACTTCTGCCAGCTGTGAGTCTTCCATTGTAACAGATATAGCGTCTGATCATTTCCCTAGGCTAACCTCACTAGATATTGGTAATACTATCCTTCCTGGTGGGATATTCAAACGGAAACGTTTTAATGTTCCCACTGATCAGCATGATGACTTTGTTGCACATGTGACTGACTGGTATAATTCCTATGAGTGTTCCTCTGTAGAGACCTTTAACAATGATCTTGTGAGCAGTATTCAGAACTACTTAGAGCCGCCACTGAAACTTCTTGGTACTCTAAATCCAACAAACTTCCATAATAATCGTACCTCCTTCAAAAACCATACTTATTACAACGATTCTAAACTTCGTACACTGAAACGTACTGCTCGCAGACTAGGCCTAGCCTATAGAAAACATCGTACCCCTGGAATGCTGAGGCTCTTCCAAACTGCCCTTGCTGCTGCCAGAGAGCGTATGACAGAGCTGAGGCAAACAGACTGGGAAAAATTTGTCAACGGTCTTAATGCTCACACCCCACTTAGCCGAGCATGGAGGGACATAAATAGAATTAAGGGTAACAGAACTGGGCAGATCGCGCACCCTCATCCCTTACATAGGGCGAATGAGTTAGTCAGTGCTTGGGCTGCTACATCTAGCTATGATAATCTTCCCAGTACCACACAGGCAAAATTAAATAACAAATATGATGCAAGGGAGAGACTTGTTTGCTTTATGCTCAGCAAGGCAGATGATTGCAACATTCCTTTCACTAATTATGAACTTGATGCAGCACTAACTAAGGGCAACTCCACGTCGCCTGGTGAGGATGGTATTACTTACAACATACTCAGATTGCTGTGTCGAGTACCAGGTAATCCATTACTTGAATTATATAACATGAGCTATGTAACTGGGGAGCTCCCTCAATCTTGGACCAACAGCCTCATCATTCCAATTCCTAAGCCCAATCAACAAAATGCATTTCGCCCAATATCTCTTACTAGCTGCTTGTGTAAAACATTTGAGAGAATGATTCTTAATCGTCTCTTGTACAGAATCAAACAATTTTTGTCTCCCCGGTTACATGGTTTCATGCATGGAAGGAGCGTGCATCATTGCATAGCCACATTTCTCACTCTGCACACTGACAGCTCATACACTACCTTCCTTGACCTTAAATCCGCTTTCGATGTAGCCAACCGACATGTAATCATTAGTGAACTTGCCAGAATGGATGTTGGAGGATGGCTTCTCCGCTGGATTAAAGGCTACCTGTCCAACAGAAAATCGTCTGTGTTGTTCCAGGGACATAGAAGTGTAACTAAAGACTTTGAATTAGGAACCCCACAGGGAGGTGTGCTCAGTCCCACACTGTTCAATATTCTAATTAATGCATTACTTAATGCTATGCCTAGTCAGCCCCATCATTATGTGATTAGTTTTGCTGATGATATAATGATTCACACCACCGGATTCTCCAATACCCAAAACATTCTTAATCATGTACTAGCCTCGTGTCAGGACCTGGGGTTGATAATCTCTACTGATAAAACAAAGATACTCAATAGGCGTCCTCCTCGACAGAGAGGCACAGTTCGTCAGATCCAGTTGCATGATGGGTCTCTTCTAGAATATGTAAGCAGATACAGGTATCTAGGCTTTGAGGTTCCACTACTTGGACCTGTTGTAACAAGACTTTGTCGCCAATACAAAGAAAGACTAAGAGCACTTAGAGTTGTGGCTGGGTTTCACCCCAGGTATGGTGCTAATGTTAAAATTGTGAAAATGATGTATCTTGCTTATATTAGATCATTGGTTGATTATGCTGCGCCACTACTTGCTCTTGTGTCTGACTGGAAGCTTGGAGGGCTGGAAAAACTGCAGAACGAAGCAATGAGGATCATTTTAGGATGCCCTCGTACTGCCAAAATTTTAAATATGCAAAAAGAACTTGATATTCCAAGCATCAGAGATCGTGTTACTGAAAGAAATATCCTAATTGGGGTTAATATGCTCAGGCAAGCTCATTCAAACCCCTGCACAGAAGCCCTCCAAACTTTCCTCAGCACTGGTGAACACTCCTCCAGATGGATCGAAAAAACTGGAACCGACCTCCGCATGAATCAGATACATGATCTATGTCAAGTAAGGCAACAGCGGCACTTCTCCGCTCCATGGAATATTACCCCATTCCAAACTACCATTCCTCCATTTCCCCCCAAACTACTTCTTAAATCACAACCAAAACTTCGCCTTGAAGCCAAACATGAGGCCTTAAGCTGTATTGATAACTTAGTCACACAGCACACACTCTCGCAAATTATTTACGCTGATGGTTCTGTTCACCAATCCACTGGTGCAGCTGGTAGTGCTGCTGTTGTCGTACAGAGTGATGGCTCTCTTAAAGAAATTGGAGCACGCATCAATAATTGGGCCTCTACCCTTCAGACAGAACTGTTTGCCATACTCCTTGCACTGAAATGCATCTATGTATCAAAGATTGACAGTTTAATTGTAACTGATTCTCTGTCATCCATAAATGCTCTCAACTCATTAAGCATAAATTGTGGCATGCTTGTGTCAGAAGCCAGACACAGGTATGGTAGGATTGTGGACAGTGGAGTCAGAGTGCACATGCTGTGGATTCCATCTCACATTGGTCTTCAGATGCATGATAGAACTGATAAATTGGCTAAGCTGTATGCTTTCAAAGAGGGAGTAGATTACAATCTTGGCTTGTCAGGTAGTAGTTTGAGAACAATAATACGAAAAGAACTTCAACTGAATTTTATGGACTTAAGGCTCAGGGAGATTGACACCAGTGAGTCCATCTATCATCACTCTATCATGCAGGAGGAGCCACATGTCTATGGTGCATCCAACAAAATAAGCAGACTCTTGGATGTCACTACTGCCCGGCTCCGGCTGGGTTACAAGTATCTTTGGCAGGTTAAATCACCACCACCAGATGTAGACCAAACGAAATGTAAACTTTGCCAGATGGATTATTGTCACACCCTGCGTCATTATGTACTGGAGTGTGATAAAATTAATGAATTTAGAAACAACTCACTCAGAAATGTTCAAGAAATGGCAAAGTATTTTATCCACAGTGGTATATTGCAGACCATTCTGGAGAAATACCCTGACTTTGCTAGCTGTAAATAAAGCATTACCACATGTGTGTGTGTGTGTGTGTGTGTGTGTGTGCATTCACCTAGTTGAGATTGCAGGGGTCGAGTCTAAGCTCCTGTGTGTTTACCTGGAGAGAGTTCCGGGGGTCAGCGCCCCCGCGGCCCGGTCTGTGACCGGACCTCCTGGTGGATCGGAGCCTGATCGACCAGGCTGTTGCTGCTGGCTGCACGTGGACCGGCGTACGAGCCACAGCCCGGCTGATCAGGAACTGACTTTGGGTGCTTGTCCAGTGCTTGTGTGTGTGTGTGTGTGTGTGTGTGTGTGTGTGTGTGTGTGTGTGTGTGTGTGTGTGTGTGTGTGTGTGTGTGTGTTTGTGTCTGTGTTTGTGTGTGTTTGTGTGTGTGTGTGTGTATGAGTGGGCGTGTGTGTGTACTCACCTATTTGTACTCACCTATTTGTGGTTGCAGGGGTCGAGTCTTAGCTCCTGGCCCCGCCTCTTCACCGGTTGCTCTTCACCGGTATGAGTGTGTGTGCGTGTGTGTGTATGAGTTTGTGTATGTGTGTGTGTGTGTGTGTGTGTGTGTGTGTGTGTTTATGTGTGTGTGTGCGTGTGTGTGTGTACTCACCTAATTGTGGTTGCAGGGGTCGAGACTCAGCTCCTGGCCCCGCCTCTTCACTGATCGCTACTGGATCCTCTCTCTCTCTGCTTCCTGAGCTTTGTCATACCTCTTCTTAAAACTATGTATGGTTCCTGCCTCCACTACTTCACTTGCTAGGCTATTCCACTTCCTGACAACTCTATGACTGAAGAAATACTTCCTAACGTCCCTGTGACTCGTCTGAGTCTTCAGCTTCCAGTTGTGACCCCTTGTCCCTGTGTCCCCTCTCTGGAACATCCTATCTCTGTCCACCTTGTCTATTCCCCGCAGTATCTTGTATGTCGTTATCATGTCTCCCCTGACCCTTCTGTCCTCCAGTGTCGTCAGTCCGATTTCCCTTAACCTTTCCTCGTACGACATTCCCTTGAGCTCTGGGACTAGCCTTGTTGCAAACCTTTGTACTTTCTCTAACTTCTTGACGTGCTTGACCAGGTGTGGGTTCCAGACTGGTGCTGCATACTCCAGTATGGGCCTAACATACACAGTGTACAGTGTCTTGAACGATTCCTTATTAAGGTATCGGAACGCTGTTCTCAGGTTTGCCAGGCGCCCGTATGCTGCAGCAGTTATTTGGTTGATGTGTGCCTCCGGTGATGTGCTCGGTGTTATGGTCACCCCAAGGTCTTTCTCCCTGAGTGAGGTCTGTAGTCTTTGTCCACCTAGCCTATACTCTGTCTGCGGTCTTCTTTGCCCCTCCCCAATCTTCATGACTTTGCATTTGGCTGGATTGAATTCGAGAAGCCAGTTACTGGACCACATGTCCAGCCTCTCCAGGTCTCTTTGCAGTCCTGCCTCATCCTCGTCCGATTTAATTCTTCTCATCAACTTCACGTCATCTGCGAACAGGGACACTTCAGAGTCTATTCCTTCCATCATGTAGTTCACATATATCAAAAATAGCACTGGTCCTAGAACTGACCCCTGTGGGACCCCGCTCGTAACAGGCGCCCACTGTGATACCTCTTCACGTACCATGACTCGTTGCTGCCTCCCTGTCAGGTATTCCCTTATCCATTGCAGTGCCCTTCCTTTTACGTGTGCCTGATCCTCCAGCTTCTGCACTAATCTCTTGTGGGGAACTGTGTCAAAGGCCTTCCTGCAGTCTAGGAAAACGCAATCTACCCAACCCTCTCTCTCGTGTCTTACTTCTGTTACCTTTTCATAAAACTCCAGGAGGTTTGTGATACAAGATTTGCCTTCCATGAACCCATGCTGGTTTTCATTTATAATCTTGTTCCTTTCCAGGTGTTCGACCACTCTCCTCCTGATAATCTTCTCCATGACTTTGCACACGATACATGTTAGAGACACAGGTCTGTAGTTTAGTGCCTTGTTTCTGTTTCCTTTCTTAAATATGGGGACTACATTAGCTGTCTTCCATTTCTCAGGTAGTTGCCCAGTTTCAAGGGATGTGTTGAAGATTGTGGTTAGAGGCACACACAGCATCTCTGCTCCTTCTCTAAGGACCCATGGGGAGATGTTGTCCGGTCCCATCGCCTTTGAGGTGTCAAGGTCACTTAAGAGCTTCTTCACCTCCTCCTCAGTTGTTCGTATGTCATCCAACACTTGTTGGTATATTCCCTCTTGATGTTCCCTTCTGTTCTGTCTTCCCACAGCCCTTCCTGTCTCTACTGTAAAAACTTCCTTAAATCTCCTGTTCAGCTCCTCACATACCTCCTGATCATTTCTTGTGAGTTCTCCACCTTCTGTCCTTAATCTGATCACCTGGTCTTTGACTGTTGTCTTCCTCCTGATGTGGCTATACAACAGTTTCGGGTCAGTCTTGATTCTCGATGCTATGTCATTTTCATACTGTCTCTGGGCCTCCCTCCTTACCTGTGCATACTCATTCCTGGCTCTGCTACTGATCTCCCTATTTTCGTGTGTTCTCTGCCTTCTGTACTTTTTCCATTCTCTATTGCACTTTGTTTTTTCCTCCTTACACCGTCGGGTGAACCAGGGGCTTGTTCTGGTCTTCCCGTTGTTACTGATGCCCTTGGGAATGAACCTTTCCACTGCCTCCTTGCATTTTGTTGCTACATATTCCATCATTTCATTTACTGGCTTTCCTGCCAGTTCTCTGTCCCACTGGACCTCCCGCAGGAAGTTCTTCAACCCTATGTAGTCCCCTCTTTTATAGTCAGGTTTTTCCCATTCTACTCCTGTTATTCTCTCCACTTGCAGCTCTACTATGTATTCAAAGCACAGAACCACGTGGTCGCTAGCTCCTAGGGGACTCTCATACTTGATGTCCTCAATGTCTGAGCTGCCCAGGGTGAACACAAGGTCCAATCTTGCTGGTTCATCCTCCCCTCTCACTCTGGTAGTGTCCTTAACATGTTGGTGCATGAGGTTTTCCAGCACCACGTCCAACATCCTGGCTCTCCATGTTTCGGGACCCCCATGTGGCTCCAGGTTTTCCCAGTCAATCTCTCTGTGGTTGAAATCCCCCATAACCAGCAACTTTGCTCTGCTGGAGTGAGCTCTTCTTGCCACCTCAGCAAGTGTGTCCACCATTGCTCTGTTGCTCTCTTCATATTCCTCTCTTGGCCTCCTGCAGTTCTGTGGTGGATTATACATCACTGCAATGACCACTTTGTGTTCCCCTGACTGAAGTGTACCTGCTATGTAGTCTCTTTCTCCCGTCTCATCTATTCCTTCCATTTTCTCGAATTTCCATCTGTTTTTTACGAGCAGAGCAACCCCACCTCCCCCCCCCCTGCCCCTTCTATCTTTCCTCATGATCTGGTATCCTGGTGGGAAGATTGCATCTGTTATTGTCTCCATGAGTTTTGTTTCTGTAACTGCTATGATGTCTGGGGACTTCTCATTGATTCTTTCTTGCCATTCCTCATGTTTATTCGTTAATCCATCTGCATTTGTGTACCAAACCTTCAACTTCTGTTCTAATACTGTAACTGTGGTGCGGGGGGTGGAAACAGAGGGATCGGTGTGTGATGGTTGGTTTGGATTGTTCAGTTGCCTTGGGGGTGTCGTGGCTGGAGTCCTTCTGCAGGTGTTTCTGGTGTGTGTGTGTGTGTGTGTGTGTGTGTGTGTGTGTGTGTGTGTGTGTGTGTGTGTGTGTGTGTGTGTGTGTGTGTGTGTGTTTTTATGTGTGTGTGTATGAATTTGTATATGTGTGTGTGTGTGTGTGTGTGTGTGTGGGTGTGGGTGTGGGTGTGGGTGTGTGTGTGTGTGTGTGTGTGTGTGTGTGTGTGTGTGTGTGTGTGTGTGTGTGTGTGACTCAACAATCAATATTTGCACCAATAACTCACTACAGTTGTGACCGGGTGTGGAAGTGTGAATTGCTCATTACACTATAATTTGTTCATGATTGTAGCCATGTATAAACGTAAGTAACCATTCTTACAGTATTCATTACCTTTGTAACTTGTGAGTTCATTATCTTGTACCTAGTTCAGCCATCCAAACTTTGGGGCCCAGTCCCTGGATCCATTACGTACCTCTGTAATCTGTAAATACCTTTGTAACTTGTCATGATTGTGACTAGACCTACCCGGAGTTCATTACCTTTGTAATTTGTGAGTTCATTACCTTTGTAAATTGTGAATTCATTACCTCTGTAACTTGCTCAGCTATCAAAACTTTGGAGTCCAGTCCCTGGACCAATTATGTACCTCTGTAATCTTTTGACTACCGCCCACAGGATGGGTATGGGGTGCATAATAAACATATTAAACTAACTAAAAAACTGCCGGTGAGGGATTGTTCTTTGGCTGGAGATAAGGATATATTTAGGGAAGGCGATAGCTTGCATATTAATATCAACTTGGAAAAGAATATTCCACTCGTAAAGACAGCCTTGTGATCAGATTACCTTTTCGTTAGATTACTTACTAATGAGCTGAATGAGGCGCCAGAGATATGAGTAGGGACTTCTAAAAAGTTCCTTCATATCAAGCTGCAAGATTTTCATCAAAACGCCTCAGCATAAGATGTGGCTGAAGTTACCAACAATTATAATACGTTGACATTATGCAGTAGAAAGAAGTCTACCTCTAGTATCAAGAAACTGGGTCCTCTCGCTGCCACTGAGGTACGAATACAGCACACACCAGTACGGAGGCAGAGTTTATGCTTGGCCAGAAGAACATTTCCAAGTGATTAGAAATCCCATCATCAGTGGGATGGGAATGTATACTTTTACTGAAGCATAGAGTAATACTACTACCATGACTGCTTGTCTTGTCGCGCTCATGAGATGCAGCCAGCAATTTTAGCAAAATTCTCCGGAAATCTGTTGTCCAAAAAAATTAACCAACGGTGATCATGTCAGAACGCTGTGTCCATTAACCTTTGGTAATGAAGCCTATAATGTTGATGGGCAGGATGCTGATATATTGGCTCGTATTTGTGTACAGTGACTAAATAAGAATGTAAGGTTGCTTTTGAGACAGGCGTCTTACTGGAGCATCCACCTGCTGAGCTAATATGTGAGAGTGATCAGCATATCTAAGATTTTATTGATCTGTTCAGAAATTACATTTCTAAAAAGCCGGTGACATTGTCTGCGCAGTTTCTTTTTATTTTTACATCGACCATCTTGGTGTCCTCTCTTATGGCAGTAATCATACAATATGTACTGCGGACAGTTTTTCAGTGGTGTAACTTATTCGGTGACAGAGAGCATTGCTTAGGAGCCTGGGAAGTGCAGTGTCCTGTTAGCGTTACCTATTGTGTTTCATTGCTGATTTGGTAAATAATTAAGTATCCATGAAGGGGACCGTTAAAATGGTTGCCAAAATTTAGTTCCTTTGCTTTTTCTTCCTCCTACTTTTGATTTGTTTTACTCATTACGAGAGCTTAAAATATTAGGGTCAAATTCTCAGTGCTGGTATACGGTAACTAAACCAAAATTCTAGGAAGAAAACTGGCATGTGTAGGTACCCTATAACCAGTATCCTGGTTGTAGGGTACCTGGTTATCTGAGCCATTATCAGTATCCTGGAATGGCTCAGATAACTTCCAAAATCCTCTGCGAAGTAACTTGAAATGTTTCAAAAGTGTCTCCTAGTTCAACGATGGTGGAGGAGAAAAATCAAGTGTGTAGATACACTCTACCAATTTTACGAATACAAATATGAAACCTACAATTCTTTATCAATCTCTGCCTGCCTACTCTGGTTTGTCCTACCCTACCTGCTCTAGCCTGTCTTGTCCTGCCCTGCTTGCTCTGGTCTGTCCTGTCTTGTCCTGCCTGTTCTAGTCTGTTGTTCTGCCCTGCCTGCTCTGGCCTGTCCTGTCTGCTCTGGTGTCTGTTCCGCTCAGCCAGCTCTGGCCCTGTCTACTCTGGCCTATCCAGTCCTGACCTGCCTATTCAGGCCTGTGCTGTCCTGCCCAGCCTGGTCTGGTCTAGACTGTCCTGCCCTGCCTTCTCTGGTCTGTCCTGTCCTGCTTGATCTGGCCTGTCCTGTCCTACCTAATCTGGCCTGTCGTGTCTTGCCTACCTTCAATGATGTAATGGAGGGTGTGTTCGAAGTGAGTGGGGTGGGGAGGGGGGGAAAGGGTAATATGCACAAGGGAGGGTGGACTGGAGGGAGAGGTACAGTGCATGTACCAGACATGAACATGCCATTATTGCCATGCAGTTTAATATCTTTATTATGCACCCCATACCCAACCTGTGGGCGGTAGTCAAAATATAATAGAGGCACAGAATAAGTCCAGCAAGTGGGCCGTAATGAACTATTTACATGTTTGTATCTGGTCATAATAGTCATGTGTTATTTATGGAGACATGCATTAGATCCCAAACACACACACACACACACAAAATGGTAATCCATTATTTACAGTAAGCAAAGTCATGGTATTTTTCCAGAATAGTTTGTAATATATCACTGTGGATAAAATACTTTGACATGCAAGCAGTGGAAGACTGAGACAAGATTGTAAATATTAAGTCAATAATTCTTCACCACTCTCCGCCTGCCTACCTGCCTGCTAAGCCCTGTCCTGCCCTGCTTGCTTTGCCCTGCCCGTTCTTGCCTTGCCTGCCCTGCCCTGCTCTGCCTACCTGGGTGTTCCGGGGGTCAACGCCCCGTGGCCCGATCCATGACCAGGCCTCGTGGTGGATCAGGGACTGATCAACCAGACTGTTACTGCTGGCCGGCTGTAAACTAACGTACGAATAACAGCCCAGCTGGTCAGGTACTGCATTTAGTTGCCTGTCCAGTTCCCTATTGAAAACAGCAAGGCGTCAATTGGTAATTCCCCTTATGTATGCTGGGAGGCAGTTGAACGGTCTTGGGGCCCCTGACACTTATTGTGTTGTCTCAGTGTACTTATGATACCCCTGCTTTTCAGTGGGGGAAATATGTTGCACCACTTGCCGAATCTTTTTGCCTTCGTAGGGAGTGAATTCCGTGTATAGATTTGGGACTAGCTCCTCTAGAATTTTCCAAGTGTATATTAACATGTATCTTTTTTCGCCTGCATTATAAGGAGTGTAGGTCAAGGGACTTCAACCATACCCAGTAATTTAGGTGCTTTATTCTGATATGTACAGTGAAAGTTCTCTGTACATTCTCCAGGTCTGAAATTTTGCCTGCCTTGAAAGTAGACGTAAATGTACAGCAATACTCCATCCTAGATAGAAAAAACAATTCGAAAAGAATCATCATTGGCTTGGCATCCCTAGTGTTGAAGGTTCTTATTATCCATCCTATCATTTTCCTAGCATATATGGTTGAGACATTTTTGTATTTTTTTTTATATTATTATCATGGGGGAGCGCTAAACCCATAGGATTATACAGCGCATGCGGGGAAGGGGGGATGGAAGATATTCAGGTTCAATTCAGAGAACTGGAGCACAGATCCAATTCCCTAGATCAAGAGCCCCTCCCCAACATCAAAGAACCTCCCTTGAGGGGTGTGATTTTTTTTAAAGTGAGATCCTCTGGCATTATCACTACCAGGTCCTTCACATTAGTTATTCACTCTATTGTGTGGTTTTATTTCCTCGAGTTTTCTATATCAGAGTATTGAAATTTGTCCTCATTAAACTTATTACTTATTATTATTATAATCAAAGAAAGCACTAAACCGACAAGTCTCATTGAACTTCATATGTATTGTTTTCTGAGGCCCCTTTGAAGAATTGGTTAATGTCTGCTTGGAGATTTGCATTGTCCTCAATGATGACACTGT
Organism: Cherax quadricarinatus; assembly: GCF_038502225.1. Lineage (NCBI taxonomy): Eukaryota > Metazoa > Arthropoda > Malacostraca > Decapoda > Parastacidae > Cherax > Cherax quadricarinatus. The sequence continues at coordinate 52,823,236 of NC_091293.1, forward strand.
CATGCAAATTCTGGTATCATCAGCAGAGGACATAGTACTGCCGCTTACATCTCTGTCTGTCTGAAATGAGGTTCAGGAAAAGGATGGGAGCGAGTCTGTTCTTTGTGGAACAGAGCTTTTCCATATAGCTGCCTTTTACCATTACTCTTTGTGTTCTATTTGCTAGGAAGTTATAGAGCCATCTACTTATTTTTCCAGTTATTCCTTTATCATACATTTTGTGTGCTGTTACACCATAATTGCACTTGTCAAAGGCTTCGCAAAGTCTGTGTATACTACATCTTCATTTTGTTTGGCCTTCCATGCATCCAAAACCATACCAAAGTGGTCGAGTAGTTGTGAGAGGCAGGAGTGACCATCCATGACTGTCATAATGGTCCAGTAGTTGAGAAAGGCAGGAGCAACCATCCATGACCGTGTCATAATGGTCCAGTAGTTGAGAGAGGCAGGAGCGACCATCCAAGACCATGTAGGCATGCTGCAGTGTTCATTCTTTCTTATGTTCTTATGTCATAGTGGTCCAGTAGTTGTGAGACGCAGGAGCAACCTGCTTGAAACACACGTTGTCCTGGGTCGTGCAATTGATGGGTATCCAAGTGATTGGCAATCTTGCTTCTTAGAACCTTTCAAAGATTTTTATGATGTGGAACGTTAATGCTATCGATCTGTAATTCTTTCCAATTGCTTTACTGTCACCTGTATGGAATGGAGCTATATCTATTGTTTTTGGGGACTGTGGGGTGACCCGTGTCTATGCTCCCTCTCCATAGAATAGTTAAGGCATACAAATGGGATTTCTTGCATGGCCTGCCCTGCCTGCTCTGGCTTGTCCTGTCCTGTCTGCAGTGCCTAGTTGCTCTAGCCTGCCCTGCTCTAGCTGTTTTGGCCTGTCTTTCCCTGGCTTCTCTAGCCTGTTCTGTCTTGCCTGCTCTGGCCTATTCTGCCTTCCCTCTACCTTGCTGTGCAAGTGCCAGTCTGCCCTGCCAATGCCTCTGGAGATTTCAAGTTAGTGCATGTGCTTATTTACCACTCAGAAAGCCCCAGAGTATTTAAACAACAAAAAGTATGCAAGGACAGGTTGGGAGTTCTGGCATTTTGGAACAAATTACCACAAAACCATGTATTTTGGGGTTTGAGTTACAATACTTTTGAAGTATGATACATCTGAAATGGATTAATATCGTAACTCATGGGACCTCAGTGTTGGGTTTTTATTGGATATCAAAACATTGTAAAAATTTTGTGTTGAAAGAAGGATAGTAAAGTGCACATTGTGAAATGAAGAACATTTTATTAATATTTGTTCAGTGTATTCAAACTGTCATTTCAAAATCAAATAAAAATAGAAATTTACAAACTTGAAATATACCATATTTATTCATTAAAAATATAAATAGTATATATAGAGAAAGCCGCTGCTTTACAGCACTTCGCTTTATGGGATTTTGCTAATGCAACAGTTTTCAATTATACTCATTCTTCATTTATTCAGACATCCCACCATAAATATATTCACCACCCACTATAAGCTAAAGGTGAAAATATTTTAAGGTAAGTAGTGTATGTACTATATAGGCATTTTTTAGGCCTAGCTTTACTGATAGTGTAAACATGTTATCAGGCTTTTATATGGATTTGAAAGTGGAAAAAAGTCTATGTTTCACTTTACAGCGATTTTCACTACATAGCAGTAGCCCAGAATATAACTTGCTGTAATAAGTTGGGCCCTCCTGTAAATACTTTCTTGGAGTAAGCAATAAGGCAGCAATGAGGCTTAGGCTACCATCCAGATCCTTTTTTATCAAGTTCAAAATTTCTATAATAGATATTAATAGTTTTTCTGAATTTAATAATATTCTGAATAACATTTTTCAGTGTCCATTGATCTTTATGTAATGAGTGATAAAGAGTGAAGGGCCCTTGCTTGGTACGCTGCAGTTCACACACGTGAGCACAGCTTCCAACAGCTGTATGGAAGAAAATAAACATTTGACAGACAACTTTTCATTACTTAATTTCTTAATGTTCAGTGATTAAATACAATCATAAATACAGTAATTTGGTTTACAACAATGTTGTATGTACACTACTAACTCTGCACCTATTATAAGAAATGCTTTGTCACATATCCAGACATGCAAGGTAATAAAATATCCAATCACATAATCAGTTTTTTTTAACAGTAAAGTTGTTACATTGTTTTCCTTTGTACTATTATAAAGCACAGCATTATCTTTTTTAAAATCTTTTGGAAAATTATATTAATATTTGAAATTTATGTTCTGCTACATTGTTACTGCAATGGAGTCAGATATTAATACAGAATTATCATACTGATATACAGACTGCACTCTCAAACTTCAAAAGAATTTCTAGTAACACAGGACGAAGGGTAAAAAAAAATCACAATGTCTGATCATGTTTTCATGTGATTTGACTGCCAATTTCAGGTGGTTCGACACAGAACCAGAGTTCTTAACGTAAGTCATGTCCATTTTTAGAATTTTGGATTTTTTTATTTCCTTGGTCAAGCATGGTACTGATGATGCATTTTTGGAATGGGGCTTTGCTTTCTTTTCAAGACAATGATTTTTTGATGGGCTTCAGATCAGGAAAATTTTGTAGTTACTGAATAACACTGATATTGTTTTCTTCCAACCATTTTTTGACCTGTCATTGTCTTGGATAGTGTGTCATAAATCTTATGTAACATGATATATTGATATATGTACCTATATATTAGAATGGCTAGTTGGACATTTATTGGATAAATGTATAAATAATGTCAACCTATTCATGACTGCATATTAGAATGGCTAGTTGGACATTTATTGGACAATGACATCAATTGTTTACTTTTGAACATCGGCAAAAATCCAACACTTCCCCTACTTTGAGCTCTATTTCAAGGTTCTTTTCATAGTAAAACCAATCAAAATTACCTCTATTTCTATAATGTGTTTTCCATTCTTTCAAATAAGACCAAGAAAATGAGAATACAACCATAAATACTATACAAAAATACACCACAAATTCGGCGCCTTAATCCAAAAACACGGTCATTTTTTTTTCTCATTATGCACTGCGTGCTGCAGGATTTGTTTTTATATGGTACACACTGACCACAGAGACCCATTCTCTCGCATGTGGGCCTACCAGGTTTTTCCTGCTTGATTTGAAGCCGCTAGAATTTTTTAGTATATACATGTATACGTCAAACACGGTGGCTCGTAAGACGTATATATACGACCAAAACAGTCAAAGGGTTAAAATATGTCATTACGTATGTTAGGAACTGTGGCAGCGGCAGAGTTTGTTTGGAGACAGGACAAGATAGTCCTTCAATATGACACTAATATCAACTCTATGGCTTATTTATCTATCACAATTGATCTAATATGACATAATAAGCAATATTAATAACATAGAAACATGACATATACTCCAAAATGAATAAAATATGTCATTACATATGTCACCAGTGGTGTTTTGTTGCTGTTGTTGGGTGTATACGGGCCACTGAGAGCATAAGCAATACCTCCAACATCAATGGAGGAGTTAGGTTCGTGCTGTCCTTTTTCTATCGACTAATCGCTTAACTTACTTGCTACACTGTTAATGCTACACTTTATCGCTGGCTGGCGCTATAGCCTTTATCGCCTCGTGCTGCTTTAGTATTGTACATATCGTAGAATCACTGAATCACTGAAGAAGGCACATTCTCCCCTCTCTCTTCCTCCTCCACTTTGGTGCTCTACTACGAGTTCTTTCTTGATTTTAATAGTCTTTCTCAGTAAAATCTCTTACTGAGAAAATGTTTCATCCACCAGGGATGTTATCATTTCTCACATAAACAAGCAAACAAAGCATTTATATAGCAAAGAACGTGTGAGACAAGACGTAAAGCTAGGCAAGTAATGCCACCTGTTGTAATGTGCCCAGTTAAGTGTTATCATCAAATGCTTTACAATTAGGATGGGCCAGCAGGTCAACTGCAGTATTCCTCCACATAGTTTTATGTAAAAATGATCCTGGTGTTAGTTGCAGCAATCAAAGAAGAGCCCAAGCACAGCCTATTATGCCTGTTTGCTTCTGAGAACTAGTGTGACACTGAAGAAGTTAATTAGATGATTTTCTGTGTAGCAGTGAATAGTACAAGTGTTGTTTATATCCCTCTAGTAGATATTTCTGTGTTCATTAATCCTCATTTTTAGGTCCCTAGAGGTTTCACTGACATTAAATTTATCACACAGTATTATGAAGACGACAACAACGGTGTCAATATTTTTTTTTTCAACGAACCGGCCGAATCCCAATGAGGCAGGGTGACCTAAAAAGAAAAACCAATGTTTAAATTTAAAAGAAAAAAGAAAGTCTTTCTTTTTAAATTAGTAATTTATACAGGAGAAGGGATTACTAGCTCTTTGCTTCTTTGCATTTTAGTTGCCTCTTACAACATGCATGGCTTAAGGAGGAAGAATTCTTTTTCACTTCCCCATGGAGAAAAGATGAAATAAAGAACAAGAAGAACTATTAAAAAAATAGAAGAAAACCCAGATGGGTGTGTAAATATATATGTGTGTACAAGCATGTGTAGTGTGACCTAAGTAGAAGTAGCAAGATATACTTGTTATGCTGCATGTTTATGAGACAGAAAAAAGACACCAGCAATCCCAACATCATGAAAAACAATTACAGGTTTCTGTTTCACACTCACTTGGCAGGACAGCAATACATCCCTGGGTGGTTGCTGTCTACCAACCTACTACCTAGGTGTCCTTAGTTATGGTTACATAATATACCATTTGGAAGTTGTGATAAGTTTTACATTTGTGAAACCTCTACGGGACCTAATGAGTACAGAAATGCCTGCTAGAGATAATACAAATGCTCGTACTTTTTTTTTCTTCTTGAAAAAAAAAAAAAAACACATAGGGAGACAAGACAGGCAACATAGGCTGTGACTGTAATCTGCTCCAAGAGCCCCAACTGAAACCATCACTCATTCATCAGTATAATTCTTAATTTCATAAACAGAGGGCAAAAATTTATTTCTCACCAGACATGATACTGCTACTACATAAAACTATATATAGGAGCAAAGCAGTCACCTTACAATTCAATCCTAATTTTAAAGCATTTGATGATTCCACTTCTACTGAGTCAGATTACAACAGGTGACATAACCTGCCCAGCTCTACATTTCACCTCACACCGTCTCTGCTTTACACATGCCCTGTTTCTATGTCTCTGTAAGGGTTGATAAAGCCCTTGAAAGCTGAAATGTTTTCTTAATAAAATGCTATAAACCAGACAGTCTTATCATGAATACTGTACTATATATGATAAATATTTAGCAGTGTGTTATACACACATGGCAAAGCTATATTGTTATAAAGTAATACTAATGCCACTCCTGCATATCAAGCACTTTTATTAAGGACCTTATACAATTACATACCTAAGCCAAGATCATTAATCAGGCTTCGAACATAGAAACCTGGACCTGTGTCGACGGATACAGTAAAATAAGGAGGTTCAAAACTTTTTAACTTCAGCTCATAACAGTGCACCAGTCGAGGTTCAATAGTGAAGTTTACTCCTTTCCTGAAAAAAAGTTAAAAGAATATAAGAAATTCAAGATATAACTTTATGCAGTACAGGTACAACACTAATTTTCCAGCAACAGATGGTCTGGCACTTCTTTTAGTCTAGACAAAATTACAAGACTAGATATTTTTTACCAGACTAGTTTACTGGGCAGTCACAGATGGCATGTGTAGTCTGCATTCACTCATACTGTTTACACTGCAGTTGATGGTAGTGATTGCTTGCTTTTGTCCGAGTCTTAACATATTTTGATAACTAAACCCATGGTTAGAATTAATAGCTATACTAGTAACCTGTCAATAGCTACGGAGATTGACAAGTTAACCAAGTTGTCAGTGAAATAATCAAAGGGCTAGAGCAGCGTTCCTTTGCAAAAGAATAGCCAATGAACGGCAATGTACATATGGTACATTGGTTAATGTACATATCATATCATTCAAGCAAAGTTGTTTGAGCTTTGATGAAATATTTAAAAAGTTAACCAAGAAGAATGTGTGTCATAAAAGTAGGCCTTTATCTGAAAATCCTGAGGCTTCAACTTCAAGTACTCCAGATGTTCTCCCTGTAACATCACAAATACATAATGAAAGTCAACTATGAAATTGACAGTAATTTGGACAACCCTCAATTTTCAGACCTTTATGATTAGCTTTATAGTCCCAGTAAAATTCCAAAATTCACCACACTGGAAGTAGTAATACTGCAAAATTCTTTGTAAGTACAGTAATTAATAAACCTGTTCCAGTTACACTAATGTTTAAGTTTCTATCAGACCATGGTGGGTCAGAGGTGTACTGTTGAATTATTATTTTGCAACCTCTGTTGATCTGGCAAAACTGATATTCCAGCTAAATCTAGAAACCAAGATTACCAGAAAATTGGTGTTAAAATAATAATAATAATAATATAATAGCTATTTCTACAAGTACATGTACAAGGTAAACTGGCCTAGCTGACATCAATGACATACACGTACTACTACACAGAAAGCCCCTTGTTATGCAGAGCATTTCGGGCAAATTAGGTTAGTTTTGTCCAAGGATGTAACCCACACCAGTCAATTAACACCCAGGTACCCATTATTACTCATGGGTGAACATGGACAACCAGTATAAGGAAATATGCCCAATGTTTCTACCCTTGCCGGGAATCAAGTCCAGACCCTCACCATGTGAAGTGAGAGCTTTTGCCACTAAGCCATGGGCCACCATACCTATAGTTTAAAGAAAAAAATTAAGAGTACATACTGTACATGAAATCCTAGATACAGATTTATACCTAACTGATTACAGCATAAGGTTCACTTTAACTGTTGGTGCTTTGAGCCCAGGAGTTACTCTTCAGTGTGTGAACGTAGGCTACAATCTTATGGAAGTCTGATATCAAAAGGCTAACAACAGTGATGGTAAAATAACAAAAGTATGCAGTAAATAGAGTTTTTTAAAAGGGTTAATGTACATATCATTTAACTTCAGAAAGACAAGCTAATCATATAACAATTTCATAATTCTCAACATTTGAGTTTGAAAAGAGGCACAGTTTTACGTGCAGGAGCAAAGCAAACAAACGATGGCTATAACTTTTACAATTTTTCCCCTATAATTTTTACAGTCTCTTTTGTCCCCCTTCACTTTATATAAAGGAACTATACATGCTCTCTGCCAATCCCTAGGTACCTTCCTCTCTTCCATACATTTATTAAACAAAAATACCAACCACTCCAACACTATATCCCCCCTGCTTTTAACATTTCTGTCAGAATGATAACAAATTCCCACTACAAGCAGCACACTCCACCAATATTCAAAACTCTAAACCTACTCACTGTACAAAACATCCGTACTTATTATTGTACCCACTACATACATAGAACACTTAACTCGGATATAAACCCTCCCCTCAAACGTCTCCTTACCAACCTCAACAGAACACATGACCAAAACACAAGGCACAGATCATTCTTTGATTTTCCTCATGTCTGTCTCACACTATGCAAAAACTCCATGCACATAAAAGGCCCAAAAATCTGGAATTCATTACCTGTGAATATAAAAGAAACAGTCTGTTTATAAATTCAAGTCTCTTCTTAAAAATCACTTACTCACCCACAACTAAATAAATACTGAATAATTGTATCTCATAAATGTTTAGCCTGTGACCCTATCAAACTTTTTTTTTTTTTATTACATTACCTAACAGAATACTCCATTCTATTGAATGCACAGCACCTCAGCAAATGAAATACTCATTTGTGCTTAATTGTTATTTGTTTACTATAATTTTTACCACTCAATATATCATTGCTTAGTTAATCTTAAGTTAATTTTAAGCCTGCCCATAATGCTCTGCATACAAGGAGCTTTTGGCATGTTACACTTAACCACTGTATTTCTTTGCACATCTATGTATCAGGTCCAAATTAATAATAAATAAATAAATAAATAAATGATCTCGTGTTAAAAGCGGGGGGGTAGTGTTGGAGTGATTGTTATTTTTGTTTAATAAATGTATGGAAGAGGGGAAGGTACCAAAAGATTGGCAGAGAGCATGTATAGTTCCTTTATATAAAGGGAAGGGAGACAAACAAGATTGTAAAAATTATAGGGGAATAAGTTTATCCATGGGGAAGTGGAATAAGAATCTTTCCTCCGTAAGCCATGCGTGTTGTAAAAGTCAACTAAAATGCTGGGAACAATGGGCTGGTAACCCCCTTTTCCTGTAATAATTACTAAAAAGAATAAGAAGAAGAAAATTGTCAAAGTGGGAAGTCTGAATGTGCGTGGATGTTGTGCAAATGATAAGAAAGAGATGATTGTGGATGTTATGAATGAGAAGAAGCTGGATGTCCTGGCTTTAAGTGAAACAAGGCTGAAGGGGGTGGGAGAGTTTCAGTGGAGAGGAATAAATGGGATCAGGCCAAGGGTTTCAAATAGAGCTAAAGAAGTAGCAAAAATGTTGAAAGATATGTTATGGCAGGAAAAGAGGGACTACAAATGTATTAATTCAAGGATTATGTAGAGTAAAATAAAGGTTGGATGTGAAAAATGGGTTATAGTAAGCATATATGCACCTGGAGAAGAGAGAAGCGTAGAGGAGAGAGAGAGATTTTGGGAAATGTTGAGTGAATGCATGGGGAGTTTTGAACCAAGTATGAGAGTAATGGTGGTTGGAGATTTCAATGCTAAAGTGGGCAAAAATGTTGTGGAGGGAGTAGTAGGTAAATTTGGGGTGCCAGGGGTAAATGAAAATGGGGAGCCTTTAATTGAACTATGTGTAGAAAGAGGTTTGGTAATAAGTAATACATGTACATATTTTATGAAGAAGAGGATAAATAAATATACAAGGTATGATATAGCATGTAATGAAAGTAGTTTGTTAGATTATGCATTGGTGGATAAAAGGCTGATGGGTAGGCTTCAGGATGTACACGTTTATAGAGGGGCAACTGATATATCGGATCATTATTTAGTTGTAGCTACGGTTAGAGTAAGAGGTAGATGGGAAAAGAGGAAAATGGCAACAACAAGCAAGAGGGAGGTGAAAGTGTAAAAACTAAGGGAGGAGGAAGTTCGGGTGAGATATAAGCAACTATTGGCAGAAAGGTGGGCTGGTGCAAGTATGAGTAGTGGGGGGTTGAAGAGGGTTGGCATAGTTTTAAAAATGCAGTATTAGAATGTGGGGCAGAAGTTTGTGGTTATAGGAGGGTGGGGGCAGGAGGAATGAGGAGTGATTGGTGGAATGATGAAGTAAAGGGTGTGATAAAAGAGAAAAAGTTAGCTTATGAGAGGTTTTTACAAACCAGAAGTGTTATAAGAAGAGTAGAGTACATGGAGAGTAAAAGAAAGGTGAAGAGAGTGGTGAGAGAATGCAAAAGGAGAGCAGATGATAGAGTGGGAGAGGCACTGTCAAGAAATTTTAATGAAAATAAGAAAGCCTAGAGAACGAATGAATTTGTCAGTTAAAAACAGAGTAGGGGAGTTAGTAGATGGGGAGATGGAGGTTTTGGGTAGATGGTGAGAATATTTTGAGGAACTTTTAAATGTCGACGAAGAAAGGGAAGCGGTAATTTCATGCACTGGCCAGGGAGGTATACCATCTTTTAGGAGTGAAGAAGAACAGGATGTGAGTGTGGGGGAGGTGCATGAGGCATTACATAGAATGAAATGGGGTAAAGCAGCTGGAACTGATGGGATCATGACAGAAATATTAAAAGCAGTGTTGGAGTGGTTGGTATTTTTGTTTAATAAATGTATTAAAGAGGGGAAGGTAACTAGGGATTGGCAGAGAGCATGTATAGTCCCTTTATATAAAGGGAAGGGGGACAAAAGAGATTGTAAAAATTATAGAGGAATAAGTTTACTGAGTATACCAGGAAAAGTGTACAGTAGGGTTATAATTGAAAGAATTAGAGGTAAGACAGAATGTAGGATTGCGGATGAGCAAGGAGGTTTCAGAGTGGGTAGGGGATGTGGAGATCAAGTGTTTACATTGATGCATATATGTGAACAGTATTTAGATAAAGGTAGGGAAGTTTTTATTGCATTTATGGATTTAGAAAAGGCATATGATAGAGTGGATAGGGGAACAATGTGGCAGATGTTGCAAGCATATGGAATAGGTGGTAAGTTACTAAATGCTGTAAAGAGTTTTTATGAGGATAGTGAGGCTCAGGTTAGGGTGTGTAGAAGAGAGGGAGACTACTTCCCAGTAAAAGTAGGTCTTAGACAGGGATGTGTAATGTCACCATGGTTGTTTAATATATTTATAGATGGGATTGTAAAAGAAGTAAATGCTAGGGTATTCAGGAGAGGGGTGGGATTAAATTATGGGAAATCAAATACAAAATGGGAATTGACACGGTTGCTTTTTGCTGATGATACTGTGCTCATGGGAGATTCTAAAGAAAAATTGCAAAGGTTAGTGGATGAGTTTGGGAGTGTGTGTGTAAAGGTAGAAAGTTGAAAGTGAACATAGAAAAGAGTAAGGTGGTGAGGGTATCAAATGATTTAGATAAAGAAAAATTGGATATCAAATTGGGGAAGAGGAGTATGGAAGAAGTAAATTTTTCAGATACTTGGGAGTTGACGTGTCGGGGGATGGATTTATGAAGGATGAGGTTAATCATAGAATTGATGAGGGAAAAAAGGTGAGTGGTGCGTTGAGGTATATGTGGAGACAAAAAAACGTTATCTATGGAGGCAAAGAAAGGAATGTATGAAAGTATAGTAGTACCAACACTCTTGTATGGGTGTGAAGCTTGGGTTGTGAATGCAGCAGCGAGGAGGTGGTTGGAGGCAGTGGAGATGTCCTGTCTAAGGGCAATGTGTGGTGTAAATATTATGCAGAAAATTCGGAGTGTGGAAATTAGGAGAAGGTGTGGAGTTAATAAAAGTATTAGTCAGAGGGCTGAAGAGGGGTTGTTGAGGTGGTTTGGTCATTTAGAGAGAATGGATCAAAGTAGAATGACATGGAGAGCGTATAAATCTGTAGGGGAAGGAAGGCGGGGTAGGGGTCGTCCTCGAAAAGGTTGGAGGGAGGAGGTAAAGGAGGTTTTGTGGGCGAGGGGTTTGGACTTCCAGCAAGTGTGCGTGAGCGTGTTAGATAGGAGTGAATGGAGATGAATGGTATTTGGGACCTGACGATCTGTTGAAGTGTGAGCAGGGTAATATTTAGTGAAGGGATTCAGGGAAATCGGTTATTTTTAAATAGCCGGATTTGAGTCCTGGAAATGGGAAGTACAATGCCTGCACTCTAAAGGGGGGATTTGGGATATTAGCAGTTTGGAGGGATATGTTGTGTATCTTTATACATATATGCTTCTAAGCTGTTGTGTTCTGAGCACCCCTGCAAAAACAGTGATTATGTGTGAGTGAGGTGAAAGTGTTGAATGATAATGAAAGCATTTTCTTTTTGGGGATTTTCTTTCTTTTTTGGGTCACCCTGCCTCGGTGGGAGACAGCCGACTTGTTAAAAAAAAAAAAAAAAGTTTACCGAGTCCTAGGTAGTAGGTTGGTAGACAGCAACCTCCCAGGGAGATACTACCATCCTGCCCAGTGAGTGTAAAATGAAAGTCGGTAATTGTTTTACATGATGGTAGGATTGCTGGTGTCCTTTTTTCTGTCTCATAAACATGCAAGATTTCAGGTACGTCTTGCTACTTCTACTGTATACAACACAAACAGTTGTTTATTTCCCAGAAATTTGGCATAGAAAACATGGTTGTAAGTCGAATGGTCGTATGTCGAGCAGGTCGTAAGTCGGATGGTAGGTGTACTCACATTGCTAAATCTGAATATCTTCTTCCTTTACACTTTAAGGCAGAGTATGGAGGTGGAATCTGCTTTATTCTCCCTTGGAACTGACGTAATCTTTCCTGCAGAGCATCTTCAGTAACATGCTCTGGTAAAGTGAAAATTAAGTAATACTATACATAAAAAGGTATCAGCAATGTGGGTTAGTATGATTTTAAATTTTGATACATTTCCCATATACTGTATAGATTTGATAATAAATAACTCAGAAAGGTGACAGTAATATAGCTTATTAGGGTTTTATATTTTGAAACTTTCTGAAAAACAAGATGTTGGTGTCCTAACAGAATGAACTGTTGTTTTGGTTATTCACTACTGTATACACATGCTAACTCAAAGACTAAGAAAATTATATTCAAGGATCTATTTCTTTTCTCTGGTGGCTCCCTGTGCCAGTTCACTCCTCCTCTATGATAGAATAGTCCCTAACCACATTATATAAGATATGAAGTGCATCCATTTATAAGAACCCTGTATCCAAGCCTGAAATTTTTCTGAATACTGGTACTTCATAAAATACACATAAGCAAAGTACATGGAATACCAGTCATTAGCAACAAGGTCAAAAATGTATTCTCTCTCTTATAAGACATTTAAATATTTATTAATGTCCATATATAACCATTACAAATCACTTAAACATGTAAGGTAAATGCTCAATATAACACCTCGATTTAACAGTCTTTGGAAATATGAGACAAAATCTGCAGAGTCAATTGATTAATAAACAACAGACAAAGTACAATGGTTACAGAACTGTGTTATTGCTATGCCAACAAAAGAATTGCCTCTCTAGCCACCACAATGGTCATTTGGCCACCTGCTCCCTTATATTATTCTATTAACCGTCTAACTGTCCAAACGTAGATCTACGTTCGCTCGTGTAGTGCTCCGAACGTAGATCAATGTCTTTTTTACATTCTTTCTAAGGGAGAAAAATCAAGGTCGGAGCACTACACGTGCAAACACAGATCTACGTTTGGACAGTTTAAGGGTTAAACTGAAGGTGCACTGTGTTGCTTCTACCTTCACTCAGCTTTAAATTTCAATATAAACAACACAGGTCCAGAGCCATGAGGAATTTTGCCTAGGTAATAAGAGAATATAATACAGTGGACCCCCGCATAGCGAACTTAATCCGTGCAAGAGGGCTGGTCGTTATGCGAAATGTTCGCTATGCGAATTAATTTTCCCCATAAGAAATAATGGAAATAAAATTAATCCGTGCAAGACACCCAAAAGTATGAAAAAAAAATTTTTTTACCACAAAAAAATGTTAATTTTAGTACACACAAACTGAAAAAGGCATGCACAATTACATGACACTTACTTTTATTGAAGATCTGGTGATGATTGATGGGATGGGAGGAGGGGAGAGAGAGTGTTAGTGTTTAGAAGGGGAATCCCCTTCCATTAACACTTGAGGAGGCAAGTCCTTTTCCGGGGTTACTTCCCTTCTTCTTTTAATGCCACTAGGACCAGCTTCAGAGTCACTGGACTTCTTTCTGTCCATAGAGCTCTGTACCTCCCGTTCCTTTACGATTTGTCTAAAATGGGCCATAACATTGTCATTGAAATAGTCACCAGCACGCCTTGCAACAGCTGTGTCAGGGTGATTTTCATCCATAAAGGTTTGCAGTTCAACCCACTGTGCACACATTTCCTTAATTTTTGAAGTAGGCACAATGGATTCCACAACTGGCATAGGCTTCTCAGGGTTAGCCCCAAACCCTTCAAAATCTTTCTTAATTTCCATACTAATTCTCACCCTTTTTACCACAGGGTTGGCACTAGAAGCTTTCTTGGGGCCCATGGTCACTTATTTTCAACAAACAGAACCGAAAACACTGTAATAATACGAAATATTCCGAGTGTATGCTTGAATGTTACCGCGGAGGCTAGCTGGTAAACAATGGGACAAGCGGCACATGTGAGGCTGGCTGAGGCCGCACATTGGACGCGTCTCGGACGAAGTTCGCTGAGCGGGTTTTTGTCTACTATGCGGGGCAAAATTTTAGCGATCAAAGCGTTCGCTATGCGGAATGTTCGCTATGCAAGGCGTTCGCTATGCGGGGGTCCACTGTATATGGCATAGTGACCTACTAGATATAAGGAAACAAGTAGAGGTACTGACTTAAGTTAACTGGTTATAGTGACACCATTCTGATGACTTTCTCTGAACGACTTGGATCTATATTATTATTATGGGTGAGCACTAAACCCATAGGGATTATACAGTGCCTGTGGGGGAGGGGGGTTGGAAGGTATTCAGGCTCAATTCAGGGAACTGGAGCACAGATCCAATTCCCTAGATCAAAAGCCTCTCACCAGCATCAAGGAACCTCCCTTGAGGGGTCTGTGTGGAGTGTGCGCACAGTATTAAACAAATCCCGCCTCATGTAGTGCATGAGAAAGAAACAAGCCTCTGACTTTATATTTGGTTTAAAATAGTGAATTTGAGTTCTTTTCTAGGATGAATTTTATGATTTTATTATCTGTTTCTTGGCATCAATTGACAGAATGGAAGACAAAATACTGAAATAAAGTGGTACCTCGAGTTTCAAACACCTCCCAACTTGAACAGTTATGTAAATTATTTTTGTAAGTGCTTATGTAAGTGCATTTTTGGGGTCTGAAACGGACTAATCTAATTCACATTATTCCTTATGGGAACAAATTCGTTCAGTATCAGCACTCGAACAGCCTTCTGGAACGAATTAAGTTTGTAACTTGAGGTACCACTGTCAAGAAGAAGATCTTGGTTGGTTTTAGGGCCAGAATTAGCTTAGAAATAAAGCTCAAAGTAATGGAAATATTTGATTTTTTGACAATTTTCCTGAGGAAGGGTAAGGCCCCCAAGTCTGTTTTATTAGATTTTACTAGACCTGCTTTAATCATTCCTGGTTATATTTTATTATCAAAGACTTAGTGTAAAACTTCAGTTTTTTGTGTGATGATGGCTTTAAAATATAGGAGAGGCCTGAGGTCATGAGTAATTAACAGAGGATAGAATGCTTTATTGCTGGAATCTATATAGTGTTTAATATATATTTGCTAAATTTACAGCTAAACCCTTAAGAACCCCAATTACAGTTGGAACAGTCTACAGGTTACCTCATACAACCTTAAAACCTAATAATTAATAAGCAGTTGCATAGACATCACCTAATACTTGCTGGTGACTTCAACATAAACCTCAACCAAGTAGAAGACCCTCAAGTAGCAGATTTCACTAACAACATGAACAATTGTTTGCTTTTACCATCTATATCTAAGCCTACAAGAATTTCCGAGACAAGTGCTTCCTTAATTGACCATATCTGGACCAATATAGTAATAGCTCCTCTCAAAGCAGGGATAATCACAGATAACACTAATGACCACCACCCTACCTTTCTCATTACCAACTTATGTAATTTACCACATGACACTAGTAAGATCTCATTTTGTCTCTATGATGAGACATTATAAATAACTTCATTTCAGCATTAAGTGACAATAGCACAGAGTTTGCTGACATATGGGAAATTCATGAATGGCCATAAGATTTTCTACAAAAAACATAAAACTTCTAACCAAACCATACCACAGGTCGGGCTTGAACCCGAGGTTATAAAGTCGTAAAACTTCAGATGACTCTCTAACCGTGGGTTCAAGAACCATCTGTGGTATGGTTTGCTTGCAATCGTGTCATTATAATTTCGTGGGTCATAAAACTTCTACAATAGACATTGTCCTATTAAAAAAAACATAACAGCAAAGAGACTAAACAGTCCATGGTTATCAAATAGCATTCTTATGTCCATTGATAAAAAACATCAATATGGAAAACAGTTCAGATTATGTTTAATAACTAAGGAACAGACCAAGCAATATATGTCAGCACTTGCCAGTCTAATAAGGAAGTCTAAACAACTTTATTATGCGAGCAGGTTTAATGAAATAAAAGGGGATGTGAAACAGACCTGGAAAACTCTCTCCAAAATCCTCTGCTCTCAAAAACCTGCCAAAACCAGAGATATAGACTTAACTAAACCAAATAAACCTCATATCCAGTCTGCAAAAACTGCAAAACATACTAAATAATTTCTTCTCTGCTATAGGATCAAGACTAGCTAGCAAAATCTCAACTTCAAATGCTTCAAATTTACTATATCTGGCTCAAACTAAACCTACCACGGTCACATTTATAATAAATTCAACGTAATACAAGACAGGAAGCCTAATTAATTACTAACAAATAAAAAGAAGCTCATGTGTTGTTACCCACTATTGCAACTATGTTCAAGAAATCAGTAGAATCTGCAGCTTTCCCAACAATGCTTAAGGTAGCAAGGAGTTACTCTGATTCTCAAAGGAGGTGATCCAAAAGAGGCAAATAACTACAGGCTAATGTCCAACTTGCCTTTATTATCTAAAATTTTTGAAAAAATAATTCATAAGCTAATTTATCCCTTCCCAATATCTCACAATATACTCAACCCCTGCCAGTTTGGTTTTAAACCAAAAAAAGTACGTGATGCAATTATAAAAATGCACAACTTGTTTTATGCAGCACTTGAAAATAACGAATATCCTCTGGGCCTTTCATAGAGCTGAGGGAAGCTTTCGATGAGGACCACACCACTTGCATACCTAATCTTAGCTTACCAACGGACACCAGTATGTCTCCACCTTGTCAACATAGGAGTGTCTCAGGGTAGTGTTCTTTGCCGTTTGCTGTATACATTAATGATCGCCCCAATGCATCTCATCTCCTTGAACCTGTTCTGTTTTCAGATGACAAGTTTTGTCATCTCCTACTCAAATCCAACTTCTCTCAGAGACAATATCAATGATGAGCTCCTAAAAATATCTACATGAATGACTACCATCAAACTCAATCATAACATTGACAAAATCTATATGATATGTATTTGGAAACAAAGGTAAATTCAAATTCAAATTCTCATTTCAGCATGATACAATGTTTATCCACAGATGGGTGATACTTAGGTGTACGTGCAAAAAAGCTCTTAGTATGCAGAGCATTTCGGGCAAACTTAAGCCAATCTTAAGACTAAAAAGGCAATAATTAGTTGATTTGTATATGGTCTCAAGTGGTTTTAACCCTAAACACTTTTATTGAGTTTAATTGTTTAAGAGATCACAGGTTGGCTTATGATTACAGTTAATGAGGATTCTTGCATATCAGCACTAGATTTAGGAATTACAATGAATAATTTAGGATGTTTTAAATGTTTCAGGGATTACAGTTTGGCTTGTGATTACATGTAATGAGGTTTTTAACATAATATGTTTTGAGAACATTCAATCTATTTAATGGTTGTGAGGATCACAGATTATGAGAATAAGAATACAGTAGGGCCCCACTTATATGGCAGGTTAGGTTCCAGGCTACTGCCGGAAAGCAGACATCGCCGGAAAGGATGATGATAAAAGTATTTTCTTTTTGGGGATTTTCTTTTTTTTTTGGGTCACCCTGCCTCAGTGGGAGACAGCCGACTTGTTGAAAAAAAAAAAAATTTAAGTTAGCAATAGAACAAGGCATTAAAAACAAAAACAAAAAAAAGTAAAATACACACACAGTACACTCATTACTTACCTCAAAATATTTGTAGTCTTAATATAGGGTGAGAAGTGAGTAGCATTTATTGTAAGAAGTTAGGTGTGGTAGGAATGGTAGCCAGCCAGGCCACTCCCACCCCACCCCACCCACATGTAATATACTTCGACATTCAAGGAGCCCTAGAGCGATAAAATGCATATAGTGTACACTCATTACTTACCTTAAAATATTTGTAGTCTTACGAATTTACTAACTTTCTTCACTAAGGTACATTTGAAAAGGTAGATCATGGTATAGAATATGATATTGTGTATATGGACTTAAGTAAGGCTTTTGATAGTTCCCCATCAGAGGCTATTAAGGAAACTTAAGGCACATAGAATAGGAAGAGAAATTTTTTCCTGGGTAGAGGCATGGCTGACAAATAGGCAGCAGAGAGCTTGCATAAATGGGGAGAAATCAGTGTGGGCCCCTTGTTGTTCACAATTTAAATAAACAACATAGATGAGGGAATAAATAGCGACATAAGCAAATTTGCTGATGACACCAAAACAGGCCGCCCAATTCATTCTAATGAGGACATTAGAGCACTCCAGGATGATGTGAATAGACTGATGCAGTGGTCATTGAAGTGGCAGATGCAGTTTATATAGATAAATGCAAAGTTATAAATGTTGCAGTTAAGTTGCATCTTGGAATCACTGCAACATAATAATAGAACTCCTCAGGTTGTTCTTCAACTCTATATATCTTTGGTTAGGCCTCATTTAGATTATGCTGCACAGTTTTGTACACCGTATTACAGAATGGATATAAATGCACTGGAAAATAAACAAAGGAGGATGACAAAGTTGATCCCGTGTATCAGAAATCTTCCTTATGAGGACAGACTGAGGACCCTGAATCTGCATTCTCTAGAAAGGCGTAGAATTAGGGGGGATATGATCGAGGTGTATAAACGGAAAACAGGAATTAATAAAGGGGATGTAAATAGCATGCTAAAAATATCTAGCATAGACAGGACTCGCAGATTCAGGAAGGATATAGGAAAGCACTGGTTTTGTAATAGAGTTGTGGATGAGTGGAACAAACTCCCGAGTACCGTCATAGAAGCTAAGACGTTGTGAAGTTTTAAAAATAGAATGGATAAATACATGAGTGGGTGTGGGTGGGTGTGAGTTGGACCTGACTAGCTTGTGCTACTAGGTCAGATGCCGTGCTCCTCCCTTGAGTGAATGTGACTGACCTGACTAGGTTAAAGCATTGGCTTAAGCCGGTGGAAGAATTGGACCTGCCTCACATGGGCCAGTGTTCCTGTTGCAGTGATCCTTCTTTCTTATGTTCTTAATGGTCTTAATATAGGGTGCAAAGTTAATAGTAGGGTAGGTAGGTATTGAATAGTGTGGTAGGTATCATAACCCCATCTGGCCATCCCACTCACACATTATATACTAGGCATTTAAAGCACTCTAGAGCAATAAAATGCATATACAGTGGACCCCCGGTTAACGATATTTTTTCACTCCAGAAGTATGTTCAGGTGCCAGTAGTGACCGAATTTGTTCCCATAAGGAATATTGTGAAGTAGATTAGTCCATTTCAGAACCCCAAACATACACGTACAAACGCACTTACATAAATACACTTACATAATTGGTCGCATTTGGAGGTGATCGTTATGCGGGGGTCCACTGTACAGTACACTCATTACTTACCTTAAAATATTTGTAGTCTTAATGTAAGGTGAGAGGTGAGTAAACGAGATTAAACGAATAAATGAGAGAGAGAGAGAGAGAGAGATAGAGAGAAAATGAGTACACGATAGAGGACAGATGCAAGTTATGTAAACAAATCAGCCGAACACGTATGGTTTTAGTTCACTCCGGCAAGCCGACTAGAAAAACATCTCATATTCATGTTAATTTATTCTGCTGTGGGTATATTTATCATGTGTATATGTTATGTTAGGAGGAGGTGCGGGATTACCAAAACTGTTGTCCAGAGGGCTGAGGAAGGGTTGTTGAGGTGGTTCGGACATGTAGAGAGAATGGAGCGAAACAGAATGACTTCAAGAGTGTATCAGTCTGTAGTGGAAGGAAGGCGGGGTAGGGGTCGGCCTAGGAAGGGTTGGAGGGAGGGGGTAAAGGAGGTTTTGCGTGCGAGGGGCTTGGACTTCCAGCAGGCATGCGTGAGCGTGTTTGATAGGAGTGAATGGAGACAAATGGTTTTTAATACTTGACGTGCTGTTGGAGTGTGAGCAAAGTAACATTTATGAAGGGATTCAGGGAAACCGGCAGGCCGGACTTGAGTCCTGGAGATGGGAAGTACAGTGCCTGCACTCTGAAGGAGGGGTGTTAATGTTGCAGTTTAAAAACTGTAGTGTAAAGCACCCTTCTGGCAAGACAGTGATGGAGTGAATGATGGTGAAAGTTTTTCTTTTTCGGGCCACCCTGCCTTGGTGGGAATCGGCCAGTGTGATAATAAAAAAAAATAAATAATAATAATAAAAATGTTATGTAGTAAGTTTATTATATAACTTTGAAAAAAATATTATAGATAGATTAAACAATATGCCTATATTAATGTTTTACAACATTTAATGCCCCTTAGAGTGATTATTATTGTGTTATTATTATTATCATTATTAATATGGCATCTTCAAGACTAATAAGACACTTAGTGATTTTAATGTGTACCTGCACGTCAGCATAGTGTGTAAGTTTACTTAGGTACAGGTACACATAAGTATAATTATCAGAATACAGTGGACCCCCAACTTACAATACTCTAGAACTGCAGACACATTCATCACCTTCAAAACTACCATTAGAAAACATCTTATCTCCCTGATACACCCCATCAACTAACTACACGAATACCACCTGGTGGTTCACACTTACACTCACTCACTCATTTGACCATAAACGGAAATATTAATCTCAGTCTTAAAATAATGAATCCTGTGATACTCCAATACTGAAACTATGTACTGTGCCAAAACAAAAGCATTCACATTGCTAAACTCACAAACTAGTATTTAGTCACTTAGCCATAATACCAACTTACCTCATAATTTGTAATATTTTACAATTAAGAATAAAACTAAGTATGCCCGAAATGCCTAGCCATGCTAAGCGTTCTAGTGGTACACTCTGTAATCACAATTTTACTACATGTAAACCAAACAATAACCAAATTTCTGTAAACTCAGCATTGTAATCCTTATAGAGAATAAACTTTGAATTGAATTGAATATTAATCCATTCCAGAGAGCACATCATAAGATGAAATTATTGTAAGTTGAATTAATTTTTCCCATAAGAAATAATGGAAATCAAATTAATCCATTCAAGACACCCAAAAGTATAAAAAAAAAATTTTACCACATAAAATATATATTTTCCTACACACAAAAAGAAGGATACATGCACAATATATATCGTGCATGCACTAATGTACTAACTGAAGAATAAATGACACTTACCTTTATTGAAGATGTGGTGATGAGTGATGAGACACTGTTTGTGTCCTGGGAGTGCCTTTTCCTCCTGAGTAATGTAGGTCCTGTTAGGCATTTTCTTCCAGAACAGGCCTTATCACACTGTATGCCACTACGATTCTTAAATCTCTCAAACCAACCATTGCTGGCCTTAAATTCACCAATACGAGCACTAGTTCCTGGCAATTTTTCCTGTTCACCTGGGTGTTAGTCGACTGGTGTGGGTCACATCCTGGGGGACAAGATTAAGGACCCCAATGGAAATAAGTCAGACAGTCCTCGATGACACACTGACTTTCTTGGGTTATCCTAGGTGGCTAACCCTCTGGGGTTAATTGTTTCTCGGTATTCTCGATAAGCCACACCAACAACAATCTCTCCACATCTTCGAGTAGTACAGCTGACCGTGGTGAAGCAGCAGCTGACCGTGGTACGATAATATTTCGATAGTATTTCTTACTCTTTTTACCACAAGGTTGGCACTAGAAGCTTTCTTTGAAATGATACAAAATTTATCGAATGTATGCATGCAAACGTCCACCCTGGCTTGTAAACAATGTCACACTAGCTCAGCTGAGGAGCTCAGGCCAGACGGACCAGACGGCTGCGTTCGGGACGAATGATGTAAGTCAAGTTTTTCAATGTAGATCGGGGTCAAATTTTTACACTGACAAACATCATAAGTCGGTTTTATTGTAGGTTGAAGCCATCGTAAGTCAGGGGTCCACTGTATACAGTGTTACCTTGAGTTTCGGCCATAATTCATTCCAGAAGGCTGTTTGAGTGCCGTTACTGAACAAATTTGTTCCCATAAGGAATGATGTAAATTAGATTAGCCCATTTCAGATCCCCAAAAATACACTTACAAAAGCACCTACAATAATACACTTACATAATTGTTCAAGCTGTGAGGTGGCCGAAACTCAGGGTACCACTGTATATAAAATATGAAAAACCTTTAAACACTTGAAATTTTGGAAAGTTTCCAAGCATAATGGAGAGACGCGGTGCTCACGGATAATGTAAACAAACCAGGTGGCTCGCATTGTATTTGAAAGACAGGGAGCCGTCGAGAGAGTTTTGGTCATAATTTGAAACTGCCGTATTAGTGGAACGCCGTAAGGCAAAACACCGTAAAGCGGGACCCTACTGTATATTGTTTTCCATATGCTTGTGGCAGTGAGAATATGAAAATATATTTTTATCATATTTAGTTGTTGATGGGCTATGTCAGTGAAAGGTGTTTTTTAATGATAATTTTGAAGATGCTGGGAAAGAGTGGCTCTGAGATAATTGGCAGGGAGTTCCACATTTTGGGTCCTTTTATGCACAATGAGTTTTTACAAAGGTTAAGCCAGACACAGGGTATGTCAAAGAGATTTCTGTGTCTAGTATTATGTCTATGGGTTCTGTTGCAACTATCAAGGAAATGCTTCAAGTCAGGATTAATATCAGAATTTACTGTTCTGTATACAGTGGTACTTTGACTAATGAGTGCCCCAACTTATGAGTTTTCCGAGTTATGAGCGTTGCTCGGTCAATTTTTTGCTTTGAGTTGCGAGCCAAAATCACAGTTACGAGTGTATCTGAAGTCAAATCCAACTCTGTACCCAGAAGAATGTCAGGTACTTTGTCCCATCCCACATGCTCTTCCAAGACATAACTGGAAGGATAATACTCCCACACTAATCCCAGATTGCAGTGAGGCACCTCTTCCCTTGTTTGGTTCTTGTAAAAATCTGGGGAAGAGGTAACCTCCATTTCAACACTCAAGAGTTCATCCAGAAACATAAAGGAAGGCCTCCTTGATATTTACCTGCCTCACGGAGGTTCCTTAATTGGGTGGAGTACTGATGATGGTGGGTGGAGTAGTGATGGTGGTGGGTGGAGCAGTTATGGTGGTGGGTGGAGTGGTTATGGTGGTGGATGGAATAGTGATGGTGGTGGGTGGAGTAGCGATAGTGGTGGGTGGAGTAGTGATGATGGTGGATGGAGTAGTGATAATGGTGGGTGGAGTTGATATGGTGGTGGGTGGAGTAGTGAGGGTGGTGGGTGTCATAGAGATGGTGGTGGGTGGAGTAGTGAAGGTGGTGGGGTGGAGTAGTGAAGGTGGTGGGTGGAGTAGTGATGGTGGTGGGTGGTGTAGTGATAGTGGTGGGTGTAGTAGTGAAGGTGGTGGGTGGAGTAGTGAAGGTGGTGGGTCGAGTAGAGATGGTGGTGGGTGGAGTAGTGATAATGGTGAGTGGAGTAGTGATGGTGGTGGGTGGAGTAGTGAGGGTGGTAAGTGGAGTAGTGATAGTAGTGGGTGGAGTAGCAATAGTGGTGGGTAAAGTAGTGAGGGTGGTGGGTGAAGTAGTGAGGGTGGTGGGTGAAGTAGTGAGGGTGGTGGGTGGAGTAGTGAAGAGTGTAGCAAGTTAAGCGATTAAGGGATAGAGCTTATGACAAAAAAATTGGGGTGGTTTTTTGGGGGCTGGAGCGGATTAATGGCATTTCAATTAATTCCAAAAAGTAAAAGTGACTTGATAGACAAGCAAATTGAGTTACGAGCTCGGTCACGGAACGAATTAAACTCGTAAGTCAAGTACTTCTTCTCTTTTTTAGTAAATGTCTACAGGAGAAGGGGTTACTAGCCCATTGCTCCCGGAATTTTAGTCGCCTCATACGACACGAATGGCTTACGGAGGAAAGATTCTTTTCAACTTCCCCATGGACAATAGAAGAAATAAAGAAGAACAAGAGCTATTTAGGAAAAGGAGAAAAACCTAGATGTATGTATATATATATGCATGTGCGTGTCTGTGAAGTGTGACCAAAGTGTAAGTAGGAGTAGCAAGATATCCCTGTTATCTAGCGTGTTTATGAGACCGAAAAAGAAACCAGCAATCCTACCATCATGCAAAACAGTTACAGGTTTCTGTTTCACAGTCATCTGGCAGGACGGTAGTACTTCCCTGGGTGGTTGCTGTCTACCAACCTACAGGCCGGACTCAAGTCCGGCCTGCCGGTTTCCCTGAACCCCTTCAGCAAAGTAACATTTATGAAGGGGTTCAGGGAAACCGGCAGGCCGGACTTGAGTCCTGGAGATGGGAAGTACAGTGCCTGCACTCTGAAGGAGGGGTGTTAATGTTACAGTTTAAAAACTGTAGTGTAAAGCACCCTTCTGGCAAGACAGTGATGGTGAAAGTTTTTCTTTTTCGGGCCACCCTGCCTTGGTGGGAATTGGCCAGTGTGATAATAAAATAATAAATAAGTCAAGTACCTCTATATTTAGGTTCTCCCATTGTAAGACATACCGAGGGTAAATTTTTAGGTCTACACCTCAACTGCAACTTGAAATTTAATACATTACAGTGCACCTCAAACTACACTACAGTGGACCCCGCATAACGATCACCTCCGAATGCGACCAATTATGTAAGTGTATTTATGTAAGTGCGTTTGCACGTGTATGTTTGGGGGTCTGAAATGGACTAATCTACTTCACAATATTCCTTATGGGAACAAATTCGGTCAGTACTGGCACCTTAACATACTTCTGGAGTGAAAAAATATCGTTAACCGGGGGTCCACTGTATTTACATTGTACTCTCTAATCTATCCTTACCTCACTTATGATGTCTGTGCCTGGGGATTTACTAAAGCAAATCATCATTAACCCTTTCACTGTCCTGACCCCCTAAATTAACAATACTTTCTGTCATCTTTTAAAAAGCAAAAATTCTTCTAAAATGGCAGAGAACTTTTTTTGAAGGTAATGACACCAAAAGTATGATATTTGATGGAAAACTTCTGGTATTACACAGGCACAAAATCAGTGGTCACAGTACAATTTATGCATCAGTAATGTTGCTCATTTTAATTCCTTTTTTAAGCCAATTCCATTGCTCTATTCAACTAAATTCTTAGCTATTTTACTAGTATGCCTTTTGTTCTATCGACTGATCACAAAACACCACCCACTCAAATATTTCAACTATCCTGTGAAGTGCACAAAATTCAGTTATTTGGCCAATTTTACACAAAATTAAAAAAATATCAATATAAAAATACGTAGTCCAAAATAAACATTGTAGACATTCCTGGTACTAAAACAATATTTTCTCTGTTCATTAGTCATGTCCCCAGGCCTCTCCTATATTATATTTGCCTTCTATTTTGAATTGTTAATCACACAATAATAAAAGCATTCCTCTATTACTTAATAAAATATAACCAGGAATCATTTGTCATGGTTTATGGTATCCCAAGAATTTAATCAGACCTATTATAAACCCATAAGAAGGACTGGGGGTGTAGGTGGGGGCCTTACCCATCTTCAGGAATATCGGCATAAATCAAATGTTTCCGTTACTTCAAGGATAATTTCAGGCTACTTCTGGTCCGGAAACCCATCAAAATCATCTCCATTTCAGTAGTATATCTTCCAATCTATCAACAAGAAAAAGCCAATAAAACCATAAAAACCTCTGAGAAAACACCTCAGTCAATATTTTTAAACCATCCACATAGTCAGTTTTATTTTTCCTCAACATGCACTATATGGGACAGGATTTTTATATACTATGCACACTCACTGCTCACTGCACAGACCAGTTCTCTCATAGGCCAAAATTTACCACTCACAGCTTATCTGAGTGAAATGAGCTTATGGTGTAAAATGATGTGAGGGACCCCCTAGACTCAATGATGTAGTTCTACGTGATGGACACTGAAAGTGTTAATCAAACTTAGTTAATCTATAATATAAACCTGAATCTGAATACTGTATAAGACTTAACTTTCCAAATGTAGATCTATGTTCACTCGTGTAGTGCTCCGAACGTAGACCTCTTCAAGGGGGGCTCCTTGGCGTGGTGAAGAGGCTCTTGGTCTGAGGAATTAGACCTATCGGTCTTCTTCCTCAGACCGAACCTAATTACCCCCCAATCTCCCCTCCCCTATCCCATCCTCCCCATCCTCCCCTTTTTCCTTTCCTCCTCCTCCTCCCCACTCCTCCCTTTTGCCCTTCCTCTTTTTGTCCTTTGGGATTTCTCCCACAGGCACGCTAGTTCCTAGGTAGAGGAAAGGACACCGGGGTCGATCCCATTCCGTTGAGGTTTCTTGGCGGTGGCGTAGTTTGCCGTGGAATCTGGATTGCCTAGGGATGTCCCGATCCCTCTCCGGTATCCCGGAGTAGCTTTGGGTGTCTTTTGGGCGACGGGTGTATCTCTGGAAGCCACCTTTCGGATTCCGGGGGTGGTGGCTGAAGGAGGTATGCTTTGTGGCGGATATCCGGCCGCCCTCTCTTTTGTCCACCGAGGTAGCTCGGCAGATGTGAGGTTGCTATCCCAGATTGCTGGTTTACTGGCATGAAGGGTAGGGTATGGCACGGGTTCCATGCTGCATCTGCGCTACTAGCGGTGTCGAGTCCTCTTGGGCGCGGAGGGAGATTTCTGGCCCTTTCATTCCTCCTAGGAACTATCCCTCCCCGGTCCCCCCTTTTTTTTTCTTTTTTTATTTTTATTTTCTTTTCTTCTTTCTTTTTTTTTCTTAAAAACAAAAAGAAAGAAGTAACCTAACCATGGCAGCCCTAGTCCATGAACCTGGTACCCCCGGGCCCCTTCTTGATACCGCACCCCGTTCTGACCCCGCCTCGTCTTTGGACCACTCTTCAGACATTCCTCATGCCTCTGTACCTATTGCCGGTGCTGTTTCCTCACCTGCTTCAGGTACTGAGGCCTCGACTGACTCCTTCGATTTACCAGACCTTCGCTCTCCTCTGACTATGCTTCCGGCCTCTCCCTCTACGGTGCGGCAATTTTCAAATCGCCGACCCGTTCCACGTCGGACCAACTCTGGTCCCACGCCTAAACGTCAACGACAATTACCTGCTGATGATACTTCTCCACCTTCACCTTCTCGTTCTTCTCAGAAAAGATCGACACGTCCTTCACTACCTTTCCACGCTCAGTTTCAGACTGAACAGTGGACTAAATTCTTCACTTTACGACCAACTTCCTCTACTGCCTATCTTTCTGACCATAGTATTGGCAAGGCACTCCTACGCCATGTTGGTAAAGATATTTCTTTTCATGCTCTTAAGAGCGGTACGCGCATCATTACCGTACAGAATGCTACCCAGGCTCGTGAGCTCTCTCGTCTTTCCCATATAGATACTGTTCCTGTCACCCTTGAAAAACATCATTCCCTCAATTCTTGTAGTGGTACCGTTATTCTGCCCCATACCATAGTTCAACAAAATTTCCAGACATGTGGCACCGACATTCTAGAACAGCTGGAACTCCAAGATCTCCCAATCCTCAAGGTAGACACTTACGTTCTTCCTGCCCGTGGGCGGAGACGATACCCTAGCAATGTGGCTCGTTTAACTTTTGACAGCCGAGAACTCCCATCCTCAGTTTATATAGCAGGACATCGGTTACAAGTTCGAAAGGTGATCCCTACACCACAACAGTGTAGAAATTGCTGGCGATTTGGCCATCCAGCGAAATATTGCAGATCTATCGCCGAATGCCCAGTCTGTGGTGCCGATGACCATTCTAATACGTCTTGCAATCGATCTCCCTCTTGCCTTAACTGTCATGAGGCTCACCCTTCGTACTCTCGCCGTTGTCAGGTCTATTTAAACGAGCGGGAAATCCGTTACCTCAAAGAGACAGAAGGTCTCCCTTATGCCATGGCAGTTTCTCATCTCCGCCTCCAAGGGAGACTCCCACGTGTTTCTTATTCCCGTGTTTCAAAACGTCCCCCCACTTCTGGTATCCCATCTTCTACACCCACCTCTGTGGTTACCTCTCCCATAATCACTCCTGTATCTAATCCTTTTGCTGTCCTCGGCTCAGACGTCCCTACTTCAACGCCTCAGTCTAATCTCGCTTCTTCGAGTTCTCTCTTACAAGCCTCAGTATCGACGAGACCTCGTACGACACCTCTTCCCAATCGTCCCTCTACTTCTCAAAAGTCAAAAAAAGGTCCGGTAACACCTCCTACCCATCTTCCACCTCCTCATTTTACCCTCCCTGTCTCTGTCCCTAGTTCTTCCCCTCTCACTGGCTCAGTTACAAGTGCAGAGGTTCACCCTCCTCCTCGTAATGTACCTTCCTCCCCTGTTCCCTCCCAAGTTTCTTCCTCTTCTGCTACCTCCCAGGTTCCTGTCTCTTCTGTCCCCTGCCACGCTTCTCCAGTTCCCTCCACCCTTTCGCCCCCCCCTACCTTGGTACAGTCCAATACAGTTCCAATCTTTACTCATCCTCCCCCTACCATTCCCAATATTGTCTCCCATACAACATCTCTGAATTCTGAAACACTTGAAGCAATCTCTGAATATATTGCAGAGACCAAACCATCAATGGACACTGATCCACCTTCCGCTCTTTCTCTCTCCTCTGCTCCATCTGCGCAACTCCTTTCTTCACAGCGCACCGTTCCTTCGCTGCTTGAACATTTTCCACTGCCTCCGCATGTGGACTTTTCTAACCCTCCTAGTCCGTAGGAACCCTTACCTGCGGATTTCAAGTATCTTTATCATTGCCATTCATGGCCTTTTTACAGTGGAATATACGTGGCCTCAGGGGTAATCGGGGTGAGCTTCAGATGTTACTCTCCCAGTTTGCCCCTGTTGGTGTTTGCTTACAGGAACCAAAATTACACTCTGCTGTTATTTCTCACATCTCAGGCTATAATTTATTGTATTCTTCAGATCCTTTTCCTGATGGGACCTTTAATGAAAGTGCCCTTCTTCTCCGCACTGATATTCCGTACCATCAGCTATTTGTTCATACTTCGCTGCATTACACAGCAGCCCGTATCCACTTACATAGGTGGTATACGCTCTGTTCTTTATATCTCTCTCCTTCTCGGGCATTATCTATTCCGGATTTTGCCTTCCTTGTTTCGTCATTACCGCCACCAATTCTGTTACTTGGTGATTTTAATGCCCACCATTTCCTCTGGGGAGGGTCTCACTGTGATTCCCGTGGAATTCAGTTAGAGGCTTTTCTTGCCACCCACCCCCTCCATGTTTTAAATACAGGTACTCACACCCATTTTGATCCTCGGACTCATACTCTCTCTTGCATCGATCTCTCAGTTTGCTCTTCCTCCGCCGCATTAGACTTTACTTGGTCTGTTCTCCCGGACTTACATGACAGTGATCATTTCCCAATCATTCTTACTTCCCCTTCATATTCGCCACCTCTTCGCACCCCACGCTGGCAATTTAATCGGGCAAATTGGAACCTTTACTCACACCTGACTGTTTTTAAAGAGGTTCCTTCTTCGTCCTCCATCGATGAGCTTTTACACCTCTTCTCATCCTCCGTTTTCACCGCAGCTTCTCATTCTATACCCCAAACTTCGAGCAGGCATTCTCAGAAATGCGTGCCTTGGTGGTCTCCTGCTTGTGCTCGTGCAGTACGTTTGAAACGCGCTGCATGGGGCAGGTACCGGTACAATAGAACCACAGAGCGACTCCTTGATTTTAAACAGAAGCGTGCGATCGCTCGCCGTGTCATCCGTGACGCTAAACGCACTTGCTGGCGAGATTATGTCTCCACCATCACCTCTGCTTCCTCTATGAGTGCAGTCTGGAAAAAAGTACGAAAACTGAGTGGTAAATATTCTCCTGACCCGGCTCCTGTTCTGCGGGTTGCCGGTGTTGATATAGCAAACCCACTAGATGTTGCCAATGAAATTGGCAATCATCTGGTCCGTATTTCTCAGGGACTCCATCTATGCCCCTCATTTCTTTCCTCAAAGTCTGCCAGAGAGTTAGCACCCTTGGACTTTTCTTCTCTCAGAGAAGAACAGTATAATGTGCCTTTTACACTTCAAGAACTGGAGGCAACACTCTCAGCTTGTCGATCATCGGCAGCTGGGCCCGACGACATTCATATTCGTATGCTACAACATTTACATCAGTCAGCCCTTGCAGTCCTATTACGCCTTTACAATCTTATTTGGTCACAAGGAGTTCTTCCACAGCTGTGGAAATCCGCCATTGTTCTCCCTTTCCGCAAACCAGGCACTACGGGACATGAAACCTCCCACTATCGTCCCATTGCTCTTACCAGTGCAGTTTGCAAAGTAATGGAACGTCTAGTAAATAGACGTTTAGTGTGGTATTTAGAGACACACAACAGTCTCTCCACTCGTCAATATGGCTTTCGTAAGGGACGTTCTACCATAGACCCCTTACTGCGCTTGGATACGTATGTTCGTAATGCCTTTGCGAATAACCACTCAGTTATTGCCATATTTTTTGATCTTGAGAAGGCATATGACACAACTTGGAGGTATAATATTTTAGCCCAAGCCCACTCCTTAGGCCTTCGAGGCAATCTACCATCCTTCCTTAAGAACTTTTTAACTGACAGGCATTTCCGTGTTCGGGTTAATAATGTGCTCTCCCCGGACTTTATCCAAGCTGAAGGTGTCCCCCAGGGATGTGTTCTGAGCACAACACTTTTTCTCCTTGCTATTAATGATTTGGCCTCTAGTCTTCCATCAAATATTTGGTCATCACTCTATGTTGATGACTTCGCTATTGCCTGTGCAGGCGCTGACTGTCACCTCCTTACAGTTTCTCTCCAGCATGCAGTCGACCGTGTTTCCAATTGGGCCACCACACATGGGTTTAAATTTTCCAGCACTAAAACCCACCAAATCACTTTCACTAGACGCTCTGTCATCTCTGATCATCCTTTGTACCTCTATGGCTCACGTATCCCTGAACGTGATACAGTCAAGTTTCTGGGCCTCCTCTTTGATCGTAGGTTATCCTGGAAACCTCACATTACCTCTCTGAAGGCAACTTGTCACAGCCGGCTGAACCTTCTTAAAACCCTTGCTCATCTTTCGTGGGGAGCTGATCGTCGAACCCTCCTTCACCTACATTCCACCCTTATTTTATCGAAACTTGATTATGGTGACCAGATCTATTCAGCGGCATCTCCTGCTACTCTCTCTAGCCTTAACCCCATTCATCACCAAGGATTACGTTTATGCCTTGGTGCTTTTCGCTCTTCCCCTGTCGAAAGCCTCTATGCAGAAGCGAACGTTCCATCCTTATCCGATCGCCGTGATGCCCATTGCCTGCGCTACTATGTACGCTCTCATGATCTCCGCAATCCTTCCATTTATAGAATGGTCACTGATATTAGTAGACATTCTTTATTTGTTCGCCGCCCCTGCTTACTCCGTCCCTTCTCTCTTCGCCTTCATTCGCTCTTGTCTTCTCTTCAACTACCACCTTTCTATGTACATGTAGCATCACACTTTTCCCTACCCCCCTGGGAAGTTCCAGCTGTTCGAGTCTGTTCTTTCTCCCTCCCTTGCTCGAAAGCCCAACTGTCTACGGTCGCTTCCCGCTCTCTTTTTCTTGACCACTTTCACTCTCATTCTCATGCCATTGCTGTGTACACAGATGGCTCTAAGTCTTCTGACGGCGTAGGATTCGCAGCAGTGTTTCCGGACAGCGTCGTACAAGGGCATTTACTATCTTCAGCTAGTATTTTTACTGCTGAATTATATGCCATCCTTACAGCACTTATCCGTATTGCATCTATGCCTGTGTCATCATTTGTGGTTGTCTCAGACTCCCTTAGTGCTTTACAGGCTATACAAAAATTTGATACACCTCACCCCTTAGTCCTCCGTATCCAACTTTGGCTACGCCGCATCTTTACTAAGCATAAAGATATTGTTTTTTGTTGGGTCCCTGGTCATGTTGACGTACAGGGCAATGAACAGGCAGACACTGCTGCGCGGTCAGCAGTACATGACCTACCAGTTTCTTATAGAGGTATTCCATGTACGGACTATTTTGCTGTAATATCTTCCCACCTTCACACCCGTTGGCAACAACGTTGGTCTACTATGCTCGGCAACAAACTTCAGTCTATTAAACCGAGTATAGGTTACTGGCCGTCTTCTTATCACCAGTGTCGAGGTTGGGAGACTACTCTCTCCCGTCTTCGCATTGGCCATACTCGTCTTACTCATGGATATCTCATGGAGAGGCGTCTTGCTCCTCTCTGTGAGAATTGCCAAGCTCCATTATCAGTCAGCCACATTCTGTTGGACTGCCCACTTTATCAACGAGCACGCAGAATTTACCTCTGTCGTCGTCTTCGCCCCGCTGCTCTCTCTTTACCTTCCCTTCTCGCTGATGGACCCACCTTTCATCCGGACTCTCTCATTGACTTTTTGACAACGACTGACTTACTCCACAAATTTTGATACGTTCAGCCCTTTCTACTTGTATCTCTTGCTACCCTCTACCCCCGTACTATCCCCTGCCCCGCTGTTTTCTGTAACCTGCTGATCATCCCCCCTCCCTTCTGCCATCCAATTCCCTTGCTTCCTTCCCTACCCTGCAGCGCTGTATAGCCCTTGTGGCTTAGCGCTTCTTTTTGATTATAATAATAATCCGAACGTAGATCTACATTTTTTACATGCTTTCAAATAGAGAAAATAAAGGTCGGAGCGCTACGCACGTAAATGTAGATCTACGTTTGGACAATTTAAGGGCTAAACACAGAGTTAAATGATCAGAAAATGGATGTTAATTCAGAATTAAAAGGAAAACAATACCACTGAAATAAATTCAGAAAATCTAAATAATGAAAGAGGTGTTCTAAAGGCACTCAAAAACTAATGATTTCAGGATGATTATAGCTGGAAAAGGAGTACTGTAAGTACAGTCACATAAATATAAGTTAACTAACCAAACTGCTTCATCATAGTGATAAGACATTTTAGTTGTTGGCAGCCTGTCCCAACACCAACCGCTGTCAAGGAAAAAATATTAAAATTTTAACTTGATTAATGCAACAGTAGGCTTGCCTAAATCAAAATCTTTAATCCTACTTTATTTTCTCTATAATGAGACAGAACCAATCCCAGATGTAAGTATCCACTGTTCTTTCCCTTAATGTTATTTGTCTACCTATAAATCTAGCACTCTGTAAATTTCCTGTAAACAAATTTTGCTGAGAATAAGAAAAAAATTGGAGTGAGATAAACAGGTAAAGAAAGCCTATGGAATGAATGGATTTGTCAGTTAAAAACAGAGTAGGGGAGTAGTAGATGGGGAGTTGGAGGTATTGAGAAGATGGCAGGAATATTTTGAGGAACTTTTAAATGTTGATGAAGAGAGGCAGTAATTTCATGCACTGGCCAGGGAAGTTAAACATCTTTTAGGAGTGAAGAACAACTGAATGTGAGTGTGGAGAAGGTGTGTGAGGCATTACACAGAATGACAGGAGGTAAAGCAGCTGAACTGACAGGATCACGAAAGAAATGATAAAAGCAAAGGATGATACAGTGTTGGAGTGGTTGGTATTTTTGTTCAATAAATGTATAAAAGAGGTGAAGGTACCTAGAGGTTGGCAGAAAGCATGTATAGTTCCTTTATATAAAGGGAAGGGGGAGGGGCAAAATTATAGGGGAATAAGTTTACTGAGCATACCAGGTAAAGTGTATGGTAGGGTTATTATTGAAAGAATTAGCAGGATTGCAGATGAACAAGAAGGCTCTAAAATGGGTAGGGGATGTGTATATCAAGTGTTTACATTGAAGCATATATGTGAACAGTATTTAGATAAAGGTAGGGAAGTTTTCATTGCTTTTATGGATTTAGACAAGGCATATCATAGGGTGGATAGGGAAGCAATGTGGCAGATGTTGCAAGTGTATAGAATAGGTAGTAAGTTACTAAATGCTGTAAAGAGTTTTTATGAGGATAGTGAGGCTCAGGTTTGGGTGTGTAGGAGAGAGGGAGATTATTTCCTGGTAAAAGTAGATCTTAGACAGGGATGTGTAATGTCACCATGGGTGTTTAACATATTTATAGACGGGGTTGTAAAAGAAGTAAATGTTAGGGTGTTGGGGAGAGAGGTGGGATTAAATTATGGGGAATCAAATACAAAATGGGAATTGACAGAGTTACTTTTTACTGATGATACTGTTCTTTTGGGAGATTCTAAATTGCAAATGTTAGTGAACAAGTTTGGGAGGGTGTGTAAAGGAAGAAAGGTGAAAGTGAACACAGATAAGAGTAAGGTGATAATGGTATCAAACGATTTAGATAAAGAAAAACTGGATATCACATTGGAGGGAGGAAGTATGGAAGAAGTGAATGTGTTCAGATATTTGAGAGCTGACTTGTCAGCAGCTGGGTTTATGAAGGATGAGGTTAACCAGTGAACTGATGAAAGAAAAAAGCTAAGTGTTGCTCTGAGGTATCTGTGGAAGCAAAAAACTTTATCCAGGGAGGCAAAGAAAGGAATGTATAAGATTATAGTGGTACCAACATTCTTATATGGGTGTAAAGCATGGGTTGTTAATGTTGCAATGAGGGGGAAGGGTGGAGGCAGTGGAGAAGTCCTGTCTAAGGGCAATGTGTGGTGTAAATATTATGCAGAGAATTTGTAGTGTGAAAATTAGGAAGAGGTGTGAAGTTAATAAAAGTATTAGTCAGAGGGCTGAAGAGGGGTTATTGAGGAGGTTTGGTCATTTAGAGATGATAGAATGAAACAGAATGACTTAGTATGTAAATCTGTAGTGGAAGGCGGGGTAGAGGTCGCCCTAGGAAAAGTTGGAGGGAGGGGGTAAAGGAGGTTATGTGGGTGAGGGGCTTGGACTTCCAGCAAGCGTGTGTGAGGATTTTAGATATGAATGAATGGAGATGAATGTTTTTTGGAGCCTGACGAGCTATTGGAGTGTGAGCAGGGTAATATTTCGTGAAGGGATTCAGGGAAACCGGTTGGCCGGACTTGAGTCCTGGAGGTAAGAAGTACAATGCCTGCACTTTAAAGGAAGGGTTTCGGATATTAGCTGTTTGGAGTGAGATCTAAACTGTTGTATTTGAGCGCCTCTGCAAAGACAGTGATTATATCTGAGTGATGGTGAAAGTGTTGAATGATAATGAAAGTTTTTTCTCTCTTTTTGGGTTTTTCTTTCTTTTTGGGTCACCCTGCCTCATTGGGAAACAGCCAACGTGTTTAAAAAAAAAAATTAACTATTGAAGAGTATTCTTCTTGGCTCACCAGTCTGGTATAACTTCGTATCAGTAACTTTCTTTATCATTCCACAAATGTGGAATGACAGAGGAAGTGTCGGCATTAATAAAGTGTCAACAATAATAAAGTGTTGACCTTAATGAAGAAAATATATGGGTGCAGAGTAAGATTTACTTATGACAATGTTTTAACCTGTTTAGAGCTTTACTAAAAGAGCAATAATATGGGTTCTTATGGGGAAATTAGATTTATATAATGTAAAAAACTTGTATTACGTACAGGAAATTACCGTCCCGATCTACATCTTGATTTATAACATAGGCTCTTGTGGGAATATAAGATTTACTTGGCACAATTTTGTTTAAAGAACCAGTCTTATGATCCCTATCTCAGTCATTAAGTAAGGGATGATTGTAATAATCTACAGTGACAATAAAATCATAAAACTCAAATAAAAAAAAAAGGAATTTGACTCATTAAAAACCTCATGGACACAGCGAGTTATCAGTAATCTATCATGCTACAAAATTCATGGATTCTATATGACACTGTAGTGACTATAAAAACTACATGAATAAAACCTCTCTAAGTGACTACTCTCCCCATACTTATAACTCCTGTTGCTGTAGAGTCCAAAGTTCCACCATGCCCAAGCTTCACATCATAAGCAGGTAAGATACTTGAGAGCTCTGAAACAAGAGCATACAATAAATTTGATTTCATTATATTTACATAACAAAATACAGTGGTACCTCAGTATACGTCCTTAACCCTTTCAGGGTCCGTGCCGTAGATCTACAGCTTTGCATTGAGGGTCCAAACCGTAGATCTACGCCATGAGCTCAGCTCACTCTGATAAGCTGTGAGTGGTAAATTTGGGCCTAGATATGAGAGAATACATCTATGTGGTATCTGTGCATCACATAAAACAAAGCCTGCAGCACACAGTGCATAATGAGAGAAAAAAACTGAGGCCATAATTTTCGATTAAAACAGCAACTTTGCAGTGTTTTCTCGAATGTCTTTTATAGTTATATTTGCGATTTCTTGGTCTCATTTGATAGAATGGAACATATACTACAGAAATAGATATGATTTTGATTGGTTTTAGTACTGGAGAAGGCTTGAAACTGAGCTCAAAGTAGCAGAAATGTTAAATTTTTGCCGATGTTCAAGAGTAAAAAAATGACCTCACACATCTAATACATGCCAGCTGGTGGGTCTAATATACGCTCACAAATGTGGTGATATTATTTATACAATTATTACAATATTGCATAAGAGTAAATCTTCTATTTTTTGGTTTGAATAAAAATTCATTATATGAATAAAAAATCTAAAATGGAATTAATGCGTAAAGCTTGAAAACGTAACTAATGAACAGAGAAAATGTTAGTGCCAGGAATGCCTGCATTGTTTATTCTGGACCCTATTTTGAAATTGGAATATTCTGAACTTTGCATTAAACTGGCCAAATTACCAATTTCCAATCACTTTATTTTGTAGTTGAAAAAGTTGACTTGGTGATTTCTTGTGTTCAATTGATAGGATAGAAGTAATACTAGTGAAATAGCTAACAATTTGGTTGACTGGAATAATGTAATTGGCCTAAAATGGGAGTCAAAGTCAGGAAAATGCGTAAATATCGCTGACACATCAAAATTTGCGAGAGCATAATTTCGTCAATTTTCCATCAAATTTCGTACTTTTTGTTTTATCATCTTTAGAAAAAGATTCTCTACCATTTCATAAGAAAAAATAACAAAATTATTTTTTTTAAATTCTTGGACACTGGTGCACACTTTGAAATTTGTTCTCTGGACCCTGAAAGGGTTAATCCATTCCAGGACCTTGGACTTATACCAAACAGGACGTATGCCAAACGAATTTTCCCATAAGAAATACATATAGGGAAAATGATTAATCAGTTTCCATAAAAAAAAATCCTATTATTGGCATATTATACATTGATGGGGTTGTATAAAATAATTTAAACACTGCTTAATACTAAAATATGTAATTTAAACACTGCTTAATACTAAAATACATACATATATACAAAAGAATTAGATGAAATAAATACAAATTTAACCTCACTTTACTTTGCTGAAAAGAGTCAAGTGCCTTCTAGGATAGTGCTGAGAAGGAGGGGGAAATGTTATTATTTGGAAAGAGAGTCCCCTTCTCTTTTCTCTCTCTCTCTCTCTTCCCTATTTTGACCTGGTTGAAGCTCACTAAGTTTGACTTTCTGCTTTCTCCTCAGGATGTTTCAGAAATGTGACAGTCTGGTCATTCCAGACCATGCTATTATGGCTTGTTTGGGCTTTGATGGGTGGTACTTCTCTGCAAAGTTTTTGATGATCATCCATTTGGCAAAGATTTCCTTGATTAATGAAGTAGGGGCTTCCTCTATCTCCTCTTCTGAGCCTGAAGAAAGTGCATCCATCTTAGTCTTGTGCTCCTCCTTCTCAAGTTCCTGCAGCTCCTCAGTGGTCAGCTCTTCCCTGTGCCCCTCCACTAACTCCTCCACATCACCATCACTCACATCCAGACCTATGGACCTGCCTAGAAACAATATCCTGGCTTTGTCTCAAGAGAGAGAGGTAAACATGGGTAGCATGCGGTGTCGTGACTCATTTTGACACATACAAGTTCTAGCAAGTGAATCACATTCCAAACAAAGGTTGTATACCAAGCAAAAATTTTCGCATATCCAAACAGGACGTATACATAAACAGCTGTGATTACTATTATTATTATTATTATTATTATTATTACATTCATCACAAGTATTAAAATTATAAGAGGTCATTCCTCACAACCAACAAATATAAACTGCCACTCAAAACTAGTAGATCTCATTCCAATGCTACAATGAGACTTTAATGCAGCAGCCAATGATTCTGAAAGCCACACAGAGTTTACTGACAATCAGGACATTTACTAGTGTCAATGATTACCTACAGAAAATTCCAACCCGCTACAATAGGCATTTTCCTTTAAAAACCAAGCAGGTCACAAGAGAGACTAACTAGTCAGTGGCTAACAAACAGCATCCTCAGATCCACCAAGTTTAATACCCAAAGAGCAATCAAAAACTTATACAAGCGGGCCCCAGTTTTTAGTACTTCACTTCTCAGCGATTCACTAATACGGCAGAATTTAATTATACACAAGCATTCATCTGTGGGGAACCTGATTCACTATTAATGCAGCTGGGCATCTGTGTGCCACTTTCTCTTAGTTTGTTTATGCCTTCAATGAGTACCTTGTCTGGATTCTGTATGGAAACTTTTCAGGGTTTCAAGCATTTTGAAGTTATTATGTATTTTATATACGGAGGGCCCTGCATATATAGCACCTCGTTTCAGTTTCCATGTTTTTCATTATGTTATGCCCTCTGGTGAAGACTGCCAGCTGGTGGGACAATGGCGATTTTTGCTTTATGGCAGTAGCCTGGAACCTAACCTGCCATATAAGTAAGGCCTTCCTGTACATGTACAGTATATCATTACTCATGAAACTAATAAGGAAATGTAATCTAAGAAACAGTACAATGCAAAAAGATGTAATGACATATAAGAGGATATGAAAAAGATCTGGAAAACACTCACAAATTCTGGGCTCTTGAAAATTAACCAAAACAAGAGAAATTTTTTACTAAATGAACCTTCCATCCAACCTGATGAAACAGCCGAGAAACTAAATGAAATACAAAATAAAGTTTGTTTTCCATGGCAATGCATAGGTTTTACACTATATTTTTTTATTTTACATGGAAAAACCCATAGTTATGCAATGCATTTCATTTCCAAGCTCTCTGTATCTGTCCCCAGCTAATGCTTCTGAAGTTTCTTTGATAATAAATTCACTGAGAAACAAGGAATCCTTTCAAATACATTAATATACAGTAGGGCCCTGCTTTTCAGTGTTTCACCTTACGGCATTCCGCTAATATGGCGATCTCAAATTATGACCAAAACTTTCTATATGGCAAGTGGTCTTTCAAATACAGTGAGCGCCACCCGGTTTGTTTACATTCTCCATGAGCACATCTCTCTATTATGTAATAATAATCACTCTTGGCACATTAAATGTCTAATTTTACATCAATACAGACATTTTCATTAATCCATCTACAATATTTTCTTCAAAATTATATAAGAAACACATTACATAGCATATAAACATGCTGTTTATATGCTATGGAGGTATGGTTGCCAGGTGGAGGGAAAACATTACGTAATACAGTGGAACCTCAGGTTACGAATTTAATCCATTCCGTGGACTTGTTTGTATCCTGATATGTTCGTATGCTGGGTAAATTTTCCTCGTTTAAATTAAATGAAATGCAATTAATTCATTCCAGCTGAATTCCTGCTCTCAGGAGGCATGACAAAATAACCCTAATATCAACTCTATGGCTTATTTATTTGTCACAATTCATCTAATATGACATAATAAACAATATAAATAACTTGTAGGACTTGTGGTAGCCAGGCAACTTGTGGAAGCCAGGCAACTTGTGGTAGCCAGACAACTTGTAGGAGACTTGTGGTAGCCAGGCAACTTGTAGGACTTGTGGTAGCCAGGCAACTTGTAGTCCAACATCAGAGAAAATATGTCACTATAATATTACTGGGGGTAACTAGAAAATTATTCCTTTCGTATACCTTTGCTCAGGGTGTCATTTCTTCTAAAAATGATGTTACGTGAAAATGAGCGTGTTTCTCTTTATTTATTCTACTGTATCAACGTGGAGACAACTTGTACACAATGTAAAGTGACGAAAATCAGACGTGTTCATCTGGTTTGTTTACATTATGTGTGAGTGGGGTTGGGAGGGCTGCCCTTCCTGGCTACCCATACTTCCCAACCTGACTCTATACAAATGAAACTCACCTCTCACCCTACATTAAGACTACAAATATTTTAAGGTAATTAATGAGTGTACTATATATGCATTTTATCGCTCTAGGGAGCTTTAAGCATCGTAGTATAGTATGTGTGGGTGGGGTGGCCAGGGGGGCTACCACACCTGACTTAGAGTAAATACTACTCACCTTTTGCCCTACATTAAGACTACAAATATTTTGAGGTATATACTGAGTGTACTGTGTGTGTATTTTACTTATTAATGCCTAGTTCTATTGCTAATTAATATATGTTAGTGTAAACTTGTTATCTGGCATTTATATGCTTTTATAAATGGAAAAAATACAGTGGACCCTCAACCAGCGATATTAATCCGTTCCTGAGAGCTCATCGTTAGTCAAAATAATCGTTAGTCAAGTTAATTTTCCCCATAAGAAATAATGGAAATCAAATTAATCCGTGCAAGACACCCAAAAGTATTGAAAAAAAAAAAAAATTTACCACATGAAATATTAATTTTAATACACACAAACTGAAGATTACATGCACAGTTACATGACACTTACCTTTATTGAAGATCTGGTGATGATTGATGGGATGGGAGGAGGGGAGAGCGTTATCTTCTTACTGTTTAGAAGGGGAATCCCCTTCCATTAGCACTTGAGGCAGCAAGTCTTTTTCTGGGGTTACTTCCCTTGTTCTTTTAATGCCACTAGGACCAGCTTGAGAGTCACTGGACTTCTGTCGCACAACATATCTGTCCATAGAGGCCTGTACCTCTCGTTCCTTTATGACTTTCCTAAAGTGGTTCACAACATTGTCAGTGTACAGGTTGCCAACACGGCTTGCAGTAGCTGTGTCAGGGTGATTATCATCCATAAAGCTTTGCACTTTAAGCCACATTGCACAGATTTCCTTAATCTTAGAAGTAGGCAACTTCTTCAATTTCTCTCTCCCCTCCTCCGAAGCAGTTTCCTCAGGTCTGCCCTCTTGCTGTTCAAGATGATCTAGCAGCTCATCAGTGGTTAGTTCTTCACTGTCCTCCACCACCAACTCTTCCACATCCTCCCCACTAACCTCCAACCCCAAGGACTTCCCCAATGCCACAATGGATTCCTCAACTGGCATAGGATTCTCAGGGTTAGCCTCAAACCCTTCAAAATCCCTTTTGTCTACACATTCTGGCCACAGTTTTTTCCAAGCAGAGTTCAATGTCCTCTTAGTCACTTCCTCCCAAGCCTTACCTATAATGTTTACACAATTGAGGATGGTAAAATGATCTTTCCAAAACTCTCTTAGAGTCAGTTGAGTTTCTGAGGTCACTACAAAGCACCTTTCAAACATAGCTTTTGTGTACAGTTTCTTGAAGTTGGAAATAACCTGCTGGTCCATGGGCTGCAGGAGAGGAGTGGTATTAGGAGGCAAAAACTTCACCTTAATGAAGCTCATGTCCCTAGAAAGTCGCTCTGCCACATCTGTAGGATGACCAGGGGCATTGTCTAATACCAGGAGGCACTTAAGGTCTAATTTCTTTTCAATTAGGTAATTTTTCACATCGGGGGCAAATGCATGGTGTAACCAGTCATAGAAAAAGTCCCTAGTGACCCATGCCTTACTGTTTGCCCTCCACAGCACACACAAATTAGCCTTGAGGACATTGTTTTTCCTGAACACTCTGGGGGTTTCAGAGTGATACACCAATAAAGGCTTCACTTTGCAATCACCACTAGCATTGGCACACATCAACAAAGTAAGCCTGTCTTTCATAGGCTTATGTCCTGGGAGTGCCTTTTCCTCCTGAGTAATGTACGTCCTGCTTGGCATTTTCTTCCAAAACAGGCCTGTTTCGTCACAATTAAACACTTGTTCAGGTTTCAGTCCTTCACTGTCTATGTACTCCTTGAAGTCCTGCACATATTTTTCAGCCGATTTGTGGTCCGAACTGGCAGCCTCACCATGCCTTATCACACTATGAATGCCACTACGCTTCTTAAATCTCTCAAACCAACCTTTGCTGGCCTTAAATTCACTCACATCACTAGTTGCTGGCATTTTTTTAATTAAATCGTCATGCAACTTCCTAGCCTTTTCACATATGATCGCTTGAGAGATGCTGTCTCCTGCTATCTGTTTCTCGTTTATCCACACCAATAACAGTCTCTCAACATCTTCGAGTACTTGCGATCTCAGTTTCGAAAACATAGTTGCACCTTTGGCAAGAACAGCTTCCTTGATTGCCATTTTCTTGCCCACAATAGTAGCGATGGTTGATTGGGGTTTATTATACAACCTGACCAGCTCAGAGATACGCACTCCACTTTCATATTTATCAATGATCTCTTTCTTCATCTCCATAGTAATTCTCACCCTTTTTGCTGTAGGGTTGGCACTAGAAGCTTTCTTGGGGCCCATGGTGACTTATTTTGCAGGTGCAATCACTAAAAAGGCTGTGATAATATGAAATGTTCCAGTTGTATGTTTGGAAGCGACCGCGGTGGCTGGCTGGCTTGTAAACACTGGCACCAAAGGGACAAGTGAGGCGCGCTCAGGCCAAAGTGGACGCGTATGGTACGGAACGAATAGCGCTGGTCGGGTTTTTAAGCGCTAGTCGAGGCAAAATTTTTGCGTTTAAATGAATCGCTAGTCAGATTTATCGTTAATCGATGCCATCGCTGGTTGAGGGTCCACTGTATATGTGGACTGTATAGATTATATTAGTTTAACTGAATGAAGGAGGGGGGGTAGGTTACACATGGATATATCCATCAAGGAAAAACACTTGTACATAATCCCACCACTTACCAGATATTCTCTGGTGGTCACTTAATGTAACTAGATCACCCATAACCTATCTAATTACAACATACCTAACTGGCCAGTATCAGTCTGCTATAACTAGAAAGGTTACTTAACTGTGGGTGACTGATGCTCCTTATTTCCTCCATTCACCATCTCATTTCGATGTCCTGTTACACCAACACGGGTTTTATTCCAGCAGGACGAGGTATCTGTTGGTTTGTCCCGGTTTAGAAGTCGTGACTCCATAAAAACTTCACTATCCTCAGGACAGGAACAACGAGGTCTAATGTGTTCACTCGGAGCAAGGCGACTTATTTCACTTCACGCATTCTCTTAACTTAGTGTTATTATCATTGATTACATTACAATTCACAAGACGATTTAATGCCTCATAATTATTATACACAGTAGAGGTCACTCCATTAAGATCTGAGACCGATGAGTGAGGATTAAATCACGGGTATTTTCCCCTGAACACACTCCATGGCGGCGCACCAGTCACCGCCGGTCCCACCATTATTCACTAATTTTACCACTTTGTTACGGTGGTCCCGTAAATCACGTTCCCTCACTCTTCACCAGGAACAGTTACGACACTTCCTATTATGAAGTGAGGCCTATATTAATCCTTAGGCCGCCGTGAACGCCAATCTCCTGGTCCCATGTTTTCACAGCCACTTAACTACATTCAAAACACTCCCACTCCCTGATGCCCTGTGTCGACCTGTTCCCCCGCACGTCCGCGCAGGCGCAGTGGGAACCCTGTTGGTTCTATTCCATTTTCAAATACATTTTGACCCAAATCAACACATTAAACACTTATTAGGCACTATAGCTTCGGAAATTAAATAATTTCCACAACAAACACTGGTATTGTACCACATTGGTACAGTACCACATTGGTACAGTAGAAAAAATCAAGAGCAGTACTCCCATTCTCATCTAACACCATTTTTAGAATAAATGACGCTCTGAGTGAAGGCATATGAAAGGAATAATTTTCTACAGTTACCCCCAGTAATACTATTTTGTATACATTTTCTTTGGTGTTAGTAAGTAAGTAAGTAAGTAAATTTATTCAGGTATACACAAATACAGTTACATAGAATTATCATATATAGCAGCATATGTGTAGAGAACCTAGGATAACCCAAAAAAGTCAGACGGAGTGACTTATTTCCATAGAGAATGTTATTCTTTCCAACACTATGAAAAGATGGCTGGAAAAAACATCTCATATTTATGTTAATTTATTCTACTGTGGGGTGTATTTATCATGTTTATATGTTATGTAGCATGTGCATTATAAAATTTTGAAAAAATATCATAGATGGATTAACGAAAACCTGTATATTAACGAAATATATGACATTTAACCTTTTCAGGGTCGAGACCCCCAATCATTAACTCACTCTCAGGGTCAAAAAATTTAAAAAAAAAAAAAAAAAAAAAAATTTCCTATGAAAAGATAGAAAATCTTTTTCCGATCACAATGACACCAAAAGTATGAAATTTAATGGAAAACCTACGGAATTATGCTCTTGCGAAGTTAGCTGTCTCGGTGATATTGACACAACAGCGATTTCACCCATTTTGAGCCCTATTTTAGGCCAATTCCAATGTTACAATCTACTAAAATCATAGCTATTTTGCTAGAATTCCATTTGTTCTGTAGATTGAGTACAAGAAACCGCCCACTTACCGATTTCAACTACCCAATAAAGTGGTCAGAAATTGGCAATTTGGGTAATTGCACACAAATTTCAAAAGATGTCAGTTTCAAAATAGGATCCAGAATAAACAAGACAGACA
Source organism: Cherax quadricarinatus (assembly GCF_038502225.1). Lineage (NCBI taxonomy): Eukaryota > Metazoa > Arthropoda > Malacostraca > Decapoda > Parastacidae > Cherax > Cherax quadricarinatus. Next base: position 52,867,732 of record NC_091293.1, read on the forward strand.
TTTCTGGCACTAAAATAACATTTTATTTGTTTATTATTCACATCTCCAGGCCCCTCTTACATTACTTTTGCTTTCCATTTTGAATTTTCATTCTCACAAAAAATAGAAGATTTACTATTATGTATACTACTGCATCATTGTAAAAACAGTATAAATAATATCAGTGCACTTGTGCAAGAATATAAGACTCACTGTGAAGGCTTACTCAGCCCTGTAATAACTTCAGACAGTATTACCAAGGCTGGCTCCTCCTCAGGAAAATTAATGAACAGAAAAAGAAATAATAACAGACAAACATAAACACTTCATTATATAGAAAATATAAAATATAAAACACTTAAATATGAAATATTAATCCTACATTAAAGAAAATGAAAAATGAAAAATATAAATGATAACTGAATTCAATGCTAATATAAAACTTGGGTGTCTGGTGTTGGTGACACTGCTTGTTGAAATCGTAGCCGTTGCCAATGATGGGGGGGGGTCGTAGGTGTTGGTTACAACCCACTGGCTAGTTCTTCACAGTATAGCCTTGAGTATTCTATCCCAATGACAGGAAAGCAGGTTCTTTACCGCTGTAATGATGAGGGGTTACGTCCTGCAATTTCATATAGGTGCACAGGTAATTAAATCCAAAAAGGGGAAGTCTCAGGACGTTAGTCCATCTCCATCAGTTCTACTTGTTGATTGGCAGGTGACCCTCTCTGTCATCCAAGAGTAGTGCTGGGAGCTGTGAGTCTAGTGATTACTGTTTGGACCGGAGCCCCACACGTCACCTTTCGGTAATGGGGGGGTTGGAAGAAGGAGGGGAAGGGATAGCGGGAGCTAGACAGACCCTACTTTAACAAGCAGCCGGCAGTCAAACTATCACTTTCGGGGTGGGGGAAAAAAGGCGGGAATAGTGGGAGCTTGACTTACCCTACCTTAACAAGTAGCCGGCAATAAAACTATCACTTTCGGGGAGGGGGAAAAAAGGCGGGAATAGCGGGAGCTTGACTTACCCTACCTTAACAAGTAGCCGGCAATGAAACTATTGTTACTATATACTTCCTCGCTATTCCTATCTATTGAACTTTTCCCTCACACTCACCAGTTGACATGTATTGGATGCATGGTGTGACTTATTTACTCTTGAACATCGGTAAAAGTCGAACATTTTCGCTACTTTGCGCTCAATTTCTAGGTATGTACTTGTCATCGTGAAACCAATCAAAATTACATCTATTTCTGTAATATTCTTCCATTCTATCAAATGAGACCAAGAAATTGAGAATACACCCATAAATACCATATGATAATAGACTGCAAAGTTGCTGTTTTAAACCAAAAACACAGTTATTTTTTTTCCTCATTATGCACTGTGTGCTGTAGGATTTTTTTTATACTGTGCACACTGGCCATGCAGACCTATTCTTTCACATCTAGGCCTACTAGATTTTTCCCACTTGATTTGAGGTCGCCAGAATTTATACATACTAGTACATCACCAACACTGGTGCGTAAGACGTACTAGTACGTCAAAAACCCTGAAAGGGTTAATGTGCCTCAGAGCGATTATTGAGTATGTATGTATTATTATTATCATTGTTAATATGGCGTCCTTGAGACATAAGACACTCTTATTCATTTTAATATGTACCTGCATGCTAGCACAGTGTGTAAGTTTACTTAGGTACAGGTACACATAACTATAGTTATCAGAGTATACAGTGGACCCCCGGTTAACGATTTTAATCCGTGCAAGAGGGGTAATTGTTATGCGAAATAATCGTTATGTGAATGAATTTTCCCCATAAGAAATAATGGAAATAAAATTAATCCGTGCAAGACACCCAAAAGTATGAAAAAAAATTTTTTTTTACCACATGAAATATTAATTTTAATACACACAAACTGAAAAAGGCATGCACACTTACATGACACTTACTTTTATTGAAGATCTGGTGATGATTGATAAGATGGGAGGAGGGGAGAGCATTATCTTCTTACTGTTTAGAAGGGGAATCCCCTTCCATTAGGACTTGAGGTAGTAAGTCCTTTTCTGGGGTTACTTCCCTTCTTCTTTTAATGCCACTAGGGCCAGCTTCAGAGTCACTGGACTTCTTTCGCACAAGATATCTGTCCATAGTGGCCTGTACCTCTCGTTCCTTTATGACTTGCCTAAAGTGTTTCACAACATTGTCAGTGTAATAATCACCAGCACGGCTTGCAATAGCTGTGTGAGGGTGATTTTCATCCATGAAGGTTTGCACTTCAAGCCACTTTGCACAGATTTCCTTAATCTTTGTAGTAGGCAACTTCTTCAATTTCTCTCTCCCCTCCTCTGAACCAATTTCCCCAGGTCTGGCCTCTTGCTCTTGAAGTTGATCTATCAGCTCATCAGTGGTTAGTTCTTCATTGTCCTCCTCCACCAACTCTTCCACATCCTCCCCACTAACCTCCAACCCCAAGGACTTTCCCAATGCCACAATGGATTCCTCAACTGGCATAATCCTCTCAGGGTTAGCCTCAAACCCTTCAAAATCCCTTTTCTCTACACATTCTGGCCACAGTTTCTTCCAAGCAGAGTTCAAGGTCCTCTTAGTCACTTCCTCCCAAGCCTTACCTATAAGGTTTACACAATTGAGGATATTAAAGTGATCTCTCCAAAACTCTCTTAGAGTCAGTTCAGTTTCTGAGGTCATTACAAAGCACCTTTCAAACAGAGCTTTTGTGTACAGTTTCTTGAAGTTGGAAATAACCTGCTGGTCCATGGGCTGCAGGAGAGGAGTGGTATTAGGAGGCAAAAACTTACCTTAATGAAGCTCATGTCCCCATAAAGTCGCTCTGCCACGTCTGTAGGATGACCAGGGGCATTGTCTAACACCAGGAGGCACTTAAGTTCTAATTTCTTTTCAGTTAGGTAATCTTTCACATTGGGGGCAAATGCATGGTGTAACCAGTTATAGAAAAATTCCCTAGTGACCCATGCCTTACTGTTTGCCCTCCACAGCACACACAAATTATCCTTGAGGACATTCTTTTGCCTGAACGCTCTGGGAGTTTCAGAGTGATACACTAATAAAGGCTTCACTTTGCAATCACCAGTAGCATTGGCACACATGAGAAGAGTAAGCCTGTCTTTCATAGGCTTATGTCCTGGGAGTGCCTTTTCCTCCTGAGTAATGTAGGTCCTGCTTGGCATTTTCTTCCAGAACAGGCCTGTTTCATCACAATTAAACACTTGTTCAGGTTTCAGTCCTTCACTTTCTATGTACTCCTTGAATTCCTGCACATATTTTTCAGCCGCTTTGTGGTCCGAACTGGCAGCCTCACCATGCCTTATCACACTATGGATGCCACTACGCTTCTTAAATCTCTCAAACCAACCTTTGCTGGCCTTAAATTCACTCACATCATCACTAGTTGCAGGCAGTTTTTTAATTAAATCGTCATGCAACTTCCTAGCCTTTTCACATATGATCGCTTGAGAGACGCTATCTCCTGCTATCTGTTTTTCATTTATCCACACCAATAAGAGTCTCTCAACATCTTCCATCACTTGCGATCTTTGTTTCGAAAACACAGTTAAACCTTTGGCAAGAACAGCTTCCTTGATTGTCTTTCTGGTGCCCACAATAGTAGCGATGGTTGATTGGGGTTTCTTGTACAGCTTGACTAGGTCGGCTATACGCACTCCACTTTCATACTTATCAATGATCTCTTTCTTCATTTCTTTTGTAATTCTCACCCTCATTGGTGTAGGGTTGGCACTAGAAGCTTTCTTGGGGCCCATGGTCACTTATTTTCCCGAAACAGCACCGAAAACACTGTAATAATATGAAATATTCCGAGTGTATGCTTGGATGTTACCGCGGAGGCTGGCTGGTAAACAATGGGACGGGCAGCACATGTGAGGCTGGCTGAGGGCGCACATTGGACGCGTCTCGGACGAAAATCGTTGAGCGGGTTTTTAATCGGTATGCGCGGCAAAAATTTTGCGATTAAAGTAAGCGGTATGCGAAATAATCGCTATGTGATGCCATCGTTATGCGGGGGTCCACTGTATATAAAATATGAAATAGCTTTAAATACTTGAAATTTTGGGAAGTTTCCAGATATAATGGAGAAACGCAGAGCTCACAGAGAATACAAATAAACCAGGTGGGGCGTGGTGACTGTATTAGAAAGTCAGGTGGGGGAGGTGTATAGAGAGTTTAAGTCATAATTTGAAATGTCCATATTAGCAGAATGCCGCAAGGTGAAATACCATAAAGTGGGGCCCTATTGTATTACACTAATAGTACCATTTATAGTCATGGTCCCTTGCCAAGTCATGATGTCAAGTGCTTCTCCACGTAGGCCGCCGACCAGAGCACCCGGCCTCACTTCCTGCTAGGCTGACCTGACACACAGATGGTAGACTGGGTTTCTCTCCAAGTACAGTGGACCCCAGTTTACGATCAGCTCCCAATGCGGCCAATTATGTAAGTGTATTTATGTAAGTGCATTTGTACGTGGATGTTTGGGGGTCTGAAATGGACTAATCTAATTCACAATATTCCTTATGGGAACAAATTCGTTCAGTAATGGCATCTGAACATGCTTCTGGAATGAAATAATATCGTAAACCAGGGGTCCACTGTATTATCAATAATAATGCCTCCGTACACTAGTCTACAGTTTTCTTCCTCACCACCATTTCTCATCCAAGAACCATCACGATAAAATTACTGATTTCTTTGCACTTTATAAGGCAGTTTTGATAGATGAACAGGCAGTTTCCTGTGATCAACAGACAGAACGGAAGGCATACAGCTAGCCCTCCACTTTCGTGAGTTCCACTTTTGTGAGCTTCAAACATTCGCGAATGCCCAGCCGAATGCCTATGCGGGGAAAAAAGTACAGGAAAATGCTTCCCGCTGCGTCCCTACTACCCTCCCTCTTGCCCACTCAACCGGCAGCCTGCCAGTCCACTACTCACTCAGTCATTGTCCAGTTCTGTTTGCGTCAGTTGTGTTTAGCACCAGTGCAGAACCAGGACATCCTACCATTACCCATCCTGACTTCCTAGCAAGTAAAGGATGGTTTGATAAATTTAAGAGACGGTTCTCCCTGCACAACCTGAAGATGAGCGGAGAATTAGGTTCGGCAGATCATGTTTTGGCAGCTGCATTCCCTGGCGCTTTGAAAAAAATCCTTGATGAGAAGGGATACAGGCTTGAGCAGGTGTGGAATATAGATGAAACGGCCCTGTATTGGAAGAAGATGCCTGCCAGGATTGTTCGTGGTTCAATAGGTTAAGGAAGCAGTATTGTTAGGCTAAGTAAATGCTATTATTATATTTCCCTAAAATATATTTGTGCATCAAAACATTCGCAAACACTACAGTACAGTATTATTATATTCTCTTACATCATATTTGCACACCAAACATTCGTGAATGTGAAAGGCCTCCTGTACTAGTGAAACAACTAAGAATTTGGCTAAAATATAATTGGCTTAAAACAGGACTCAGAATAAGGAAAGTTGCTGATTTGTAAATTGCACCTGCGTAATTTCATAAGTTTTACATCAAATTTCATATTTTCAGTGTCATTACCTTCAGAAAAAGATTCACTACCATTTTAAAGAATTTTTATATAAATGTGGACACTGAACACTTTTAGTTTTGGAAGTCTGGACAGTAAAAGGGTTAATAAGGCTCATGGGAGGATGGTGTTTGATGCAACATACAGTCAATTTTTTCCAGAGAATGTAGGCATGGCACTCCACCTAGGAAAAATGGAGAAGGCTAGTATCTTCAGAAAAAAAGAAAGAATTTTATCCTATCTCAGCCATCTATAATAATGGTTTGACCTTCAAATATCAGCAAAGTGCTTTCTTTCTTTCTTTGTTGGGTTTATCAGGGCCACTGACAGCATAAGCCGTATTGAGCCCAGTTTCTCGATGGTACGAGGAAAAGTTGTTGCCCAAGGCTGGGCGATGAGAGTAAAGGAACAAAAGTTCCTTTGTAAATAGAGATAGAAACTTGAAATTTCCAATTAGATCTGGTGGACCCTTTTACCAAACCTCAGCAAAGAGGGACGCCTACACTCCCACCTGAGTTCAGTAACCGGCTTCCCACCAAAGACCAATAAAGAATTTTCCACAGAGCGGGAAGAAAAAAGGAGCTGGCTAAAAGTAAGCCGATGAACAGGTGCCCCTCCTGTAGAGTGCCTGGCGGGCAAAATAGATGAGGACAAGCGTCCCAGAGAGAACGGTGGAAATTTGTCACTGATACACAGGCGAGAGAGAGACGTCCACACCCAATGAAGGCTGGCGCAGAAGTCCATCAGCAAAGTGCTTTTATTTTTATCTTTTAAATCATAGGAAATCTTCCCAGCAGCAGGGTGGTCAATTTAAATTAGTGGAATTAACCAGCACTAAACACACACTCTTGTTCAGGCTTTCCTTCATCATCACACACAACAGGCATTCTCTATCTCCAAGACAATGAAATTAAGTGGTGCACCTTTATTGGAACTATGTCCAAGTCACTCACCCAAAATATATTCTGTTTTATTTTACTACTGTTACCTAACTATAATTCGTTTCAGGTCACAGCCTAAAAAGAATTTCTCACTGTACAATCTCATATCTTCACTTCATTCCTTTCACTGAATGGACTAATGCTTCATTGAGACCAAAGGTTCATGCCATCTCCATCACACACACTCTCCACTTTTAAGGTTATCTAAAATTTTATTTTATTTTTTTCAAAACATTTTCTTTTTCATGCTTTTACTTCTTCATGGCATTTTCAGCCATCACTCACATTTCTCTTGGGTGCCATGAATACTAGAGATGAGATGGGCTAGTGAAAAGATAAAAAGCACTGACTCACTAGCACAAGACAGCTCTGTGTACACATGGGATGCATACACACAGAGCTGATGAGTTTATATTAACCTTTTGACTGTTTTGGTTGTATATATACGTCTTACGAGGTATCGTGTTTGATGTATATATACTCATAAATTCTAGCGGCTTCAAATCAAGCAGGAGAAAGCTGGTAGGCCCACATGTGAGAGAATGGGTCTGTGTGGTCAGTGTGCACCATATAAAAAAATCCTGGATCACGCAGTGCATAATGAGAAAAAAAAACTCCGTTTTTTTTTAATTAAAATGCCGACTTTGTGGTCTATTTCCGTATAGTATTTATGGTTGTATTCTCGTTTTTTTGGTCTCATTTGATAGAATGGAAAACATATTATAGAAATAGAGGTGATTTTAATTTATTTTGCTATAAAAAGAACCTGGAAATGGAGCTCAAAGTAGGGGAAATATTTGATTTTTGCCGATGTTCAAAAGTAAACAAATAATGTCATTGTCCAATAAATGTCCAACTAGCCATTCTAATACACAGTCATGAATGGGTTGATGTTATTTATACAATTATTACAGTATTGCAGTAGTCTGCATAACAGTAAATCTTTTATTTTTTGTTTGAATAAAAATTCAAAATAGACAGCAAGAGTAACATCAGAGGGGCCTCGAGATGTGACTGATGAACAAAGAAAATGTTATTTTAGAGCCAGGAATGTCTGCATTGTTCATTCTGGACCTTATTTTGAAATTATCATATTTTTTAATTTTCGTGAAATTGGCCAAATTGCAAATTTCTGACCACGTTATTGGGTAGTTGAAATCGGTAAATGGGCAGTTTCTTGTGATCAATCGATAGAAAAAATGGAGTTCTAAAGAAACAGTTATGAGTTTGGTCGACTGGAACAATGAAATTAGCCAAAAATAGGGCTCAAAGTGGGCGAAATCGCCGATTTGTAAATACAGTGGACCCCCGGTTAACGATTTTAATCCGTGCAAGAGGGCTCATCGTTATGCGAAATAATCGTTATGCGAATGAATTTTCCCCATAAGAAATAATGGAAATAAAATTAATCCGTGCAAGACGCCCAAAAGTATGAAAAAAATTTTTTTTTACCACATGAAATGTTAATTTTAATACACACAAACTGAAAAAGGCATGCACAATTAAATGACACTTACTTTTATTGAAGATCTGGTGATGATTGATGGGATGGGAGGAGGGGAGAGAGTGTGTTAGTGTTTAGAAGGGGAATCCCCTTCCATTAGGACTTGAGGTAGTAAGTCCTTTTCTGGGGTTACTTCCCTTCTTCTTTTAATGCCACTAGGGCCAGCTTCAGAGTCACTGGACTTCTTTCGCACAAGATATCTGTCCATAGTGGCCTGTACCTCTCGTTCCTTTATGACTTGCCTAAAGTGTTTCACAACATTGTCAGTGTAATAATCACCAGCACGGCTTGCAATAGCTGTGTGAGGGTGATTTTCATCCATGAAGGTTTGCACTTCAAGCCACTTAGCACAGATTTCCTTTATCTTTGTAGTAGGCAACTTCTTCAATTTCTCTCTCCCCTCCTCTGAACCAGTTTCCTCAGGTCTGGCCTCTTGCTCTTGAAGTTGATCTATTAGCTCATCAGTGGTTAGTTCTTCATTGTCCTCCTCCACCAACTCTTCCACATCCTCCCCACTAACCTCCAACCCCAAGGACTTTCCCAATGCCACAATGGATTCCTCAACTGGCACAGGATTCTCAGGGTTAGCCTCAAACCCTTCAAAATCCCTTTTGTCTACACATTCTGGCCACAGTTTCTTCCAAGCAGAGTTCAAGGTCCTCTTTGTCACTTCCTCCCAAGCCTTACCTATAAGGTTTACACAATTGAGGATATTAAAGTGATCTCTCCAAAACTCTCTTAGAGTCAGTTGAGTTTCTGAGGTCATTACAAAGCACCTTTCAAACAGAGCTTTTGTGTACAGTTTCTTGAAGTTGGAAATAACCTGCTGGTCCATGGGCTGCAGGAGAGGAGTGGTATTAGGAGGCAAAAACTTCACCTTAATGAAGCTCATGTCCCCATAAAGTCGCTCTGCCACGTCTGTAGGATGACCAGGGGCATTGTCTAACACCAGGAGGCACTTAAGTTCTAATTTCTTTTCAGTTAGGTAATTTTTCACATTGGGGGCAAATGCATGGTGTAACCAGTTATAGAAAAATTCCCTAGTGACCCATGCCTTACTGTTTGCCCTCCACAGCACACACAAATTATCCTTGAGGACATTCTTTTGCCTGAACGCTCTGGGAGTTTCAGAGTGATACACTAATAAAGGCTTCACTTTGCAATCACCAGTAGCATTGGCACACATCAACAAAGTAAGCCTGTCTTTCATAGGCTTATGTCCTGGGAGTGCCTTTTCCTCCTGAGTAATGTAGGTCCTGCTTGGCATTTTCTTCCAGAACAGGCCTGTTTCATCACAATTAAACACTTGTTCAGGTTTCAGTCCTTCAGTTTCTATGTACTCCTTGAATTCCTGCACATATTTTTCAGCCGCTTTGTGGTCCGAACTGGCAGCCTCACCATGCCTTATCACACTATGGATGCCACTACGCTTCTTAAATCTCTCAAACCAACCTTTGCTGGCCTTAAATTCACTCACATCATCACTAGTTGCAGGCATTTTTTTAATTAAATCCTCATGCAACTTCCTAGCCTTTTCACATATGATCGCTTGAGAGACGCTATCTCCTGCTATCTGTTTTTCATTTATCCACACCAATAAGAGTCTCTCAACATCTTCCATCACTTGCGATCTTTGTTTCGAAAACACAGTTGAACCTTTGGCAAGAACAGCTTCCTTGATTGTCTTTCTGGTGCCCACAATAGTAGCGATGGTTGATTGGGGTTTCTTGTACAGCTTGACTAGGTCGGCTATACGCACTCCACTTTCATACTTATCAATTATCTCTTTCTTCATCTCTATAGTAATTCTTACCCTTTGAGGTGTAGGGTTGGCACTAGAAGCTTTCTTGGGGCCCATGGTCACTTATTTTCCAGAAACAGCACCGAAAATACTGTAATAATATGAAATATTCCGAGTGTATGCTTGGATGTTACCGCGGAGGCTGGCTGGTAAACAATGGGACGGGGCGGCACATGTGAGGCTGGCTGAGGGCACATTGGACGCGTCTCGGACGAAAATCGGTAAGCGGGTTTTTAATCGGTATGCGCGGCAAAAATTTTGCGATAAAAGTAATCGTTATGCGGAAAAATCGCTATGTGATGCCATCGTTATGCGGGGGTCCACTGTATTGCCGAGGTCGCTAACTTTGCGAGAGCATAATTCCGTCAGTTTTCCATCAAATTTTGTTTTTTTTTTGGTGTCATTACAATCGGGAAAAGGTTCTCTATCATTTCATAAGAAAAAATAATTTTTTTTTTAAATTTTGTGACACCAGGAGACACCTCAGGATTGGAGGTTGCGACAGTCAAGGAGTTAAGGGTGAGATTTGGCCTCCCAGTAAAGACAATGGCCATGCTCAAAGGTTTGCTGTGAGGCAGAGAGGAAAGATTCTGCAGTGTACCATATTTTCCCCTTAACTGTTCAGAATTTTATACAAATTTTATGGCATCCTATATCAATTTATGCAGCAATTTCTCAATTGTCTTATTACATAAATATGCTTTGAAAGGTGTTTAATACAGTCAGCCCTGGGTATCTGCGGATTCAACCAACCACAGATCAAAAATTTTTGAAAAAAAAAAAATCCATAAAGTTCCAAAAAGTAAATTTTTAATGTGCTGTGTACCTCAACCTAAGCCTAGATAAGTGTTTTGTTAACCCTTTCAGGGTCGGTAGGACCTCTCCTAAACTTGTTCTCAGGGTTGGAAATTTTTTGAAAAAAAAAAAAAAAAAAAAAAAAAAAAAAAAAAAAAAAAAAAAAAAAAAAAAAAAAAAAAATTCTTATGAAACGATAATCTTTTCCCGATCATAATGACACCAAAAGTATGAAATTTGATGGAAAGCTTACGGAATTATGCTCTCGCGAAGTTAGCGGTCTCGACGATGTTTACGCATCGGCGATTTCGCCCACTTTGAGCACTATTTTCGGCCAATTCCCATGTACCAGTCGATAAAAATCATACATATTTCACTAGAACTCCATTTTTTCTATCGAATGAGTACAAGAAACTACCCATTTACCGATTTCAACTATCCAAAAAAGTGGTCAGAAACTGGCAATTTTGCCAATTTCACACAAATTTCAAAACCTGGAGTTTACCTGGAGAGAGTTCCGGGGGTCAACGCCCCCGCGGCCCGGTCTGTGACCAGGCTTCCTGGTGGAACAGAGCATGATCAACCAGGCTGTTACTGCTGGCTGCATGCAAACCAACGTACAAGCCACAGCCCGGCTGGTCAGGAACCGACTTTAGGTGCTTGTCCAGTGCCAGCTTGAAGACTGCCAGGGGTCTGTTGGTAATCCCCCTTATGTATGCTGGGAGGCAGTTGAACAGTCTCGGGCCCCTGACACTTATTGTATGGTCTCTTAACGTGCTAGTGACACCCCTGCTTTTCATTGGGGGGATGTTGCATCGTCTGCCAAGTCTTTTGCTTTCGTAGTGAGTGATTTTCGTGTGCAAGTTCGGTACTAGTCCCTCTAGGATTTTACAGGTGTATATAATCATGTATCTCTCCCACCTGCGTTCCAGGGAATACAGGTTCAGGAACCTCAAGCGCTCCCAGTAATTGAGGTGTTTTATCTCCGTTATGTGCGCCGTGAAGGTTCTCTGTACATTTTCTAGGTCAGCAATTTCACCTGCCTTGAAAGGTGCTGTTAGTGTGCAGCAATATTCCAGCCTAGATAGAACAAGTGACCTGAAGAGTGTCGTCATGGGCTTGGCATCCCTAGTTTTGAAGGTTCTCATTATCCATCCTGTCATTTTTCTAGCAGATGTGATTGATACAATGTTATGGTCCTTGAAGGTGAGATCCTCCGACATGATCACTCCCAGGTCTTTGACGTTGGTGTTTCGCTCTATTTTGTATCCAGAATTTGTTTTGTACTGTGATGAAGATTTAATTTCCTCGAGTTTACCATATCTGAGTAATTGAAATTTCTCATCGTTGAACTTCATATTGTTTTCTGCAGCCCACTGAAAGATTTGGTTGATGTCCGCCTGGAGCCTTGCAGTGTCAATGCCAATGCCAATTTCCAAATAGGGTCCAGAATAAACAAGACAGACATTCCTGGAACTAAAATAACATTTCCTCTGCTCATTAGTCACATCCCCAGGCCTCTGTTATATTTCTTTTGCTTTCCACTTTGAATTTTTATTCACACAAAAAATAGATGGTTTACTGTTATGCATTAGTGTAGAAATGGTGTAGAAATGGTATAAATAATATCAGCACACTTGTGAAAGAATATTAGACCACCAGTTGACGTGTATTGGACGCATGGCATGATTTGCTTACTTTTGAACTTTGGCAAAAATCAAACATTTCTGCTACTTTGAGCTCAATTTCAAGGTACTTTTCATTGTGAAACCAATCAAAATCATTGCAATTTCCATAATATGTCTTCATTTCTATAAAATGAGACCAGAAAATTAGAATACAACCATAAACAGCATATGAAAATAAACTGCAAAGTTGCTGTTTTAAACCAAAAACAGGGTCGGAGTTTTTTTTTTTTTCTCATTATGCACTGTGTGCTGCAGGAATTTTTTATACTGTGCACACTGACCACATAGACCCATTCTTTCATATGTAGGCCTACCAGCTTTCTCTTGCTAGATTTGAAGGCGCTAGAATTTATGAGTACTAGTACAGCACCAACCCTGGTGTGCAAGCCGTACTAGTATGGCACCAACCCTGAAAGGGTTAATAAACAGTAATCTAAGCTCCTGTTTATGACCCAATAATGAATCATGTAACCTATTTTGCATAATGAATAAATAAGAGAAATAGTCGCAAAAGTTCATTGGTGCTTAGCACCAGTAGGCTAAGGTAAACAAAACACAAATAACCCGCACATAAAAGAGAGAAGCTTACGACGGTGTGACTTTGTCAATGGTCCAAGTCGGACCGAAACGTCGCCGTAAGCTTCTCTCTTTTATGTGCGGGTTATTTGTGTATTGTTCCAGTCACGGTATTGTGCCTTTTTGTTATTTAACCCTTTGACTGTTTCAGGGCCCTGTCTGAAACTGTCATTCTATGTCGCCAAATATTCGAAAAAAAAAAAAATTATTTTTTCTTATGAAAATGTTAGGAATATTTTTACTAGTGTTTTAAGCCTAAAAAAAAATTTTTGCCATCAGTACTTACCGAGATATAGAGCCGCAAAGTTTGCAGAAATCGACGTGCGTATGGCAACAGCGGCGACTGCCGCCCGCCCGGTATTCTTTTATTTACTCTAATTCAAAGGTTTCTTGCATTTTTCAATATTTTTCTTTTCCAGGTAACTTATGTGGCCTGTGAGACCAATGTAAGGTGCATTGTTCAAATATACACTCATTATTTACAACACAATAACAGAACAAACTTTATCACTATTAGTTTGTGTATACACTTTGTTTACACAAACAAACAATACAAAACAATGTTTATTACTATTGTTCCATAATATATATACATATGTACAGTCACTAACCACGTTCCTAGAACTGCTGCAGCTTGTGGAACTCTTTGAAACATGGGTATATGCAGAGGGGCACTTCACACTCCTCACACATAAAACGAGTGTCTCTGCGTGTTTGTGGGCGTTTTGTGGTATGCATACATACATAACACCTCTTCTGAGCATTTTTCTTGGCAGTAGTAGGAGGCAGTTGTATGGGGTAGTGATCACCAGGCCTCAAACGAGATGACGTCTGTGGGCGCTGGTCTATTGCAGGAGTTGCTCCTTTGTACTTTGCAATTATTTGTCTGATTACTGACAGGCAAAATTCACCATATTTTGGTGTTTTGTTGGTCTTCAACTTGTATATGTTATAAGCATTTAGCATAGAGATATCAACAAGATGGAAAAAAAGTTTGATATACCACTTATAACTCTTGCGTACACAGTCTGCAAACCCAATCTGCATGTCACATTTGTCCACTAAGCGCATATTGAGGTTGTAGTCCATGACAGCTGCAGGCTTTAGAATGGGTTCATTGGTCTCTCTGTTGTCCCTGCCACTGGGTACCATTTCGTTTGTGTGAACTGATGTCAACAATGTGACATCACGTTTGTCATGCCACCGAAATGCCATGATGTCATTGGCAGCAAAGGCTTGCACCTCACCTCTGCGAGTGCCAGCGTTGAACCTTGGCATATGTTTGCGATTACCACGCACTGTGCCACACACGTCTGTCAAGTTCACTCGCAAGAAATCACTGAGTAAGGGGCTTGTGTACCAGTTATCAGTAAATAACATATGCCCCTTACCAAGATATGGTTCCATCATTGTTCGAACCACATCACCAGAGATACCCAATAACTTCATGGTATCTCTCAAAGTATTACTGCCAGTGTACACAATAATATCTAAAACAAGACCACTTCTGCAATCACACAGTACAAATAGCTTTATACCAAAGCGTTTCCTCTTGCTTGGTATATATTGCTTGAATGAGAGTCTTCCTTTGAATAAAATCAAGGACTCATCAATAACAAGCTTCCTGAAGGGATAAAAATACATGCAGCACTTTTGTTTCAGGTACATAAACACATTTCTTATCTTATATAACCTGTCGCTTCTGTCAGGCCTGGTTTTGTCTGAAAAGTGTAACATATGCAACAGTATCAGGAAACGATTGACACCTATAATGTCACTAAAACCTGGAGTTGAAATCAGGCGATCTGTTGTCCAGTATGTGGTGACAGTGTGCTTATACACATGTGGCATAAGCATTATTGTGGCAAAAAACAGGTACATCTCTGCCACAGTTGTCTCCTTCCACTTGTGTAGCCGTGATTTTGGTGAGAGAATTGTATTTGCCATGGTGTATTCACAGTATGTGTTGGTTTCCCTGACAATGATGTCCATCAGGGGTTCATCGAAGAATAACTCAAAGCAGTCCAGTTCACTGGCATTGTTCCCAAGTGGACAAGATGGCTTTATTCCACTTTGTGTTTCATCAAAGTCATGGGGACTGGGAACAAACTCGTCACCGTCCTGCCAATCCCAGATGCGGTCTGCTGGTGGGGTCTGGATATTGTACCGTGGTTGTGGCTGTGGTTGTGGCTGTGCAGGTTGTGGTGGTGCAGGTTGTGGCAGTGTGGGGTAGGGTGAGGCTGGTTGTTCTGCTGAGTCAGCCGCGTGGCTAGTAGCGTGGCCCGGTGATGGTGCCACATGGGCCGTGCCACCCTCACTATCACCACCACTGCCTCCTCCCTCACTGTCACCATTCATACCCATCGTTACAATATCATCATCTTCACTATCAGGTCGTGGTGTTGGGCCACGGGATGTGCTCCCAGAGTTTCTCCTTCCCCTTGGAACAACATATGAAACACTACCAGACCGCATGCTACGTCGTACATACTGGCGCTTCACTGGGGAATATTCACTCTCACTGTCACTAGAACTGCTTTCAATGACCTTGAAATCACTATCACTATCACTATCACTGCTATCATCAGGGTGTTGTACACGACCAAATAGTTTCCTCTTTCGTCCTGGTACAGGCGAAGGTGAATGTGAACAAGCCGGCACAGCACCAGAGGTCGAAGGTTGTGGGTCATCTGGGTTTTCGTCACTATTTACGTTATCCTGGGCACTTTTTTCGGTAACACTCACTTGAAAACCCTTGAATTCACTGTCACTGACATTTTCATCGCTGTTAGAGCTATCACTTGGGAACAAAAGACCTCCAATCCGCCGAGGAGTGAGGAACTTCTTACCGAGAGGCATGGTGAAAATGGACTGACAACATGGCGTTCCCACAATGCACCGCTAGGTCCGAGATTTTTTTCACAGGGTGCACACCGACCACTGAGACCCATTCTCTCCCGTGTAGGCCTACCAGGCCTTTGGCGCGCGATTTGAAGCCGCTAGAATTTGTGCGTATAAATACGTCAGAAACATTGGCTCGTAAGACGTATTTATACGTCGGAAACAGTCAAAGGGTTAAGGTAAACAAAGTGATGGAGTGGGATGGACTATGGGTAGTATCAGTAGGCTAATTCGCCTATTTACCATCAAACCACCTGGTAATAATATTTTTACTCACCTCAAACAATTTTGATATTAAGGGAACATTTTCAATTATGTAAAGCAAAGCAAAATTGTGCCATGTTAAAAGGGGTTCAAATAAGGATACATACAGGTATAGAGTAGTATACACAAAAGCCCCCATTTACATACTGTGCATTTGTTTCGGTTATGCTGCAGTACAAATGTACTCTTAATAAAAAGTAAAATCAATAAACTTAAAAACATAAACATTAAGTATTTTTTAAACACATGAAAAAACATAAAAAAATCATTATGTAGTCCTAGACACAGACACATCCACTTGCACGCAGCAAGGCAGTGACTCGGTGAGTAGAAAGAGAACACGGCCAGTCAGGTCCAAATCATGTACTGAATGCAACTCACATGAATGAGTTGCATTCAGTATGTAAATGTAGCACATTTTAACTCATTTTAGGCAAGAGTCTTGCAAAGACTGAGAAAGCATTAAGTGTCTGAGTGTCATCATTATTCTGTAACAATACAAAACAACTATTTACATAGCATTTACACTGTATTAGGTATTATAAGGAATCTAGAAATGCTTTAAAGTATACTGGAGGATTTGCAAATACAGCCTCTCCTCACTTAACGACGGAGTTCCATTCCTAAGACCACATCAGTAAACGAATTCGTCACTAAGTGAGTAACATAGTAAAATGGTAGTGGGTTTGTGTCAACCATCTTAGATATTGTTTTAATGTCACCTTTGTACCATTTATAACATTTCTACTATATTTTTAAATGTTTATGCATTAGTGTACTGTATATTATATATAAAATAGAATAATTCAGCTCTAATACACATTATTTAGTATGCATACTGGTCAGAGAGCCCATCGTAAGTCCGAGTCATCGGTAAACGAGTACGTCGCTAAGTAAGGAGAGGCTGTACTATGCCCTTTTATTAAGGGTTTGCCGCAGCCGCAGCAAGCAGCAACAAGGCTGCTCCTATATCTTGCCGTCCCCTGGGCCTATCCAAACTCCAGTGATGGCCAAATTTGCAAGTACTGCTGCAACAACATGCAAGGAACCTATAGTGACATAAAAACTGACGATGACGACAACGAAATGGACTAAATATGACAAAAGAGGGACCAGCATTCAAGTACCAGACCTGCTGCCAGACGTGAACCAGACATGAGACGTTTTCCACTACAATGAAATAACTGACCTCCATATCAACTGCACCAGTGTTTAACGGGAAGACAACATGGCAGAAAACCTGATCAACTAAATCTCCAAGGAAATGACAGGTCTGTAGGACTTTTTTCTTCAGTGCCAAACGAGGGAAAGAATTGAGCATTTAAACATGGCTGACCGGCATCCAAACAGCCGCTACTGCCAGACGTACAACTAGCGAAGTGAAATTCTCATCTTTACTGACGTTCATCTGTTGACAGTAGCATCATATCTGTACCACCATCACATCACCTGTACCAGTGCTAACGAGAGGGAAACACAGGAGACATCGTCAAATCAACAGTACAAAACCCCAAGGTTATAGGTCGGATATCCCTCAGTGCCAGTCGTGAGAAAGAAGTGAATAGTTAAACAGTCAAGGTTAATGTTTTAGTAGCTGACCTATATTCAGCTGACCAGTGTACAGTGAGAGAATCATAGCAGAAAACGCCAAATATATCTATAAACTCAAGGAAAGTCAGGTTGTAGGTGGCGTTACTCCCCTCAGTGTTTTAAAAATGGCTGAGTCAGCAGAATAGGTCAGGCAGTCAACAACACCACACAACCCCCGATAAATGGAATTGAGGGGGATTTGGAAGGATAAAACCATGGATTAAACCTTTCTGATCTACCAGAATGGAAAGGAGTTAGAAGTTAATTGGGGAAGCCAGATTGTGAAGTGAGATGGGAAGGGGAGTGTGTAATAAGGGGTTAACTGTAAGGGTTTTGTGAAGTTAAGGGAAAAGTGAGCAGTGAAGAGGGTTTTGAAGAGGAAATTTTACTAGTAATTCAGTGGTGATTGCTAAAGCAGATACTAAGTGTACTAGGGACTGGAAAAGAGAAATAAATATTATTGTATATGAGTAAAAGAGCAAAGAGTGAAAATGGCAGGCATTAGGGGGGTACAGGCTGCCATAATTAGGTGAATGGAGTAACAGCGCCCTGGACAGTAAAAGTCCAACAGTTGCCATCCTACCAGAAAAGTAAATGTCACTATCGCTGCAAGGTATGGCAACACCGCATACCCAAACAAAAACAGTGGCACACAGCTCTTATTGTAGCGCTCTTAAGTGGTGATATCCAAATTAATCCAGGACCTCAAACTATTGTGCAGAGGCAAAACAGACAGATAAATGACAGCGATAATGACGGTCTAGTAGCTAGGAATGATAACCTTAACTCCATATGTAATGCATACATAGGTCAATGTGAGACAATACAGCCATTATTATCTCAAACACTACCAAACAGGTGCATACACTGTACTAAAGTACGCATGAAAAACAGAAAAGGCACCTTATGTAAAATGTGTAAGGGGTGGGTGCATGATGGATGTATGTACAATTATAGCAACGGTGCCAGAATTCATTTTGTGTGTAACAAATGCACTTTGGCACAGTTACCCTTTAGCAGTGATGACATTGATTTACCTAATTTTAATACAAATGACCCATTGCCATATATTGATGATTATGATTGTTTTATGAAAACAGGCCTTCACTTTATTCATGTCAATGCAAGATCACTTCTTCCTAAATTGGCAGAGATTAGGATTCTAGCTAACAAAATTAGGGCGGCAGTTATAACCATCTCTGAATCTTGGTTGGATGATACGGTGACTGACGACGAGGTCAAAATAGATGGTTACAATATAAAACGCTTAGATAGGAACAGAAAGGGTGGTGGAGTATGTGCCTACATTAGAAATGACTTACCTTACAACCCAAGACCTGATTTAAATAACAATAAACTGGAGATTCTATGGTTTGAAGTGCTGCTTCCTAAGACCAAACCCATCTTAGTAGGAACTAGTTACCGCCCTCCTACCCAGGACCACTTCTTAGAAGACTTTTCCAGAGTCTTGTCCGGAGTTGAAAACAATTGCGAGACAATAATACTGGGCGACTTCAATATCTGTTTTCAGCAGCAAAATAACGGGCTATGCAAAAGGTATAAGCAAATTCTAGGAATAAATAGTTACACTCAACTAATTAATACTCCAACCCGGATCACACAGTTCTCAGCCACCCTAATTGACCACATACTTTGTAACCGCTCTGAGAACATTAGTCAGTCAGGCATCATTACCACAGGTCTTAGTGATCATTTCATCATTTACTGCACCAGGAAAATCACTAGGGATAGGATAGGCCTACACAGGACAATAAAAATGAGGTCAACTAGAAACTACAGTAAAGAAACACTGGTAAATAGGCTACACAATTGTGACTGGACAGAGATAACAAGTTGCACGGACATAAACGATGCCTGGGAAAAATTCAAAACAATGTTCACTACCATCCTTGATAATATTGCACCAGTTAAACAGGTTAGGATTAAACGAAAAACTGAACCCTGGATGAATACTGAGATATTAGATAATATGAAATTCAGAGACCAGATGCTAAAAAGATTTAAAGCAAACAGACAGGATATTGCAGCACTAAATGAATTCCAAAGGGTGAGGAACAGAGTACAGAGACTTATAAAAGGAGCAAAGGCAAAGCACTACTGCTCAAAAATTGAAGAGTATAAGCATAACCCCAGAAAGCTCTGGCAACAACTAAAACATTTGGGGTATAGCCATAAGCCAGTAGATAGGTCTAACATAGTACTCACTATCGATAATGAGGTATGCCACGAAACATCTAAGGTGGCAAATTGCTTTAATTCCTACTACACATCTGTTGCATCAACACTAGTAAATAAACTACCAGCTGCATTAAATACCTTTAACACAGACTCTGATAAGTTTCAAACATACTATTCCAATAAAGGGGTAACCCCAAACAGTTGTCAACTAGTAAGTGTATCTCATGACTTTATTCACAAAGAACTAAGCAGGTTAAACCCAACTAAGAGCACAGGCCCTGATAACATCCCGTCTAAGTTCCTAAAAGATGGTGCTTCTGAACTGTCAATCCCTATTGCTCACATAATAAATCTATCAATCACCACTAATACCGTACCGGAGGGGTTCAAGGAGGCCAGAGTTACTCCTATCTTCAAGAAAAATAGTAGGTCTGATGTAAGCAACTATAGGCCTGTTAGTATACTCAGTATAATATCTAAAATTCTAGAGAGGGCAGTGTATTCTCAAGTAGTTAAGTACCTTAATGACAACAACATTCTCCATAGCTATCAATCGGGCTTTGGAAGATCCTACTCAACCGACACCTCCCTTATTAATCTGATGGATTACCTGAGAACTGAAATGTCAAAGGGGAACCTCATAGGTATGGTAACCTTAGACCTGCAAAAGGCCTTCGATACTGTCAACTACAATATACAGTGGACCCCCGGTTAACGATATTTTTTCACTCCAGAAGTATGTTCAGGTGCCAGTACTGACCAAATTTGTTCCCATAAGGAATATTGTGAAGTAGATTAGTCCATTTCAGACCCCCAAACATACACGTACAAACGCACTTACATAAATACACTTACATAATTGGTCGCATTCGGAGGTGATCGTTATGCGGGGGTCCACTGTATTATGTAATAAACTTCAAGCTATCGGTATAGGTTCTGTAGACTGGTTTAAGTCCTACCTTAACAACAGGAGACAAATAGTCAAAATCAACAAAACAGAATCAGAACCCCTGCCGATAACATGTAGAGTTCCCCAAGGTAGTATTCTGGGTCCCTTATTATTCTTATGTTATGTCAATGATATGCCTATCAGTGTCAAGTGCAAACTCCTACTGTATGCAGATGACAGTGCTCTGTTAGTGTCAGGTAAAGACCCACAAGATATTGCTAATGTTTTAACACTGGAACTGGAGTCCTGCAGCAAATGGTTAGTTTACCTGGAGTTTACCTGGAGAGAGTTTCGGGGGTCAATGCCCCCGCGGCCCGGTCTGTGACCAGGCCTCCTGGTGGATCAGCGCCTGATCAACCAGGCTGTTGCTGCTGGCTGCACGCAAACCAACGTACGAGCCACAGCCCGGCTGATCAGGAACTGACTTTAGGTGCTTGTCCAGTGCCAGCTTGAAGACTGCCAGGGGTCTGTTGGTAATCCCCCTTATGTGTGCTGGGAGGCAGTTGAACAGTCTCGGGCCCCTGACACTTATTGTATGGTCTCTTAACGTGCTAGTGACACCCCTGCTTTTCATTGGGGGGATGGTGCATCGTCTGCCAAGTCTTTTGCTTTCGTAGTGAGTGATTTTCGTGTGCAAGTTCGGTACTAGTCCCTCTAGGATTTTCCAGGTGTATATAATCATGTATCTCTCCCTCCTGCGTTTCAGGGAATACAGGTTTAGAAACCTCAAGCGCTCCCAGTAATTGAGGTGTTTTATCTCCGTTATGCGCGCCGTGAAAGTTCTCTGTACATTTCACCTGCCTTGAAAGGTGCTGTTAGAGTGCAGCAATATTCCAGCCTAGATAGAACAAGTGACCTGAAGAGTGTCATCATGGGCTTGGCCTCCCTAGTTTTGAAGGTTCTCATTATCCATCCTGTCATTTTTCTAGCAGATGCGATTGATACAATGTTATGGTCCTTGAAGGTGAGATCCTCCGACATAATCACTCCCAGGTCTTTGACGTTGGTGTTTCGCTCTATTTTGTGGCCAGAATTTGTTTTGTACTCTGATGAAGATTTAATTTCCTCATGTTTACCATATCTGAGTAATTGAAATTTCTCATCGTTGAACTTCATATTGTTTTCTGCAGCCCACTGAAAGATTTGGTTGATGTCCGCCTGGTGCCTTGCAGTGTCTGCAATGGAAGACACTGTCATGCAGATTCGGGTGTCATCCGCAAAGGAAGACACGGTGCTGTGGCTGACATCCTTGTCTATGTCGGATATGAGGATGAGGAACAAAATGGGAGCTAGTACTGTGCCTTGTGGAACAGAGCTTTTCACCGTAGCTGCCTCGGACTTTACTCTGTTGACGACTACTCTCTGTGTTCTGTTAGTGAGGAAATTATAGATCCATCGACCGACTTTTCCTGTTATTCCTTTAGCGCGCATTTTGTGCGCTATTACGCCATGGTCACACTTGTCGAAGGCTTTTGCAAAGTCTGTATATATTACATCTGCATTCTTTTTGTCTTCTAGTGCATTTAGGACCTTGTCGTAGTGATCCAGTAGTTGAGACAGACAGGAGCGACCTGTTCTAAACCCATGTTGCCCTGGGTTGTGTAACTGATGGGTTTCTAGATGGGTGGTGATCTTGCTTCTTAGGACCCTTTCAAAGATTTTTATGATATGGGATGTTAGTGCTATTGGTCTGTAGTTCTTTGCTGTTGCTTTACTGCCCCCTTTGTGGAGTGGGGCTATGTCTGTTGTTTTTAGTAACTGAGGGACGACCCCCGTGTCCATGCTCCCTCTCCATAGGAGTAGACAACAAACTATCATTACACCTAGGGAAAACTGAAGCCATTCTCTTTGGCACGAAACATAAACTGAGAAGGGTAAATAATTTTAATGTTCAATGTAATGGGGAGCCCATCACTTTGGTTTCATCAGTAAAATATTTGGGAATCCCCTTTGACCCATGCATGTCAGGAGAATTGATAGGGAACAGTGTAGTAAAGAAAGCGAATGCCAGACTGAAGTTCCTGTATAGACAAGCACAGTGTCTACCTACTGAGGCTCGCAGGACCCTATGTCTAGCCCTTATACAATGCCATATGGATTACGCTTGCTCTTCTTGGTACTCTGCCTTGACAAAAAAACTGAAAGATAGACTGCAAATCACCCAGAACAAAATCGTAAGATTCATCCTGGGGCTGGGACCAAGAGAACATGTAGGCCAGGATGAATTACAGCAGTTGGATATGCTGAATGTTGAAGACAGAGTAAAACAACTGAAGCTAAATCATGTTTATAAAATTGCTCACAAACAATGTCCAGAATATCTTGCTGTCAATTTTGTCAAGGTTGGGAACCAAAGCAATCATAGTACTAGGGAGAGAGAGCACAACTTTGTAGTACCCACAGTCAGTGGCCAGGCTTCAAACACCTTTTATTGTACAGCAATAAAGGAATGGAACAGACTGCCTGCACATGTCAAAGCCAGTCATAGCATGAACCAGTTCAAGAAGAGTGCCAAAAGGTGTCTGATGGATGTAGCTACAGAAAGGGAGGGTAATGATTTTCTATTTTTTAGCTAACATACGTGTAAATTTTACCATATTCCTAGTAATGACCCTCGTTTTGTAGATAGTCTTAATGACCTTGGTGTAGTAGATAGTCTTTTTAGTATGATAATAAGATGTTATCTTCATTGTAGAATAATAAGAACATATTATAACCTTTATATTATAATAATAAGGTAAAAGGACCCCAATGGAAATAAGTCACTCTGTCTGACTTTTTTGGGTTATCCTAGGTTCTCTACACATATGCTGCTATGTATGATAATTCTATGTAACTGTATTTGTGTATACCTGAATAAACTTACTTACTTAGCATCTGCAGATTTTGGTATCTGTGGGGATTCCTGGATCTAATGTCTCATGAATACCAAGCGACGACTGTATGTGGATTTACTGGATATAAAAGTAAAAAAAATTATTTATTGCAAAAGTTAAATAAATAATACTGTTCATAAAATCAAGTCCAGTTTCATTAATACTAGTGACATTAAATAAGAAAATCTACGTACATCCCTCACTTTATGCACTAGATGCATTCCACGCTCAAGTTAGCTGAGGTAATTTCAATTATATTTTGCAAACTGCACTGATCACACAAGAAAAAATTTACTGTATATTACACAGAGAATTACTAGTAGAAATGGGGCACTGAATAAAAGTGAATTTCCACAAAACCCACATTAAGTGATGGATTATTATATGAACTAAACTATACTGTACAACCTACCTTCTTGAAGTTTCTCCTTCAACTGGTTTAATAACTGAGCAGAGGTTATTCCATGAGGTTTCAGCACAGGCAACACCCCGTTTAAAGCTTTTCTCACTCTTCGTGGATCCATTATACCTGTTGCAACAATGAAATATTGTACTCAACTCTACCAAATTAAATTTAATATGTACCCTTTGTTAATTAATCTGTAGATTAAGCAATATCATACAACCACATATGGCTTACTCACAATAGATTGATTTTATGGAGTTGCAAGAAGTTTCATATCACAAAACTGTATACATGTACAGTGGAACCTCAAAAATCGAACGTAATAAATATCGAACTTTTCGAAAGTAAGACCATTTTTTTCGGACAAACTGTGTCCCAATTATCGAACGCGCCCCTAATTTCAGACCGCCAGGTATGGGACCTGTCCGCTGGCCCGCTCTGTCCGCGTCCCCGTGCAGGCGCCGTGAACAGTCTAGCTTTGTTTATGCTTGAGTGAACACTAACCTGCACTCTCATTCACACATTTTACGATTATTTCTTTGTGTTTAGTGCTTGTGGGACTGTGAAATAAGCTGCCATGGGCCCAAAGAAACTTGCTAGTGGTACCCCTGTGGTAAAGAAAGTAAGAAACACCATAGATGTGAAGAAGGAAATAATACAGAAGTATGAGAGTGGTGTGAGACTTGTTGAGCTTGCCAGGATGTATGGGAAAAACAAGTTGACCATCGGTTCTATCCTGGCAAAGAAAGAACAAATCAAGTAAGCTAATGTTGCGAGAGGTGTTAATATGCTAACCAAAAAAAGACCACAAATAGATGAAGAGGTTGAGAAGTTGTTGCTGGTGTGGATCAAGGATAAAGAGATTGCAGGTGACAGTGTTTCAGAGACGATTATTTGCGAAAAGGTAAGGAAGTTGCATGCCGATCTGGTACAGAAAACTTCTGCAACCAGTGCTGATAGTGAATTTAAGGCCAGCAGAGGCTGGTTTGACATGTTTAAGAAGCGTAGTGGCATACACAATGTTGTAAGACATGGTGAGGCAGCCAGTTCAGACAAACGGGCGGCTGAGAAGTTTGTACAGGAGTTTAAGGGGTACATAGACAGTGAAGAATTGAAACCTGAACAAGTGTTTAATTGTGATGAAACAGGCTTGTTTTGGAAGAAAATGCCAAAAAAGACTTTCATCACAAAGGAGGAAAAGGTACTGCCAGGACACAAGCCTATGAAAGACAGGCTTACTCTTTTGTTCTGTGCTAATGCTAGTGGTGATTTTAAAGTGAAGCCTTTACTTGTGTATCATTCAGAAAATCCCAGAGTGTTTAAGAAAAACAATGTCTTTAAGAACAAGTTATGTGTCTTGAGGAAAGCAAATCATAAGGCATGGGTCACAAGGCAAATTTTCAAAGAGTGGGTCTGTGAAGTGTTTGGCCCCAGTGTGAAAAAATACCTCCAGGAAAAGAAATTGCCACTCAAGTGCCTCCTGTTAATGGACAATGCTCCTGCTCATCCTCCAAACTTATTAGACCTCTTGTCTAAGGAATTCAGTTTTATAAAAGTGAAGTTCTTGCCTCCTAACACCACTCCTCTCCTCCAGCCCATGGACCAGCAGGTCATTTCTAACTTCAAAAAACTCTACACAAAAGAAGTGTTTGAAAAGTGCTTTGAAGTGACCACAGACACTAAGTTGACCCTAAGGGAGTTCTGGAGGAATCACTTCATCTACAACTCCATAAGCCTTATAGGTAAGGCTTGGAAGGGAGTGACTTCCAGGACTTTGAACTCTGCTTGGAGACAATTGTGGCCAGATTGTGTCCAAAAGAGGGATTTTGAAGGGTTTGAGGTTGACCCTGACTCAGCTGACCCTCTGTCTGTTGTGGACTCTATTGTGGCATTGGGGAACACCCTGGGGATGGAGGTGAGTGGTGAGGATGTGGAAGAGTTGGTGGAGGACCACAGGGAAGAGCTAACCACTGAAGAGCTGCAAGAGCTTCATCTGGAGCAGTATCAGACCACAGCTGAGGAACTTGCTTCAGAAGAGGAGGAAGAGGGAGTGGATGAGGTGCCTTCTTCAAAGATTAAGGAGATTTGTGCCAAGTGGAATGATGTTCAAATGTTTGTGCAGAAGTACCACCCTGAGCAAGCTGAAACAAACCATCTTTGCAACAAGTTCAGTGACAGAACCACGTCCCATTTTAGGGAAATGTTAAAGAGGCACCAGAAACAGAGGACTGTGGACAGTTATTTTGTGAGACAGGGGTCCAGTGACTCTCAAGCTGGTCCTAGTGGCATTAAAAGACAGAGAAGGGAAGTAACCCCAGAGAGGGCTTTACCTGAAGTCCTCATGGAGGGGGATTCTCCTTCCAAACACTAACCCCAACTTCCTCTCTCCTCATCCCTATCTTCCAGATGCCATCACCAATCTTCAATAAAGGTAAGTAAAAATTTTATTTTATTTGTATTACTATACATAATTAAAAACTATAGTATTTGTTGTATGTAAAACTGTATTTAATCTCTATAAAATGTATTTTTTGTGTGAATATTATTGGGTTTCTGGAACATTAATTGTATTTCCATTATTTCTTATGGGAAATATTGCTTCAAATTTCAGACTTTTCGAATTTAGAACTAGCTCCTGGAACGGATTAAGTTCGATTTTTGAGGTTCCACTGTATAATAAAATATAAAAAATTATGAAAAAATTAATAATCCAATAGGATCATGTGATAAGAGCAAGAGTTAGATAGGAGTGAGCAGAGGCAAACAGTTTTTATAATCTTATGTGCTTTAGGAGTGTGAGCAAGGTAACATTTATGATGGGATTCAGGGAAACCCAGTTAGCCAGGCATGAGTGCTGGAGGTGGGAAGTACAGTGCCTGCATGTTATATAGATAGCAGTAAAGTTGTGGCTAATTAGTATAATTTGGTAGTTTTTTTTTATATAGTTTTGTGAAAGATGAGCTGTTAAGGTATGCCTGGCTTGACTTACCATAAGACATGATCATTCCTATGTTTAGTCTTAGATACTACATATATATAGCTATATAGAGCACTATGGATCAACCCCTGCAGCCACAATTAGGTGAGTACACTAAATATGCTTATCTGTCATGTATGTAAAAACACTAAATATGTATATGATATTAAATTATTTTGTTATATAAAATATCTGTATAAACATAAGGTATGTTAATTGGTGCTTATTGCAAGACAACAAGCAAATAATAATAAATTAGTTTATTTTAACAGTAAAGCTCTTGTGTTTTCTGTCTGTCAAGTGTGGGATTTACATCCTCTACCCCATCCAATCCCATCCCCTCCCACTCCCTCTCCCTCTCCCTCTCCCTCTCCCTATCCCTTTCCCTCTCCCTCTCTCTCTCTCTCTCTCAGATCAACATGGCTGAAAGCAGTTGCTTGTGTTTTGCTGGGCAAGATTTGTGATGCCCAGTATTGATGTGTTTTGGGGTTGCTCCTATAGGTGCTGCAATGTGAAGATACTGAAAATGCAGTTAAGAAAGCCTGGAAATAAATAATGGTGTTATTAAGAGTAGCCATGCGGTATGAAGCTGGCATTGAGAGCACTTGAACTAGAGTTCATCATGACCACACTGGTGGGAAATTCATCTTTAAAAGCTTGCATTTGTGGTCACAGTGGGATCCATAATGACCTCCCTATAGAGTATAAATATACCTAGTTGGATGAATCTTATTGTAGCCAGTTGGCCCAGTGGCTTACGCTCTGGCCTGGAGTTTTGCGACTCACCTGCCATGAGCTCGATCCCTACTCGTACCGTGGTTTGTTTACAATCATGTCATTACAATTTGGCGAATCATGACGATGGCTTTCTATACAGTAGAATATCACTGATGTCGGCTAGGCCTGTATACATTGTACATGTACTTGTGGAAACAATTATTATTATTAAAAATTAAAACAACTAAGTAAGTAGCTCAATTGTGTGAAAATTACTTACAGTAAAAGGAGATGCAATAGGAATAAAGTGAACAGAGTTATTTACATGAACATTAAATAAAGAGGGGTCAGCTTACAATAATAAGTACATACATGAATGTTAACTATACAAGAAATTACTCTCCTCCCTTTCTGAAGCTTCATTCATTAGGCACCTTTTAGCACTTCCTGAACTGGCTCATGGTAGTACAGGCTTTGAGAGCTAACAGGTACCTGAGCGATGAAAGAAAAGGGAACAGGAGTCCTATTGCATATAGAGCTAAGTTTATTTAGTTGCAGGTACTTATAAGTACAGTTATACTAATTGGTGATTACAATTATCATACATAGTAACATATGTGTGTAAATTACCTAGGATAACCACAAAAAAATCACGGTGACTAATTTCCACGAGGATCTTTGGACCCCAATGGAAATAAGCCCTTGGAGTTCTTGGACCCCAATGGACCCCCTTTCCAACCCCCGGCAGAGCCGAAACATCCACACCCTCACCTGCGTTTAGCAACCAGCTAAGGGTGGAACAGACTGCCTGCACATGTCAAAGCCTATCACTGCATGAGCCAGTTTAAGAAGAGAGCCAAAAGGTACTTAACGAATATAGCTACAGAAAGGGAAGAGCCACTGGAAATACATGTAAGTCACTTTGACTTTTTCTGGGTTATCCTAGGTTCTCTACACATATGCTGCTATGTATGTTAATCTATGTAACTGTATTTGTGTATACCTGAATAAACTTACACTTCCTGAAACATGCCCAGCCGACAAAATAAGATAAGGACAAAAGAAAAAGAATGGAAGAAATGTCAGTGATGCTCCTACAAGAGCGAAACGTTCACACACGACGAAGGCAAGAGCAGGAGTTGATTATTATTATTATAATCATGGGGAGCGCTAAACCCATAGGATTATACAGCGCATGTGGGGGGAAATGGAAGATATTCAGACTTGATTCAGGGAATCGAAGCAGATCCAAATCCCTAGATCAAGAGCCCCTCACCAGCATCAAGGAACCTCCCTTGAGGGGTGCAGGAGTTGAAAAACCTTGTCCTAAGCACATTACCATCTGACTCATGAAATTTTAATGACACGATTTACTTACTGCTAACAAACTCGTGGCGAGCGAGTCATAAAACTCCAGGCCAGCGCGTCAGCCACTGGGCCAGCTGGTTACAATAAGATCCATCCAACTAGGTATATTTATACACCATACAGATTAGCACAATTTCCATTGTGACAACCAACGCAAGTGCAAGTTCCTACCATCTTTTTGTTGGGTTTTATAGGGCTACCGTCAGCTTACTCTGATTCCTTGTTGTTATAGGTATTTTAGGGCCATTGATAACTTACGCCGTATCGAGCCATGACTTCCGGTGTCCGGGGAAGAAACCTTGTCCACTGTGGAATGAAGATAAATAAGGAATATGACTTGGGGGATATGTACTGTGTCCCAAATGAGCCCCGAGGCCCACAAGAAGGCTCAAGTATGGGCCAGAATAAAATGACAAACGCAGCTACCTCCCCAGTCCCACCCTAAGGTCGACAGAGAACTCGATGATTAAAATGAAAATGTTTATTTCCTTGCAAAGCTTACAATGTGTGGCTTACATATTATAAAATATAAATTACAAAGAAAGCCACTAGCAGACTCGGAGAGGACAAAAGTATAAGAACACAGGAAACAATCAGAAACGGGAGAAATTACTAGAATTTGAGAGAAGAGGTGATTATACCCTGTTCTCTCGGTTAGAAATACGCTGCCACCACTTGCTGTTTTAACAGTGGAAGAGATGAAAGTAGCTAAAGTCATATGAGTAAGGAGAGACACGGAATTTGGGTTAGAGCAGGAAAAAACCAATGAGAAATAAAATGGGATAGGTAAAACAAGGTTGAGGACCCCAGTGGAAATAAAACAAACAATCCTCGATGATGCAAGACCAGGACCCACACGTTACTGAATTCACAAACACAATGAGTAACTGTATGTTACTACCAACAGTAACAAAACCTACAAGAGTTACAGAGACTAGTGTTTCCCTACTTGACCACATCTGGACCAACACCATATCCCCTTTAAAATCAGGCATAATTACAGATAATACCACAGACCACTACCCTACTTTCCTCATAACAACTCTTGGTAAACTACCCCAAGACACTACTAAAGTCACCTTCAGACTTCACAATGAGGCAGCCATTAATAACTTCACAACAGCAGTAGCAAACATTGATTGGCACACTGAGCTAGAAATCTATACAAATATTGACGAATGTATTAATAATTTTCTAAAAAAGACCCAATACCTCTATAACAAGCACTGCCCTAAAAAAACTAAACAGATGACAGCTAAGAGACTGAACACCCAGCATTCTCAAATCCATAAATACAAAACACCAATATGAAAAACAGTACAGAATGGGTCACATAACCAGAGACCAAACAAAACGTTACTCGTCAATCCTAACCAGCCTGATAAGAAGGGCAAAAAAATTGTATTATGAGAACAGATTATCCAACTTACGAGGTGATATAAAAAAGACCTGGAAAACCCTATCAGAAATTCTGGGAACAAAAAAGATATCACGAAATAGCGAAATAAAATTAGCAAAATCAGATGAACCCCAACTCCCACCAACAGAAACAGCAAACAGACTCAATGTGGAGAAGACCTGGACCTAAACTCTCTCCAGGTCCAGGTCCAGGTCTTCTCCACTATAGGACAAAACCTTGCCAATAAAATCCCAAGCTCAGATACCCCACCAAATGACTACTTCACCGGCAACTACCCGAACACACTGTTCCTAGCTCCGACTAACCCATACGAAGTCTCCCTTATTATCAACGCACTAAAAAACAAGGCAGGAGATTTAAATACCTTACCACCCTTTATATACAAAAAACTGTCACAAGTGCTATCACCAATCATTGCAACACTCTTTAACAAATCCATAGAATCCTCCACCTTCCCTACAGTACTCAAAATAGCAAGGGTCACCCCGATCCACAAAGGAGGAGACCAAACAGAGTTGAATAACTATAGGCCAATATCCAACTTACACCCTCTCTCAAAAATCTTCGAAAAATTAATTCATAAACGAATCTACTCCTACCTTATCTCCCAAAACATACTCAACCCCTGCCAATTTGGATTCAGGCCTAATAAAAATACTAATGATGCTATTATACACATGCTAGAACATATATACACTGCAATAAAGAAAAAAGAAGTCCCACTGGGGATCTTCATTGACTTACGTAAAGCTTTTGATACAGTTGACCATGACTTGCTCCACGTAAAATTGTCACACTATGGTATAAGAGGGCACTCCCTCAACTACCTCAAGTCATACCTCAGCAACAGAAGCCAATATGTGTACGCAAATGGGGCAAACTCTTCTGCGCAACCAATTACAGTTGGTGTCCCACAGGGAAGTGTCCTTGGCCCTCTTCTCTTTCTCCTATACATAAATGACCTTCCAAATGCTTCGCAATTACTCAAACCCACACTATTTGCAGATGACACTACATACGTCTTCTCTCACCCGAGCCCAGTCACGCTAGCCAATACTGTAAATACCGAATTACAGAAAATATCTACCTGGATGAGGACTAACAAACTTACACTAAACATTGACAAAACCTACTTCATTCAGTTTGGTAACAGAGCTACAGATGTCCCTCTTAACATAATGATAAACGGATCACCTATCACAAAGCTAACAGAGGGAAAATTCTTAGGAATCCACCTTGATAATAGACTCAAATTTCTAAGAAAATTTCCAAGACTGTAGGCATACTATCGAAGATACGGTACTATGTTCCACAATCAGCCCTCCTGGCCCTATATCACTCTCTTATTTACCCCTATCTCACCTATGGAATTTGTGCATGGGGCTCAACAACAATTAACCATCTCAGACCACTAATTACCCAACAAAAGGCTGCAGTTAGAATGATAACAAATTCTCACTACAGGCAGCACACTCCACCAATATTCAATACACTAAACCTACTCACAATACAAAACATCCATACTTATTACTGCACCTATTACATACATAGAACACTTAACTCTGATATTAACCCTCCCCTCAAACATCTCCTTGCCAACCTCAACAGAACACATGACCATAACACAAGGCACAGATCACTCTTTGATGTTCCTCGTGTCCATCTCACACTATGCAAAAACTCAATGCACATAAAAGGCCCTAAAATCTGGAATTCATTACCTGTAAATATAAAAGAAACACTACCTGTTTATAAATTCAAGTCTCTTCTCAAAGATCACTTACTCACCCAAAACCAAATAAATACTGAATAACTGAACCTTATAAATTGTATATCTTAAATGTTTCTCACAATTATATCACATAAATGTTAAACCTAAAACCCAATCTAACTTTATTATTTTTTAAACACACTACCTAACAGAATACTCCATACGACTGAATGTACAACAATGCATGCAACCATATGACCTGTCTTTGTAATACTCATTTGTGCTTTATAGTTATCTGTTTACAATAATGTATTATCACTGATTTCATCATTGCTTAGTTAATTTTAAGCCAGCCCGTAATGCTATGCATAGTATAAGGGGCTTTGGCATGCTGCTCTTATCTGTATTTTTTTGTACCTCTGTATGTATGCTCATATTGTTAATAAATAAATAAATAAATAAATGCACTGACTTTCTAGGAGTACCCTTGGTGACTAACCCTCCGGGTTTAAAAATCCGAACGAAATCTTATTTTATCTTATCTTAAGGTATTGGTCCTGATAAGGGGAGCTTGGCCTGAGAAACTGAGCAGTAGGCACCTTATCAGGGACTTGATTCTCCAGAAGAAAAAAATATGTAAATCAATACAGTTTGCAATTTACTCTCTGACAAATGGACCTTATAAACACAGCTCAAACGGGGAAGTAAAATATACCCAGATAAAACAACTTACAATTTAATAAAGATACATACAGTGATAAATTAGACACATGTGTAAGTAAGTTTATTCAGGTATACACAAATACAGTTACATAGATTATCATACATAGCAGCATATGTGTAGAGAACCTGGGATAACCCAAAAAAGTCAGACAGAGTGACTTATTTCCATTGGGGTCCTTTTACCTTATTATTATAATATGAAGATTATAATATCTTACTATTATTCCATAATGAAGATAACACCTTATTATCATACTAAAAAGACTATATACTGCACGAGGGTCATTAAGACTATCTACAATACGATGGTCATTACTAGGAATAAGGGAAAATTACACGTGTGTTAGCTAAAAAAATAAAAAATCATTCCCCTCCCTTTCTGTTGCTACATTCATCAGACACCTTTTGGCACTCTTCTTGAACTGGTTCATGCTATGACTGGCTTTCACATGTGCGGACAGTCTGTTCCATTTCTTTATTGCGGTACAATAGAAGGTGTTTGAAGCCTGGCCACTGAGTGTGGGTACTACAAAGTTGTGCTCTCTCCCCTTAGTACTATGATTGCTTTGGTTCCCAACCTTGACAAAACTGACAGCAAGATATTCTGGACACTGTTTGTGAGCAATTTTATAAACATGATTTAGCTTCAGTTGTTTTACTCTGTCTTCAACATTCAGCATATCCAACTGCTGTAATTCATCCTGGCCTACATGCTCTCTTGGACCCAGGTCCAGGATGAATCTTACAATTTTGTTCTGGGTGATTTGCAGTCTATCTTTCAGTGTTTTTTTTTTTTGTCAAGGCAAAGTACCAGGCTCTGATCCACCAGGAGGCCCGGTCACAGACCGGGCCGCGGGGGCGTTGACCCCCGGAACTCTCTCCAGGTAAACTCCAGGTAAACCATGAAGAGCAAGCATAATCCATATGACACTGTATAAGAGCTTGACATAGGGTCCTGCGAGCCTCAGCAAGTAGACACTGTGTTTGTCTATAGAGGAATTTCAGTCTGGCACTCGCTTTCTTTACTACTCTGTTCCCTATCAATTCTCCTGACATGCATGGGTCAAAGGGGATTCCTAGATATTTTACTGAGGAAACTGAAGTGATGAGCTCCCCATTACACTGGACATTAAAATTATTTACACTTCTCAGTTTATGTTTCCTGCCATAGAGAATGGCTTCAGTTTTCCCGAGGTGTAATGATAGTTTTGTGGAAAATACTGTATATATTTTCCAGAAATTCCGTATTTATATGTAAATAGATGGCCATAGATGGCCCGGTGGTCTGGTGGCTAAAGCTCCCGCTTCACACACGGAGGGCCCGGGTTCGATTCCCGGCGGGTGGAAACATTTCGACACGTTTCCTTACACCTGTTGTCCTGTTCACCTAGCAGCAAATAGGTACCTGGGTGTTAGTCGACTGGTGTGGGTCGCATCCTGGGGGACAAGATTAAGGACCCCAATGGAAATAAGTTAGACAGTCCTCGATGACGCACTGACTTTTTTGGGTTATCCTGGGTGGCTAACCCTCCGGGGTTAAAAATCCGAACGAAATCTTATCTTATCTTATCTTACTGTATTTAATAATA
Source organism: Cherax quadricarinatus (assembly GCF_038502225.1). Lineage (NCBI taxonomy): Eukaryota > Metazoa > Arthropoda > Malacostraca > Decapoda > Parastacidae > Cherax > Cherax quadricarinatus. The sequence goes on from NC_091293.1 coordinate 52,902,300, forward strand.
TTTATGTCATAGAAAACAGAAAGCCTGCGTCTGGGCAGAGGAGACTCGCCATCTTGGTTTTGAATTTTGTACAAACGTTGGTGTAATGATAAGCCTATAGAGGCAGGTGCTAGAAGTCGCCAGAAACTTACCACAGAGGTCAGCTGTTCTAATAATCTTCCTGGCCTGCTAGTGTACACGCATATAATCTAGTGATACCAGTGAATAGCAGAATACAGTGTTGTAGTAGCAACTAACCAGTATTATAATGGTACTTAGTGGAGTGGAGTGACTTTCATTAGTTTCTTTTTTCTTGAAATACCAGACGTATACTGTGAATTTCATATAACCTGTAGTTACCAGCGGTTGCAATATACACAACGAGAAGCAATTATTACTACAGAAAAAGCGTCCTTCCTCCAAAATTTCCACCAGTCAACTATAGTGATAATATAGCATTTATTGTGGTGGAGACGGAAAAAACCTAGAAAAGCTAGATACAGTGATTGATAAACAAGGGTTGAGGCTCGACCATTCGTCATTGTAGGAGCTGCCAGAAATCACCGGTTCTTCAACACGCAAGTTATACTTTTGTATCAATCAAATCACATATTACTCGGGTAGATAATTTCAAGTAGATCCTTCATATGTTAGCCCAAATCACCGACCAATATGTTTTAAATAAGTGACCCACTGATCAGATCAGACTGGTCTGAATCCTTGACTGGTCCGAACCCTTGACTGGTTTCAAACGGATTCGTTGGACAATAAAGCAGACTGTAAACGGATGGGGTTGTAGGCACCCTTATCAAACACAAACAATAAATATAAATCAGGAACGTACACGGAAAGCTGTCCAATATACAAGTACAGTTAGAAATAGAAATACAAATAGCTAGAGCTTCATTTAAGGAGGTTATTAATAGAGTATTCAAGAAGTTGCTAGTAGAATTACAGTAAATCAACCATTCAAATCATTATGAAGCTCTGTGTAGTCTGCAGTCAATCGAACAAACGGGCTTCCACATGGATAAATTGTCATTTTTGTGGAAATTAGTGTCACGCCCCTTGTGCAGATATCCAAGAACTAGCTACAAGCAGTATTAAAACAGGGAAGTGTTTTTGGGTATGCCCAAATGAGATAAATCTGTGGGCTAAAATCACAAGGGTATTAAAAGAGGATGACATCAAAGCTGCTTTCATAGACAACCTGGAAGCTTTCTACAACAGATGGGAACATAAAAAGTCTGGGCTGAATGGTACTGCCCTTGATACTGGTCATGTAGTCAGAAACTGTGAGGCTGGAGGTGATGTCCTGGTAGTCAGTAAATGTGGGGCTGATAGTGCTGTCCTGGGAGACAGTAATGGTGAAGCTGGAGGTGCTGTCCTGGGAGACAGTAATGGGGAAGCTGGAGGTGCTGTCCTGGGAGACAGTAATGGTGAAGCTGGAGGTGCTGTCCTGGGAGACAGTAATGGTGAAGCTGGAGGTGCTGTCCTGGGAGACAGTAATGGTGAAGCTGGAGGTTCTGTCCTGGGAGACAGTAATGGGGAAGCTGGAGGTGCTGTCCTGGGAGACAGTAATGGTGAAGCTGGAGGTGCTGTCCTGGGAGACAGTAATGGTGAAGCTGGAGGTGCTGTCCTGGGAGACAGTAATGGTGAAGCAGGAGGTGCTGTCCTGGGAGACAGTAATGGTGAAGCTGGAGATTTTGTCCAGGTAGTCGGGAATTTTACGCAGGAAGGAATACATGTAAATGACCTCATAGGGGACAGGAGCCATAGTGGGGAAACAAGTGTAGTCAAAGATAAGATAAAACCAATATTGCAAACTAGAAATACCACAGGAAATAGCAAACAAGAGGACTCCACTAGCAATAGTGTGGATATATTACCAAAAACAACTGGTGGGAGCTCCATTGTCGGTGCTAGGGAGGATAGGAATAAGACAGGGAAACATGCGCCAACAGGGAATACAGTCACAGAAACCCAAGGCAAACGGAAACCAAGCCTGTGCACATACTATGCACTTGGTATCTGCAGGCATGGGAAATCTGGAAAAACAGATGGGACGTGCAACTATGACCACCCTAGAAAATGCCGCGCCCATATGACAACAGGAAAATGCAAACTCCCTTCCTGTAAGCTTTTTCACCCTGAAATGTGTACCTCTTCAGTACAGGAAAGACTGTGCTATAACTTAAATTGCCAGGCACACCATCTAAAGGGGACAAAAAGATACAAAACATCCAGGCCATGGGAAAACCTGGGTAGCCACAGCCACTCAAGAGGGAGAGGTTTTTTAGTGCCAGGAAGGAAAAAAAACTGGCAGGAAATGGCAGAAATCGTACACCAAATCCAGTCATTCCCGGAGTGGAACCACAGTCGATGGCCTCCACTCCAAACCAACAGATACAGATACTAATGCCGGAAAAAAAATCCCCCCCCAGTACCAACAATACCACCAGTCCGTTGACATTCTTCTTTGCAAATATACAGGGTCTAAAGCCAGCAACAAACAACAGAATACCTTTCATCCGTGGACTGCTTGCAGAGGTAAAGGCAATGTTCGCGGCTTTCACTGAGACCCACATAAAGGATCACTTGGACAACGAAATATGGATCCCAGGTTACAACCTATACAGATGTGACAGAGTGAACAGGCAAAAGGGGGGGGGGGTTGGCCTGTACATTGCAGAGTCACTTGTTTGCACAGAACTGCTTAATGCCTCAAATGATGTAGTGGAAGTTTTAGCAGTAAAGGTCGAGAACCAAAACCTAGTCATTGTGGTAGTCTACAAGCCTCCAGATGCAACATCCCAGCAATTCCAGGAACAGCTGTTAAAAATTGACCACTGTCTGGAAAATCTTCCAGCTCCTGCACCCAACATCTTGCTCCTGGGGGATTTCAACTTAAGGCATCTAAAATGAAGGAATATAGCAAATAATATTGTTGCAGTAATAACACCAGGAGGTAGCTCTGATGAAAACTCACACTCACACGAGCTTTTAATCTCTGCACAAAATTCAATTTAAACCAGCAAATAATAGAGCCTACTAGACTGGAGAATACACTAGACCTCATCTTCACTAACAATGATGATCTGATAAGAAATGTCACCATATCAAAAACAATATACTCAGATCACAACATAATTGAGGTTCAGACATGTATGCGTGGAGCCCCAGACCGACATAATGAGATTAGTCACGAGGGAGCATTCACCAAATTCAACTTCAATAACAAAAACATAAAGTGGGACCAAGTAAACCAAGTCCTAACCGATATAAGCTGGGAAGATATACTAAGCAACACAGACCCCAACTTATGCCTAGAACAGATTAACTCAATGGCACTCGATGTATGCACAAGGCTTATTCCTCTAAGAAAAAGGAGGAGTAGATGTAAAATAGAAAGAGACAGGCGCTCCCTTTACAGGCGACGGAAAAGAATAACAGAGCGGCTAAAAGAGGTCAATATATCTGAAATGCGTAGGGAGACACTGGTCAGAGAAATAGCAAGCATCGAACTTAAGCTAAAGGAATCTTATAGGAGTCAGGAATCGCGGGAAGAACTAAACGCCATAAATGAAATCGAAAGAAACCCAAAGTATTTCTTCTCCTATGCCAAATCAAAGTCGAGAACAACGTCCAGTATTGGGCCCCTACTTAAACAAGATGGGTCCTACACAGATGACAGCAAGGAAATGAGTGAGCTACTCAAGTCCCAATATGACTCAGTTTTTAGCAAGCCGCTAACCAGACTGAGAGTCGAAGATCAAAATGATTTTTTTATGAGAGAGCCACAGAATTTGGTTAACACAAGCCTATCCGATGTTATCCTGACGCCAAATGACTTCGAACAGGCGATAAATGACATGCCCATGCACTCTGCCCCAGGGCCAGACTCATGGGACTCCGTGTTTTCCATCCTATGGAGAGGGAGCATGGACACGGGGGTCGTCCCACAGGTACTAAAAACAACAGACATAGCCCCACTCCACAAAGGGGGCAGTAAAGCAACAGCAAAGAACTACAGACCGATAGCACTAACATCCCATATCATAAAAATCTTTGAAAAGGTCCTAAGAAGCAAGATCACCACCCATCTAGAAACCCATCAGTTACACAACCCAGGGCAACATGGGTTTCGAACAGGTCGCTCCTGTCTGTCTCAACTTTTGGATCACTATGACAAGGTCCTAGATGCACTAGAAGACAAAAAGAATGCAGATGTAATATATACAGACTTTGCAAAAGCCTTCGACAAGTGTGACCATGGTGTAATAGCGCACAAAATGTGTGCTAAAGGAATAACAGGAAAAGTCGGTCGATGGATCTATAATTTCCTCACTAACAGAACACAGAGAGTAGTCGTCAACAGAGTAAAGTCCGAGGCAGCTACGGTGAAAAGCTCTGTTCCACAAGGCACAGTACTCGCTCCCATCTTGCTCCTCATCCTCATATCCGACATAGACAAGGATGTCAGCCACAGCACCGTGTCTTCCTTTGCAGATGACACCCGAATCTTCATGACAGTGTCCTCCATTGCAGACACTGCAAGGCTCCAGGCGGACATCAACCAAATCTTTCAGTGGGCTGCAGAAAACAATATGAAGTTCAACGATGAGAAATTTCAATTACTCAGATATGGTAAACACGAGGAAATTAAATCTTCATCAGAGTACAAAACAAATTCTGGCCACAAAATAGAGCGAAACACCAACGTCAAAGACCTGGGAGTGATCATGTCGGAGGATCTCACCTTCAAGGACCATAACATTGTTTCAATCGCATCTGCTAGAAAAATGACAGGATGGATAATGAGAACCTTCAAAACTAGGGAGGCCAAGCCCATGATGACACTCTTCAGGTCACTTGTTCTATCTAGGCTGGAATATTGCTGCACACTAACAGCACCTTTCAAGGCAGGTGAAATTGCCGACCTAGAAAATGTACAGAGAACCTTCATGGCGCGCATAACGGAGATAAAACACCTCAATTACTGGGAGCGCTTGAGGTTCCTAAACCTGTATTCGCTGGAACGCAGGCGGGAGAGATACATGATTATATACACCTGGAAAATCCTAGAGGGACTAGTACCGAACTTGTACACGAAAATCACTCACTATGAAAGCAAAAGACTTGGCAAACGATGCAACATCCCTCCAATGAAAAGCAGGGATGTCACTAGCACGTTAAGAGACCATACAATAAGTGTCAGGGGCCCGAAACTGTTCAACTGCCTCCCAGCATACATAAGGGGGATTACCAACAGACCCCTGGCAGTCTTCAAGCTGGCACTGGACAAGCACCTAAAGTCGGTTCCTGGCCAGCCGGGCTGTGGCTCGTACGTTGGTTTGCGTGCAGCCAGCAGTAACAGCCTGGTTGATCAGGCTCTGATCCACCAGGAGGCCTGGTCACAGACCGGGCCGCGAGGGCGTTGACCCCCGGAACTCTCTCCAGGTAAACTCCAGGTAAACTCCAGGTAATGGGAAGAATTTTTCGTGCTCTAGAGGTTAAAATTGTGCTGACACCTCTCAAATAGGAGGTGAAATTGGTGGATATGCATTCCTGCATAACTTGAGATATCAGACGACTGGACAAGACAGCTCCAGGAACCTCAGATAAGCTCTCTAGATTTGTGTATAATTCTGGCCAGCATTATTTTCATAGATTTAGTTAGAGTGAGGTTTTCTGAGTATGATACACATTAATCTCCAGTCAAATTGGTGAGTGATATTAAGATATATTTTCCTTCTGTTATGTAATTGTGTATATATATAACCATTTATTATTTTTAATATACAGTCCACAAATTTATATATTTATCAGTATTCCTGGTGTATGTATATTTCATTTAATTAATAGGTCCAGAGCAACTTGTGGTTATGACAGTGGTAGGTATCGAAGGGGGACATTTTTTGCGACCTAGGTGTCCGAAATTCCTACTTGTCTATGTAACATTGATAAATAATAATTATCTTTGTTATCATTTACTGTTATGTACATAATTAGTTGCATTCAGATAAATGCAATTTTCCACAAGTTTGTTGTCTACTAACCATTTGCTGCAGGACTCCAGTTCCAGTGTTAATACATTAGCTATATCTTGTGGGTCTTTACCTGACACTAACAGAGCACTGTCATCTGCATACAGCAGGAGTTTGCACTTGACACTGATAGGCATGTCGTTAACATAGCATAGGAACATTAAGAGACCCAGAATACTACCTTGGGGAACTCCACATGATATCGGCAGGGGTCCTGATTCCGTTTTGTTGATTTTGACAATTTGTCTCCTGTTGCAAAGGTAGGACTTAAACCAGTCTACAGAACCTATACCGATATCTTGAAGTACTTACATAATATATTGTGGTTGACAGTATTGAAGGCCTTTTGCAGGTCTAAGATTACCATACCTACGAGGTTTCCAATTGACATTTCAGTTCTCAAGTAATCTATTTATTTATTTATTTATTTATTTATTTATTTATTTTATGTCTTTGCAAACAGTACATTGAGATTTTGTATTTGCAACAGTGGGTTGCAATGCAAAGAGAGCCTCTATTATGCCTAGGCATTATTAGCCAACTTATCATTATTGGCTTACAGTCTACTTAACACTAAGGAGTATGACTTAAGAAATCGTAATGACACGATTGCAAATAAACCATACCCCCGGCCGGGATTGAACCCGCGGTCATAGAGTCTCAAAACTCCAGCCCGTCGCGCTAGCCACTAGACCAGCTAGCCACAATAAGATTCATCCAACTAGGTATATTTCTACACCATAGGAAAGTTAGCACAGGCACCTCTGTGACCACAAATGCAAGTTTTTACAGACGAATCTCCAGCTAGCGTGGCCGTGACGAACTCTAGCTCAAGTCCCTTCACTGCCGTCAACATGACTTAAGAAATCGTAATGACACGATTGCAAATAAACCATACCCCCGGCCGGGATTGAACCCGCGGTCATAGAGTCTCAAAACTCCAGCCCGTCGCGCTAGCCACGTGTCATTACGATTTCTTAAGTCATGTTGACGGCAGTGAAGGGACTTGAGCTAGAGTTCGTCACGGCCACGCTAGCTGGAGATTCGTCTGTAAAAACTTGCATTTGTGGTCACAGAGGTGCCTGTGCTAACTTTCCTATGGTGTAGAAATATACCTAGTTGGATGAATCTTATTGTGGCTAGCTGGTCTAGTGGCTAGCGCGACGGGCTGGAGTTTTGAGACTCTATGACCGCGGGTTCAATCCCGGCCGGGGGTATGGTTTACTAAGGAGTATATCATAGTTGTACAGTAGGATAGTAATTATTTCATAGTTGTACAATAGAATATTAATTATAAATGAATCAAAATTTGTATAATACAAAGATATATTTATATTCTAAAATGCTTTTGTGAAAACAATGATTCAATTATATTCCTGTCAACAATGGATAAAAGGTTCAATGTGATTGTTTCAGTTTTGATGTGGGAGTACATAGGTGAGTAAATGTGTACTGAGTATTTAGCATTTATTCTAGGGTGATTAAGTGGCTTTTGAGAAGAGTCTTAAATTGATTTTCAGACTGGGTTACTTTAATATCTTCTGGTAATGAATTCCATATTTTGGGGCCCTTTATGTGCATTGAGTTTTTACACAGTGTGATATGGACACGAGGTATATCAAAAAGAGATCTGTCTTGTGTTGTGGTAATGTGTCCTGTTTAGGTTGGTGAGAAGTTTGAGTGGGGGGTTTATATTTGCGTGTATTGTTCTGTGTATGTAGTAGGCACATGAATAAGTATGGATGTTCTTAATGGTGAGCAGATTCAGACTTTTGAAAATTGGTGGAATATGCTGGCGGGAGTGGGAATTTGTTATCATTCTTACTGCTGCCTTTTGCTGGGTTATTAGGTGTTTTAGGTGATTGGATGTTGTTGATCCCCATGCACAAATTCCATATGTAAGATAAGGGTATATGAGTGAATGGTACAGTGCCAGGAGAGCCGATTGTGGAACGTAGTACCTTATCTTTGATAGTATGACTACAGTCTTGGAGATTCTGTGGATACCTAGGAATTTGTGACTGATGATACATTTAGCGTTATGTTAATTGGATCATTTGCAGCTTTGTTTCCAAACTGTATGAAATAGGTTTTATCAGTGTTCAGGGTAAGTTTGTTAGTCATCATCCAGGCAGATATTTTCTGTAATTCAGCATTGACTGTGTTTGCTAGTATGACTGTGTTTGGGTGGGAAAAGATATATATATGTAGTGTCATCTGCAAATAATATGGGTTTGAGTAGCTGTGATGCATTCGGTAGATGAGAAAGAGGAGTGGTCCAAGGACGCTTCCTTGTGGGACTCCTACTGTGATTGGTTGGGTGGAAGAGTTTGCATCATTTGCATACACATATTGAGTTCTGTTACTAAGGTATGACTTTAGGTAGTTGAGGGAGTGGCCTATGATACCATAGTGCATTAATTTGGAGTACAGCAGTTCATGGTCGACTGTATCGAAAGCTTTACGTAAATCAATGAAAATGCCCAGCGGGACTTCTTTCTTTTTGAGTGCGGTATATATCAGTGCTAGTATGTGTATGATAGCATCATTTGTGCTTTTATTATTCCTGAATCCAAACTGACAAGGGTTTAATGTTGTGTGAAACGAGGTAGGAATAGATCCGTCTATGAATTAATTTTTCAAAAAGTTTAGAGAGCAGTGGTAAGTTAGCTATTGGTCTATAGTTATTCAAGTCAGCTTGGTCACCTCCTTTATGGATCGGAGTGACCCTCGCTATTTTGAGGATTGTTGGTAAGGTAGATGATTCAATGGATTTGTTAAAGAGCGTTGCAATAATTGGTGACAATACTTGAGAAGCTTTTATGTACATAAAAGCAGGCAAGTTGTTTATGTTTCCTGCCTTGTTTTTAAGGGTGTTTATGGTGAGCGTAACTTCAATGGGGTTGGCTGGAGCTAAGAATTGCGTATTTGGATAGGTGCCTATGAGGTAGTCTGATGGACGGGTGTTCGTGCTTGGTATTTTTTTTGCTAGATTTTTTCCTGTGTTGGAGAAGAAAACATTAACTTTTGTGAGGCTTGATGGTTACTTGTTGATCACATCAATGTATAGGCTTCATATTTTGTAGGCTTAAATCCTACAAAATAGTTACTGTGCAAATAAAGATTCTACTGGCACTATTCCCCTTGGAAGTGATGAAAAATAAAAGATAAAAATACATTTTGTAAATAGGGATGTAAGGAGAGCAACGATGGGAATATGTACTTTTTGGCAACGGAATCCTTGTAGAGCACTAGGCTTTAAGCAATGAAAATGTAGGAGGCATGAGCAGTCTACTGGTTTCTGTGAAGTGTTTGCAAGACTAAGTCCCGCCCCTCCTCTTGAGAGCCTTTATTGTTTCTCTAGCTTTCTCAGTTAAATGAAAATTTGATACATCAGTATTAGGCTGCTACCCTATTCTTTAATATCATAGCTGAAGAATTGAGACACTTATGCAACATATGGGAATACAATGGAAGCAAAGCCGTTTTCCTGTCGCATTACATCACGCAGGATGAGGCTCATACAAGGTGTTGAAATCTGTCAGCCCGAGCTTGAAGACTTAAGTAGGGCAGTGAGGATATCGTTAAGTATTCTAGCAAGGGATCATCAGCTACGAAACCTTAAGGTCGTGCTAAGTAGTATACAAAACTCTACGCATATAGCCAAAATAGTTTCACCTGATAGTCCTCGTTCATTAAGTGTTGGACTGAGTTAAGTTTCAACTCCTGAGCCCTTTAGGTTGCTCATCTCGTCTCGAACATGTAACGCCCAAGACACATGTAGTTACATGATGATGTTCGATTATGTAAAATTTCGATTATTTATAACTTCTCCATACATTACAGCAATATACTAGATTTGCTGTTGTCAATATGCGATCGGAGAAAGAGAGTCATTACATAACCTCAGCTCCCTGCACACCAATGCAGGGAGAACCTTAAAACTATAAAGAAGCACTGCAGCTGCGACTGAACTCTGAAGAAATGTCGGAGCTATAACTCAGCCCTGCGAAGAAGTTCAGGAGCTGGAAATCAACACCTTTAAGAGGCCTAGAATTTTTAGCTCATTCCAAGAAGAAATTGCTTCATTACCTTGGCTGACACATTACACAAATAACTCACACTTAGGACACAAACTGATGACGACTTTTAAGGTTCGTCTTGGACTATTAACAAGTCAAACTGAAGAGAGAAAGCTGAATGATTGATTGACTCGTCAGGAACTGCGTCCTGATGCGGGTCTTAATCCTAAGATGACTAGTCCGAGTTTCTCGAAGAATATTTTTTATTTTGAATTTGCTGTTAACAGAAACAGCACCTTCACCTGTGGAATAAATCTTGGTCTAATTCAGAAGCTGTGCTGTGGTCGTAATCAATGTCTTTCTGTTCCTATGCGTTCCACTGAGGAAGTTTTATGGACTGCAGAGTTGAGGCTACCGGCCCCTCCATGATTGTCTCCGGGCTCTGCAGATGAGTAAGACACTTAACAGCTTAGATATGTAGTACTCTCCACCAACTCGATTGCCAAACACATCTCCAACACCGAATTCCAGGTAACTATCTCTGCATCCACCACAATCGTCAGTAAGGGACACTAGTCACAAGATCAACCCTTCGCAGGTGTATACACAATCTTTAGCAACGATTGCAACCAAATATACGAGGACGAAACAAAATGCAGTCACTTTTACCTAAAATGACAGACGTAAGGATTCTAGCATATAAAACTAAGGCTGCAGTAACTGCTATTTTTGAATCCTTGTTAGAAGACACAGCGACTGAAGACGAAGTCAGAATGAAAGGCTGCAGCATAAAATACCTGGATAGAAATAGACAAAGTGGTGTAATATGTGCTTATGTAAGAATTTTTTTAACTTACAACCCAAGACCCGACTTGTATGAAAATAATCTGGAGACTCTGAGGTTTGAAGTGTTGCTACTCAAGACGAAACTCATACAGATAGGAACTGTTTAATAACCTCACACTGATGGTCAGTTTTTAGAATACTTTGCAAGAGTATTGTCCAGAAATGAACACAGTTGTGAACAGTGATACGAGGTATTTCAATATATGTTTTCATCAACAAAACAACGGGTTATATAATAGATGCAAGCACGTTTTAGGATTAAGTAATTACACTAAATTAATTAATGAACCAACCTGGATAACACAGTCTTCAGGTACCACACTTAATTAAATATTATGTAAATGATCTGGAAACATTAGTCAATCAGGCATCTTTCCCACTGGTCGTTACCATCATATCACTTAGTGCATCAGAAAAAGAAATCAATAGAGAATGGATCAGCCTGCGCAGGACAATAAGAATGAGATCAACTAGAAAGTACAGTAAAGACACCCTGATAAATAATGTACAGAACTGTGGCTGAACTGTAATAATAAGTTGCACAGATATAAATTATGTCTGAGAAAAATTTGGAATCACATTCATCGTTGTGGCCCGGTGGCCTGGTGGCTAAAGGGGGCTATTGGGCAAATTGCCGCGCGCGCTCACCCAAAAATCGAAAAATTATGGAAATTGAGTTATATATACCGAAAAATAGCTTAACTCTCTGGCAAAACAATGGTATCAGAATGAATGTTCTACGACGTTTCTACAAGAAATTATAGTCATTTATATCAGGTATGGTGACGGTGATATTGGTAGCGAGTCTGCTCACGGCCCGTATATTTTTTGGAGTTTTTTTGTATATCTTAAATGTTTCTCACAATTATATCACATAAATGTTTAAAACCCAATCTAACTTTAATATTTTTTAAATACACTACCTAACAGAATACTCCATACGACTGAATGTACAACAATGCATGCAACCATATGACCTGTCTTTGTAATACTCACTTGAGCTTTATAGTAATCAGTTTACATTAATGTTTTTCACTGACATTGCTTAGTTAATCTTAAGTTAATTTTAAGCCAGCCCGTAATGCTATGCATAGTATAAGTGGCTTTGGCATGCTGCTCTTCTGTATTTTTTTGTACCACTGTAAGTGTGCTCAAATTATAAATAAATAAATAAATAAATAATATAATAACTGACTATTTGGCATCATAAAACAGTAGGCGGAGCTTATCCGCAGACTTAGAGACAACCAGGAACCAGACGGGAACGCTCGGCAGTGTTCCCGCTCCCGAGAGTGACAGGAGAAATCACTTCATTATGCTTATATATCAACTCTACGGCTTATTTGTCTATCAGAATTGATCTAATATGATATAATAAACACTATAAATAACATACAAACATGTTATATACTCTAGACTGAATAAAATAGGCCATAATTTGACGAGAGATTATCGGGAATATTTCGATAAATATGAGTTACTCCTCTCCATGTCGTATTCTTTGGTCTCTGAGTAAAAGAAAACGGTTTTGAAGAGGATAATTACACTAGAACATCAGTTTACTAAGAAATAAACCCAAACAAACGCGATTTTCGCGATTTCTTTTTTTTTTTTTTTTGCGAGATATAGGCCGGCGTTCCCGGCCTATATCTCGCAAGTAACTTATTCACCTAAAGTACAAAATGCTTCCTTTGTTACTTAATTAAATGGAATAATATTCACAGAAATTGTAGAATAATGATTTTTCTAATTTTCACCGAGAAATTTTTGGAAATATTCCAAATACTTCGGGAGTTATGTGGGAGTAAAGGGCAGATTTTTTTGCAATATTCCAGGAACTAACAAACTTTATTTTTTTGTGAAATAAGGATAAGTTATTCAGAGGAAATCTCACGATCAAAATAAGTATTAGCATTGTTCTCTCGGCACCAAGTGTCCAAACAACCTTACGTAGTCCCATATATGAATGACTTCGGGCACAAGGGCATTTTCAGTAAATCAGTCTTTTCTCAGTTGTTGTTTGAGGTATATTTTTGATAAACATTTTCAAGAAAGAGTGAAAACACTTTGTCTTGTGCACCAAAACTGGAGAAAATCGGACGGTAAACAAAAGAGTTATAAATTTTGCCCGACGGCCCCCTCATTTCCCCTACAGCACCCTAAAGCTCCCGCTTCACACACGGAGGGCCCGGGTTCGATTCCCGGCGGGTGGAAACATTTCGACACGTTTCCTTACACCTGTTGTCCTGTTCACCTAGCAGCAAATAGGTACCTGGGTGTTAGTCGACTGGTGTGGGTCGCATCCTGGGGGACAAGATTAAGGACCCCAATGGAAATAAGTTAGACAGTCCTCGATGACGCACTGACTTTCTTGGGTTATCCTGGGTGGCTAACCCTCCGGGGTTAAAAATCCGAACGAAACCTTATCTTATCTCCCAGTTGTTGAAAATACTTATGGGAAATAGGTAGGACGTTGCAATGCTAAATTAATTTCCCAAGATAAAGAACAAAATGTAGAGGCTTATAAAAGAAGCAAAGGCAATGCACTGCTACTCAAAAATCTAAGCATATTGGAGTAATGACAACAATAAATCTGTAGCTGAACATAACATAGGGCTAAATATTGGTAATGAGAAATGCTATGAAGCATTCACAGTGACAAAGTGATTCAATTCATTCTACGTAATTGTCGCATCATCATTAATCGATAAATTTTCAGGTGCATCAAGTAACTTTAACACAGAGTTCAATAATTTTAATACTACAGTGCTAAAGGCGCCACACCAAACAGTTCCCAACAATTAGGAATTTGTGCGGAAAGAGGTAAATTTGCCGAGAACCAGCACTTAGAAGAAGACTTTAAGGTTAACATTTCGGTCCATCCTGGACCATTGTCAAATCACAGCTCAATAAGAGGAGGGCAGAGAAGGCCAGTGGACAGAACAGAGGGAGGCGATGGCGGCAGCGGCGGCAGCAGCGGCAGCAGCGACAGCAGCGGCAGCAGCAGCGGCAGCAGCAGCAGCAGCAGCAGCGGCAGCAGCAGCAGCAGCAGCAGCAGCAGCAGCAGCAGCAGCAGCAGCAGCAGCAGCAGCAGCAGCAGCAGCAGCAGCAGCAGCAGCAGCGGCAGCGGCAGCGGCAGCAGCAACAGCAGCAGTAGTACAGCAGCAGCAGCAACAGTACAGCAGCAGCAGTACAGCACCAGCAGCAACAGTACAGCTGCAACAACGTTAGTCTTAGTAGTAGTAGTAGTAGTAGTAGTAGTAGTAGTAGTAGTAGTAGTAGTAGTAGTAGTAGTAGTAGTAGTAGTAGTAGTAGTAGTAGTAGTAGTAGTAGTGGCAATAGAAAAGAGTTCTTGTTTTCTCTCTCCTTCGCTCTCTTCGCATCTGTGACCCACAGTTTCCTGGATCTGAAATTTCCACTTTTCGTTGCTCATTCTCTCGCCTTGGCAATCCTTCTGATTTCATAAACTCTACCTATTCTCAAGTTAAACGGACTTTCTTCTTCACCAAACACACTTCTGTGGAATCTCCCGTTCCTTGCCGTCTCTACGTTTACAGTCTTCAAAATCTTAACATCGTCCGTCCTCTAGATATCAAACTTCCTTTTCATCATATTAATGCTCTTTGCACTAACCTTGTTTATACTTCTCTTGTGAATACTTCTCATGTGCATACTCCATTTCCTGCTCTTCCCGTTCACTCCAATACTTTGCTGAAACTGGCCGATCTCTTTCTGACAGACTTAAAGAACACAAAAGATATTTTCACATTAGAAACACTGACAATGCTTTTTTGTCATGTCATCCTATTAACTGGTCCTCTTCTAAAACTATCAACCCTTTTCTTAGCCTTCAAAGACGCCGTCGAGTTGAATCAGCTTTTATACACAACCTTATTAAATATAATAATGATCTATAGAACCGACAAGTTGATAATCAAGACACATGTACAACAGTTAGGAATCTATATTCCAGAACGTTTCACCTACACAGTAAGGCTTCTTCAGTCGAATACAGAGAAGGCAGCAGAAGCAGTGGATAAATTCAAAACTACGTCTTCGAGGGTGATGAACTAATTGAATCGTCTTTATCCACTGCTTCTGCTGTCTCTTCTGTATTCGATTAAAGAAGTCTACCGTGTGGGTGACACTATTAATTGGCAGACAAATACTGTACTCTACTCCCTCCTTGAAGGCATATGCCTTTACCAGTTCATCAGTTCTATCATGCATCTGCAGACCAATGTGAGATGGAATTCACAGAAGGTGTGCTCTGATTCCACTGTCTACAATCTTACCATACCTGACCCCTCAAGGAAGGTTCCTTGATGTTGGTGAGGGGCTCTTGATTTAGGGAATTGGATCTGAGCTCCAGTTCCCCGAATTAAGCCTGAATGCCTTCCACATCCCCCCCCCCAGGCGCTGTATAATCCTCCGGGTTTAGCGCTTCCCCCTTGATTATAATAATAATAATAACCATACCTGTGTATGGCTTTGACACAAGAACTGCACAACTGATACTCAGGGAGTTAAGAGAATTTAAGGATGATATAGAGACAGAGAATCAGTTACAGTTGTCGACCTTAGATACATGGACACATTTGAGTACAAGAAGTATAGCACGCAGTTCAGTTTGAAGGGAAGAGGTCCAGTTGTTAATGCGTGCTCCATTTTTGATACAAGAGCCATTACTCTGTATGACAACACCAGCACTACTAGCTGTACCAGTGGATTGATGAACAGATCCATCAACATACATAATTTGTGGCAGAGAGTGCTGTGTGACTGAGGCATCAATACAGTTTAAGGCATCCTGCTTGGCTTCAAGGTAAAGTTTTGGTTGTGATTGAAGATTTTTTGGTGAAAAGTGAGAGTAATGGTTTGGAATGGGGTAATATTCCATGGATCAGGGAAGTGTCGCTGTTGCCTTACTTGACATAGATCATGTATCTGGTTCATGCGGAGGTCAGTTCCAGTTTTCATAATCCATCCCTCCGTTTTCTTAATTACAAGACGTTGATGAAGAAACGATAACAAAAAAAGGCACAATTCCGTGACTGGAACGATACACAAATAACCCGCACGTAGAATTAGGGGGGATATGACTGAGGTGTATAAATGGAAGACAGGAATAAATAAAGGGGATGTAAATAGTGTGCTGAAAATATCTAGCCTAGACAGGGCTCGCAGCAATGGTTTTACGTTGGAAAAATTCAGATTCAGGAAGGATATATGAAAGTACTGGTTTGGTAATAGAGTTGTGGATGAGTGGAACAAACTCCCAAGTACAGTGATAGAGGCCAGAACGTTGTGTAGTTTTAAAAATAGGTTGAATAAATACATGAGTGGATGTGGGTGGGTGTGAGTTGGACCTGATAGCTTTTGCTACCAGGTCGGTTGCCGTGTTCCTCCCTAAGTCAATGTGACCTCACCTGACTGGGTTGGGTGCATTGGCTTAAGCCGGTAGGAGACTTGGACCTGCCTCGCATGGGCCAGTAGGCCTTCTGCAGTGTTCCTTAGTTCTTATGTTCTTATGTTCTTAAAAGAGAGAAGCTTACGACGACGTTTCGGTCTGACTTGGACCATTTACAAAGTGACTTTGTAAATGGTCCAAGTCGGACCGAAACGTCGTCGTAAGCTTCTCTCTTTTATGTGCCGGTTATTTGTGTATGGAGAAACGACTTTTTAACTTAAAGAATACAAGAGTTAGTGAATTTGAGGTTATATGTGGCAAATGAAGGCGATTTATTAGATCAGGATCTTTCCGGGGCTCTGCACTTTTGTAGCCACAACAATATTGGGTTCAGAGCTGCTTTATGGTGTAGGTCAGGAAATCTTTTCCCAAGTAGTGCAATATTCACAACTTGTCCAATACCCCTGCCAAGCTACCCAAGACTCTATAACCCCACCCGGTAGATCATCAGATGCAGCATTCTCCACCTGACCTCAACATTCTGGACATGACTATAAATACTCTCGTACCTTCCAACCCCAGGTAGATCCGTGTGTGACTTGAAAAAGCCCACTATGTGGGTGAAACGTTGTCAATAAAGGATCACATTATACTGCATTTGTGTTTATATTTCCACTGAGGATAAAAAAGTTTATACGAGATTTGTTCCATTATAGAAGTTCTGGAACAAAACTTAAGAATAAAACTTAGCTTCTCAGCATAATGAAAGAATCTGCCAAACAGAAAGTAAACATTATTTACTTTATCTGAATTTCCCTTCTCCAAGAATCTTTTAAGACACCCAGAATATTACCTTGGGGAACCCCACATGCTATCGGCAGGGGTTCTGATTCTGTGTTGTTTATTTTGACATCTTGTTTCCTGTTGCTCAGGTAGGATTTAAACCAGTCTACAGAACCTATGCCGATAGTTTGTAGTTTCTTACATAATATATTGTTGTTGACAGTATCAAAGGCCTTTTGCAGTTCCATGGTTACCATACCTATGAGATTCCCTAGCAACATTTCAGTTCTAAGGTAGTCAATCAGATTAATTAGGGAGGTGTCAGTCGAGCAATATCTCCTAAAACCTCGTTGGTAACTATGGAGAATGTTGTTGTCATTAAGATACTTAACTACTTGACAGTACTCTGCCTTCTCTAGAATTTTGGACATTTATACTAACAAACCTCCCACCACTACAGAAATCAGTATTAGAACTCACCACATAATACAGGATATAAACAACCACTATTTAAACCTAAAAGATGAATGATCACGTTGACCCTGATCTAAACCTCCATAATCTAACACACAATCAAAACTTATTGGAAAGTAACTGCCTTTATTACACAGCATCACTATCCTGAACACTCTTCAAAGTCTATCAGTTTTTAACTACAACATCAGGTCCTTAAGCAAACACTATGATGACCTCCTGGCACTCCTTGAGTCACTAAAGACACCCTTTTCCTGTATTATTCTTACTGAGACCTGGCTTAAGCAGGACACAATTGATATCTACCCACTACCAGGATACACAGCAATCCACAACTGCAGACCATACCAAGTTGGGGGTGGTACTGCAATCTAATACTCTAACCAGCTATCTTGTATTAGCACTAATTGCTTTAGTGATGAATATGGGGAATACATTTTTGCTAATTTTACTGTAAAAACCTCAAGACGCCTGTAACAATCGGTGCCATATACCGGATACCCCCACACAAACATCCAAAACTTCAGTGAGAATCTAAAGTCACTAATAACAAACAGACAAATGAACAAGCACCACCTTCTCTTAGCTGGAGACTTCAATATCAACCTTGGCCTACCAGATGATCAGACTGTAACTGATTTCATCAACAATATGAACAACACACTTCTCATACCAACAATAACTAAACCAACCAGGCTGACTGAGACAAGTGCAACCATAATAGACCACATATGGGCCAATATACTAGCCCCCCTTAAATCAGGGATAATCACAGACAGCACTACTGACCACTACCCAACCTTCCTCTTAACAAACGTTAGTAAGCCACCTCTCGAATACAACAAAGTTTTATTTAGACTCCATGACGAGGCCTCAATAAGGAATTTCACAGCAGACCTACAGACTGTTGACTGGCCTACAGAATTCTCCAATGTCAATGGTATTGACGATTGGACAGATATTTTTCTTAACAAAATACTTACTCTATACAACAAACATTGTCCTATAAAAACAAAACAGATCACGAATAAACGGCTTGGTTGCCCATGGCTAACCAGCAGCATTCTGAAATCCATTGATAAGAAACACTAATATGAAAAGCAATATAGACAGGGCTTAATACACAAAGATATTCTTAAACAATATTCAACAGTTCTCACCAAATTAATAAAGAGAGCCAAACAACTGTACTACTCCAGCAGATTCACTGACACAAGAGGAGATATAAAAAAGACCTAGAAAACTCTTTCCCAGATTCTAGGGACCCACAAACTGAAAAAAAATCAAGAATATTGTTCTAACTAAACCTCATGAAATACCACTGCATCCCACTGATACAGCTAACAAGATAAACGACTTCTTCTCAAACATAGGATCTAATCTCGCCAGTAAAATCCCACGTACCAATGCCCGTGCCGGGGACTACCTAGATGGGAATTTCCTAAATTCCTTCTATCTTGTACCAACTGAGCCCACGGAAGTCACCACGATCATAAAGTCACTTAAAAATAACTCAGGGAATCTGTCTCACGTCCCACCATTGTTGTATATGCGAGCAGCCCATGTCCTTTTGCATGCTATTACATTACTTTTTAACAAGTCACTAGAAACTAGCACTTTCCCGATACTACTCAAGACAGCAAGGGTTACACCAATACATAAAGGTGGTGACCCTACAGACGTAAACAACTATAGACCAATATCAAACTTACTATTGCTATCCAAAATCTTCGAGAAACTCATGCACAGGAGACTATATTCATTTATAACGTCACAAAACATACTCAACCCCTGCCAGTTTGGATTCAGGAAAAATAAAAGCACTAATGATGCAATTATAAAAATGCTAGACCTGCTTTACACAGGATTGGAAAATAAGGAATATCTGCTAGGAATTTTTATTGACCTAAGAAAAGCGTTTGACACAGTAGACCACGGCATTCTACTCCACAAACTTGACCACTTTGGTATAAGGGGCCATGCGCTTACATATTTTAAATCCTACCTTTCTAATAGGTATCAGTATGTCACCATTAAAGACACAGCCTCATCAATACAGCCACTTGATACTGGAGTTCCGCAGGGAAGTGTCCTTGGACCCCTGCTCTTCCTCATATACATCAATGATCTTCCAAACGTATCCCAATACCTGAAACCCATTCTCTTTGCTGACGACACGACTTATGTCATCTCTCACCCTCATCTTGCCACCCTCAACACCATTGTTAACGAGGAGCTGCTCAAAATATCGACTTGGATGACAGCCAATAAACTTACACTTAACACTTAACACCTACTATATTATGTTTGGTAGCAGAGCAGGTGTTGCGCAACTTAACATTAAGATCGACAACACTCTAATTGCCAGACATAATGAGGGCAAATTCCTTGGCCTATACCTCGACAACAACCTAAATTTCAGCACCTATATCCAACACATAACAAAAAAAGTATCCAAAACGGTGGGGATCCTCTCCAAGATACGATACTATGTGCTGCAAACTGCCCTTATCACACTATACCATTCACTTATATATCCATACCTCATCTATGCTATCTGTGCTTGGGGTTCAACTGCAGCAACACGCCTAAAGCCAATAATAACCCAACAAAAAGCCGCAGTAAGAATAATCTCTAAATCCCATCCCTGGCAACACCCCCCCCCCTCACTATTCATAGATCTAAACTTACTCCCTGTTCAAAACATCCACACTTACTACTGCGCAATCTATATCTACAGGACCATAAATTCCAATATTAACCTTGAACTAAAACGTTTTCTTGATAGTTGTGACAGGATCCACAGGCATAACACCAGACACAAACATCTCTATGACATTCCCCGTGTTCGACTAAACCTTTACAAAAATTCAATGTATTTCAAAGGACCTAAAATCTGGAACACCCTACCTGAAAACTCTAGAACTGCAGACACATTCATCACTTTCAAAACTACAGTTAGAAAACATCTATCTCCCTGATATACCCCGACAACTAACTACATGATAACCACCTGGTGGCTCAAAATTACACTCACTCACCCACTGACTGTAAACCCAGAAATACTAATCTTAATCTTAAAATAATAAATCCTAACTAGTCATAAGTTTGCCTATGATACTCCAATATAGACACTTTGTATTGTGCCAAAACAAAAGCATTCACATTGCTAAACTCACAAATTATGATGTAGTCACTTAGCCTTAATACCATAATCTGTAAGAATTTAATTTTAAGAATTAATCTAAGTCTGCCCGAAATGCCTAGCCATGCTAGGTGTCCTAGTGGCCCCCTCTGTAATTAGTATTTTATAATATGTAAACCACACAATACCCAAAAACCTGTAAACCCCACATTGTAACCCTTATAGAGAATAAACTTGAACTGAATTGAAAAAAAAAAACAGGCCTATAGTTGTTGACATCAGACCTACTATTTTTCTTAAAAATAGGAGTAACTCTGGCCTCCTCGAACCCTTCCAGAAGGGTATTAGTGGAGATGGAGAAATTTATTATGTGTGCAATGGGGACTGGCAATACAGAGTCACTCTCTTTTAGGAACTTAACCGGGATGTTATCTGAACCGGTGCTCTTAGTTGGGTTTAACTTGCATAGTTCCTTGTGCGCGAAGTCGTAAGATAACCTACTAGTTGGCAACTATTTGGGGTGACGCCTTTATTGGTGTAGTATGTTTTAAACTTATTGGAGTCTGTCCTAAAGGTATTCGATGCAACTGGCAGTTTACTTACTAGTGTTGAGGCGAGAGTTGTGTAGTACGAATTAAAACAATTAACCACTTTAGTTGTTTCGTGGCAAACCTCGTTATCGATATTTAGCACTCTGTTAGATCTATCTACGACAGTGATTCTCAACCAGGGGTAAATTTATCCCTTGTTGGTAAAAAAATTACATGGCAATGGGTAAATATTTCATGTACCTGATAACTGAATAATAATTTAATAAAAAAATTCTGACCTTTTTTTCTCTCCCTTTATGACGGCTCTGGTGGGCTGATGGCTAAAGCTCTCGCTTCACATGGCGAGGGCCTGGGTTCGATTCCCAGCCAGAGTAGAAACATTAGGCGTGTTTCTTTACACCTGTTGTCTATGTTCCCCATCAGTAAAATGGGTACCTGGGTGTTAGTCGACTGGTGTGCGTCGCATCCTGGGACACTGGAGTTTACCTGGAGAGAGTTCCGAGGGTCAACGCCCCCGCGGCCCGGCCTGTGACCAGGCCTCCTGGTGGATCAGAGCCTGATCAACCAGGCTGTTACTGCTGGCTGCACGCAAACCAACGTACGAGTCATAGCCCGGCTGGTCAGGAACCGACTTTAGGTGCTTGTCCAGTGCCAGCTTGAAGACTGCCAGGGGTCTGTTGGTAATCCCCCTTATGTATGCTGGGAGGCAGTTGAACAGTCTCGGGCCCCTGACACTTATTGTATGGTCTCTTAACGTGCTAGTGACACCCCTGCTTTTCATTGGGGGGATGTTGCATCGTCTGCCATGTCTTTTGCTTTCGTAGTGAGTGATTTTCGTGTGCAAGTTCGGTACTAGTCCCTCTAGGATTTTCCAGGTGTATATAATCATGTATCTCTCCCGCCTGCATTCCAGGGAATACAGGTTCAGGAACCTCAAGTGCTCCCAGTAATTTAGGTGCTTTATCTCCGTTATGCGTGCCGTGAAGGTTCTCTGTACATTTTCTAGGTCAGCAATTTCACCTGCCTTGAAAGGTGCTGTTAGTGTGCAGCAATATTCCAGCCTAGATAAAACAAGTGACCTGAAGAGTGTCATCATGGGCTTGGCCTCCCTAGTTTTGAAGGTTCTCATTATCCATCCTGTCATTTTTCTAGCAGATGCGATTGATACAATGTTATGGTCCTTGAAGGTGAGATCCTCCGACATGATCACTCCCAGGTCTTTGACGTTGGTGTTTCGCTCTATTTTGTGGCCAGAATTTGTTTTGTACTCTGATGAAGATTTAATTTCCTCGTGTTTACCATATCTGAGTAATTGAAATTTCTCATCGTTGAACTTCATATTGTTTTCTGCAGCCCACTGAAAGATTTGGTTGATGTCCGCCTGGAGCCTTGCAGTGTCTGCAATGGAGGACACTGTCATGCAGATTCGGGTGTCATCTGCAAAGGAAGACACGGTGCTGTGGCTGACATCCTTGTCTATGTCGGATATGAGGATGAGGAACAAGATGGGAGCGAGTACTGTGCCTTGTGGAACAGAGCTTTTCACCGTAGCTGCCTCGGACTTTACTCTGTTGACGACTACTCTCAGTGTTCTGTTAGTGAGGAAATTATAGATCCATCGACCGACTTTTCCTGTTATTCCTTTAGCACGCATTTTGTGCGCTATTATGCCATGGTCACACTTGTCGAAGGCTTTTGTAAAGTCTGTATATATTACATCTGCATTCTTTTTGTCTTCTAGTGCATCTAGGACCTTGTCGTAGTGATCCAATAGCTGAGATAGACAGGGGCGACCTGTTCTAAACCCATGTTGCCCTGGGTTGTGTAATTGATGGGTTTCTAGGTGGGTGGTGATCTTGCTTCTTAGGACCCTTTCAAAGATTTTTATGATATGGGATGTTAGTGCTATTGGTCTGTAGTTCTTTGCTGTTGCTTTACTGCCCCCTTTGTGGAGTGGGGCTATGTCTGTTGTTTTTAGTACCTGTGGGACGACCCCCGTGTCCATGCTCCCTCTCCATAGGATGGTAAAAGCTCGAGATAGGGGCTTCTTGCAGTTCTTGATGAACACGGAGTTCCATGAGTCTGGCCCTGGGGCAGAGTGCATGGGCATGTCATTTATCGCCTGTTCGAAGTCATTTGGCGTCAGGATAACATCAGATAGGCTTGTGTTAACCAAATTCTGTGGCTCTCTCATAAAAAATTCATTTTGATCTTCGACTCTCAGTCTGGTTAGCGGCTTGCTAAAAATTGAGTCATATTGGGACTTAAGTAGCTCACTCATTTCCTTGCTGTCATCTGTGTAGGACCCATCTTGTTTAAGTAGGGGCCCAATACAGGACGTTGTTCTCGACTTTGATTTGGCATAGGAGAAGAAATACTTTGGGTTTCTTTCGATTTCATTTATGGCTTTTAGTTCTTCCCGCGATTCCTGACTCCTATAAGATTCCTTTAGCTTAAGTTCGATGCTTGCTATTTCTCTGACCAGTGTCTCCCTACGCATTTCAGATATATTGACCTCTTTTAGCCGCTCTGTTATTCTTTTCCGTTGCCTGTAAAGGGAGCTCCTGTCTCTTTCTAATTTACATCTACTCCTCCTTTTCCTTAGAGGAATAAGCCTTGTGCATACATCGAGCGCCACCGAGTTAATCTGTTCTAGGCATAAGTTGGGGTCTGTGTTGTTTAGTATATCTTCCCAGCTTATATCGGTTAGGACTTGGTTTACTTGGTCCCACTTTATGTTTTTGTTTTTGAAGTTGAATTTGGTGAATGCTCCCTCGTGACTAATCTCATTATGTCGGTCTGGGGCTCCACGCATACATGTCTGAACCTCAATTATGTTGTGATCTGAGTATATTGTTTTTGATATGGTGACATTTCGTATCAGATCATCATTGTCAGTGAAGATGAGGTCTAGTGCATTCCCCAGTCTAGTAGGCTCTATTATTTGCTGGTTTAAATTGAATTTTGTGCAGAGATTTAGAAGCTCGTGTGAGTGTGAGTTTTCATCAGAGCTGCCTCCTGGTGTTATTGCTGGAACAATATTATTTGCTATATTCCTCCATTTTAGGTGCCTTAAGTTGAAATCCCCCAGGAGCAAGATGTTGAGTGCAGGAGCTGGCAGATTTTCCAGACAGTGGTCAATTTTTAACAGCTGGAATTGCTGGGATGTTGCATCCGGAGGCTTGTAGACTACCACGATGACTAGGTTTTGGTTCTCGATCTTTACTGCTAAAACTTCCACTACATCATTTGAGGCATTAAGCAGTTCTGTGCAAACAAGTGACTCTGCAATGTACAGGCCAACCCCCCCCCCTTTTGCCTGTTCACTCTGTCGCATCTGTATAGGTTGTAACCTGGGATCCATATTTCGTTGTCCAAGTGATCCTTTATGTGGGTCTCAGTGAAAGCCGCGAACATTGCATTTGCCTCTGCAAGCAGTCCACGGATGAAAGGTATTTTGTTGTTTGTTGCTGGCTTTAGACCCTGTATATTTGCAAAGAAGAATGTCATCGGACTGGTGGTATTGTTGGTACTGGGGGGGAGGATTTTTTTCCGGCATTAGTATCTGTATCTGTTGGTTTGGCGTGGAGGCCATCGACTGTGGTTCCACTCCATGAATGACTGGATTTGGTGTACGATTTCTGCCATTTCCTGCCAGTTTTTTTTTTCCTTCCTGGCACTAAAAAACCTCTCCCTCTTGGGTGGCTGTGGCTACCCAGGTTTTTCCATGGCCTGGATGTTTTGTATCTTTTTGTCCCCTTTAGATGGTGTGCCTGGCAATTTAAGTTATAGCACAGTCTTTCCTGTACTGAAGAGGTACACATTTCAGGGTGAAAAAGCTTACAGGAAAGGAGTTTGCATTTTCCTGTTGTCATATGGGCGCGGCATTTTCTAGGGTGGTCATAGTTGCACGTCCCATCTGTTTTTCCAGATTTCCCATGCCTGCAGATGCCAAGTGCATAGTATGTGCACAGGCTTGGTTTCCGTTTGCCTTGGGTTTCTGTGACTGTATTCCTTGTTGGTGCATGTTTACCTGTCTTATTCCTATCCTCACTAGCACCAACAATGGAGCTCCCACCAGTTGTTTTTGGTAATATATCCTCACTAGTGCTAGTGGAGTCCTCTTGTTTGCTATTTCCTGTGGTATTTCTAGTTTGCAATATTGGTTTTATCTTATTTTTGACTACACTTGTTTTCCCACTACGGCTCCTGTCTCCCAAGATGTCATGTGGCCCGGTGGCCTGGTGGTTAAAGCTCCCGCTTCACACACGTAGGGCCCGGGTTCGATTCCCGGCGGGTGGAAACATTTCGACACATTTCCTTACACCTGTTGTCCTGTTCACCTAGCAGCAAATAGGTACCTGGGTGTTAGTCGACTGGTGTGGGTCGCATCCTGGGGGACAAGATTAAGGACCCCAATGGAAATAAGTTAGACAGTCCTCGATGACGCACTGACTTTCTTGGGTTATCCTGGGTGGCTAACCCTCCGGGCTAAAAATCTTTTCTTTTCTTTATTTATATGCATTCCTTCCTGCGTATAATTCCCGACTACCTGGACAAAATCTCCAGCTTCGCAATTACTGACTACTAGGACATCACCTCCAGCCTTACAGTTTCTGACTACACTGACTACACTGACCTAATTTACCCGAAATGCTGAGCATAACAAGTGACTTCCTATATAGTATATGTCATTGATGTCAGCTAGGACTGTATACCATGTACATGTACTTGTAGTAAATAAAGATATTATTATTTTTATTATTATTATTATTATTATTATTATTATTATTATTATTATTATTATTATTATTATTATTATTATTATTATTATTATTATTATTATTATGGAAGTAAGGGAGTAAATGGAGAAATACATGAATCCGAGGGGATTAATGATGGAGGAACAGAGTGCAGAGGCTTATAAAAGAAGCAAAGGCAAGGTCTTGCCTTTGCTCCTTTTATAAGCCTCTGTACTCTGATCCTTACCCTTTGGAATTCATTCAGCGCTGCAATATCCTGTCTGTTTACCTTAAATCCTTTTAGCGACTGATCCCTGAATTCGATATTATCCAATATCTCGGCAGTCATCCAGAGTTCAGTTCCTCGCTTAACTCTAGCCTCTTTAACTTGTGCAATATTATCAACGATGACAGTGAACATGGTTTTGAATTTTTCCCAGGCATCATTTACGTCCGTGCAACTTGTTATCACTGTCCACTCACAATTGTGTTGTCTACCTACCAGTACTTCTTTGCTGTAGTACATAGTTGACCTCATTTTTATGACTCAACTTGACTCACGAAATCGTAATGACACGATTACAAACAAACCATACCACGGACGGGGATAGAACCCGCGATCAGAGTCTTGTGTAGGCCTATCCGCTCCCTAATAACTTTCTGGGTGCAATAAATGATGAAATGATCACTAGGACCTGTGGTAATGACGCTTGACTGACTAATGTTTTCACTGCTGTTACAGTATTGTGAATGAGTACAGCGTTATCCGGGTTGGTGCGTTAATTATATTTGAGTGTGACTATTTCAGCCCAAATTTTGCTTGTATCTATTATATAGCCCGTTATTTTGTTATTGATAACAGGTATTGAAGTCTCTCAGCATTACTGTCTCAGTTGTTGCACATCCAAGCAGTGCCGTTAAAGCAAGGACTTCAGGGGCTGCAGCCCAGGGGTCTCTGCCAATTTACTGATATTATGAAGAAATTTGTTTCCAAGAAATTACGCAAAACAAATGTTTGAATTTTAATTGTGGTTAGCCTTATAACAATAAATTTATCATTTTATTAACTTTTTTCCTTTTGAAAATATTACTGGGAGGCCTCACATTACCTGTAGTCCAGGGGCTTACAAAATTTTAATCCAGCTCCGCATGCAGGTACTGTACTTGAGGAGCAATAATTGTGGCTGAAACAAAAACCTGAGCAGCATGAGCAGAAGTGTGAGGAGTGTGCCGGTGGGCACATCAATAGTAAGGTTGTCAGCGATAATGGAAATGATGAATGTAGTGGCGGAGGCGGTAAAAGTGACGGTATTAAGAGTGGGGATGGTGACAGTTGAAGAACATAGTGATGGTGTCAATAGTAATGACAATGTTGATGAGTAATGGTGATGTCGATAATAGCTGTCATATTGATGAGCGTGGTGGTGGTCGATGATGATGGCATTAATAATGATGAGTGTAATGATGATAGTGGGGAGGATACAAGTGGTGATACCACCTACCATACATTCACAAACGAAGAACGCAATGCTCTATAAATTCAGGTTCTCACGCGGCCTCGGTACTGGATGTGCACTTACAAGATTCTTGGAGAAGGGAAATTCAGATAAAGTAAATAATGTTTACATTCTGTTTGGCAGATTCTTTCATTATGCTGAGAAACTAAGTTTTATTCTTAAGTTTTGTTCCAGAACTTCTATAATGGAACAAATCTCGTATAAACTTTTTATCCTCAGCTGGAATATTGCACTACTTAGGAAAAGATTTCCTGACCTATACCATAAAGCAGCTCTGAACCCATTATTGTTGTGCCTACAAAAGTGCAGAGCCCCGGAAAGATCCTGATCTAATAAATCGCCTTCATTTGCCACATATAACCTCAAATCCACTAACTCTGTATTCTTTAAGTTAAAAAGTCGTTTCTCTATCAATGTCTTGTAATTAAGAAAACGGAGGGATGGATTATGAAAACTGGAACTGACCTCCGCATGAACCAGATACATGATCTATGTCAAGTAAGGCAACAGCGACACTTCCCTGATCCATGGAATATTACCCCATTCCAAACCATTACTCTCACTTTTTACCAAAAAATCTTCAACCACAACCAAAACTTTACCTTGAAGCCAAGCAGGATGCCTTAAACTGTATTTATGCCTCAGTCACACAGCACTCTCTGCCACAAATTATGTATGCTGATGGATCTGTTCATCAATCCACTGGTACAGCTAGTAGTGCTGGTGTTGTCATACAGAGTAATGGCTCTTGTATCAAAAATGGAGCACGCATTAACAACTGGACCTCTTCCCTTCTTACTGAACTCAGTTCTATACTTCTTGTACTCAAATGTGTCCATGTATCTAAAGTCGACAACTGTAACTGAT
Organism: Cherax quadricarinatus; assembly: GCF_038502225.1. Taxonomy (NCBI): domain Eukaryota; kingdom Metazoa; phylum Arthropoda; class Malacostraca; order Decapoda; family Parastacidae; genus Cherax; species Cherax quadricarinatus. The sequence continues at coordinate 52,930,683 of NC_091293.1, forward strand.
TCTCTGTCACTATATCATCCATAAATTCTCTTAACTCCATGAGTATCAGTTGTGCAGTTCTTGTGTCAAAGCCATACACAGGTATGGTAAGATTGTAGACAGTGGAATCAGAGATATGCCTTCAAGGAGGGAGTAGAGTACAGTATTTGTCTGCCAATTAATAGTGTCACGCACACGGTAGGCTTCTTTAATCGAATACAGAAGAGGCAGCAGAAGCAGTGGATAAAGACGATTCAATTAGTTCATCACCCTCGAAGACGTAGTTTTGAATTTATCCACTGCATCTGCTGCCTTCTCTGTATTCGACTGAAGAAGCCTTACTGTGTAGGTGAAACGTTCTGGTATATAGATTCCTAACTGTTGTACATGTGTCTTGATTATCAACTTGTCGGTTCTATAGATCATTATTATATTTAATAAGGTTGTGTATAAAAGCTGATTCAACTCGACGGCGGCTTTGAAGGCTAAGAAAAGGGTTGATAGTTTTAGCAGAGGACCAGTTAATAGGATGACATGACAAAAAAGCATTGTCAGTGTTTCTAATGCGAAAATATCTTTTGTGTTCTTTAAGTCTGTCAGAAAGAGATCGGCCAGTTCCAGCAAAGTATTGGAGTGAACGGGAAGAGCAGGAAATGGAGTATGCAACTGAGAAGTATTCACAAGAGAAGTATAAAGAAGGTTAGTGCAAAGAGCATTAATATGATGAAAAGGAAGTTTGATATCTAGAGGACGGACGATGTTAAGATTTTGAAGACTGAAAACGAAGGGACGGCAAGGAACGGGAGATTCCACAGAAGTGTGTTTGGTGAAGAAGAAAGTCCGTTTAACTTGAGAGTAGGTAGAGTTTATGAAATCGGAAGGATTGCCAAGGCGAGAGAATGAGCAACGAAAAGTGGAAATTTCAGATCCAGGAAACTGTGGGCCACAGATACGAAGAGAGCGAAGGAGAGAAAAAACAAGAACTCTATTCTATTGCCACTACTACTACTACTACTACTACTACTAATACTAACGTTGTTGCAGCTGTACTGTTACTGCTGCTGCTGTACTACTGCTGCTGCTGCTGCTGCTGCTGCTGCTGCTGCTGCTGCTGCCGCTGCCGCTGCCGCTGCTGCTGCTGCTGCTGCCGCTGCTGCTGCCGCTGCTGCCGCTGCTGCCGCTGCTGCCGCTGCAGCCGCTGCTGCTGCCGCCGCCGCCGCCGCCGTCGCCTCCCTCTGTTCTGTCCACTGGCCTTCTCTGCCCTCCTCTTATTGAGCTGTGATTTGACAATGGTCCAGGATGGACCGAAATGTTAACCTTAAAGTCTTCTTCTAAGTGCTGGTTCTCGGCAAATTTACCTCTTTCCGCACAAATTCCTAATTGTTGGGAACTGTTTGGTGCGGCGCCTTTAGCACTGTAGTATTAAAATTATTGAACTCTGTGTTAAAGTTACTTGATGTACCTGAAAATTTATCGATTAATGATGATGCGACAATTACGTAGAATGAATTGAATCACTTTGTCACTGTGAATGCTTCATAGCATTTCTCATTACCAATATTTAGCCCTATGTTAGTCCAGCTACAGATTATTGTTGTCATTACTTTCTAGGATTGCTCCAATATGCATAGATTTTTGAGTAGCAGTGCATTGCCTTTGCTTCTTTTATAAGCCTCTACATTTTGTTCTTTATCTTGAGAAATTAATTTAGCATTGCAACGTCCTACTTATTTCCCATAAATATTTTCAACAACTGTTTTTCGAATTTGATATTGGTTAAAATTTTACCGGTTATTCAGAGTTCAGTTCCTGTTGTCCTCACCATCAACGATGACGATGAATGTGGTTCCAAATTTTTCTCAGACATAATTTATATCTGTGCAACTTATTATTACAGTTCAGCCACAGTTCTGTACATTATTTATCAGGGTGTCTTTACTGTACTTTCTAGTTGATCTCATTCTTATTGTCCTGCGCAGGCTGATCCATTCTCTATTGATTTCTTTTTCTGATGCAGTAAGTGATATGATGGTAACTAGACCAGTGGGAAAGATGCCTGATTGACTAATGTTTCCAGATCATTTACATAATATTTAATTAAGTGTGGTGCCTGAAGACTGTGTTATCCAGGTTGGTTCATTAATTAATTTAGTGTAATTACTTAATCCTAAAACGTGCTTGCATCTATTATATAACCAGTTGTTTTGTTGATGAAAACATATATTGAAATACCTCGTATGACTGTTCACAACTGTGTTCATTTCTGGGCAATACTCTTGCAAAGTATTCTAAAAACTGACCATCAGTGTGAGGTTATTAAACAGTTCCTATCTGTATGAGTTTCGTCTTGAGTAGCAACACTTCAAACCTCAGAGCCTCCAGATTATTTTCATACAAGTCGGGTCTTGGGTTGTAAGTTAAAAAAATTCTTACATAAGCACATATTACACCACTTTGTCTATTTCTATCCAGGCATTTTATGCTGCAGCCTTTCATTCTGACTTCGTCTTCAGTCGCTGTGTCTTCTAACAAGGATTCAAAAACAGCAGTTACTGCAGCCTTAGTTTTATATGCTAGAATCCTTACGTCTGTCATTTTAGGTAAAAGTGACTGCATTTTGTTTCGTCCTCGTATATTTGGTTGCAATCGTTGCTAAAGATTGTGTATACACCTGCGAAGGGTTGATCTTGTGACTAGTGTCCCTTACTGACGATTGTGGTGGATGCAGAGATAGTTACCTGGAATTCGGTGTTGGAGATGTGTTTGGCAATCGAGTTGGTGGAGAGTACTACATATCTAAGCTGTTAAGTGTCTTACTCATCTGCAGAGCCCGGAGACAATCATGGAGGGGCCGGTAGCCTCAACTCTGCAGTCCATAAAACTTCCTCAGTGGAACGCATAGGAACAGAAAGACATTGATTACGACCACAGCACAGCTTCTGAATTAGACCAAGATTTATTCCACAGGTGGAGGTGCTGTTTCTGTTAACAGCAAATTCACACAAAAAAAAAAAAACTATTCTTCGAGAAACTCGGACTAGTCATCTTAGGATTAAGACCCTCATCAGGACGCAGTTCCTGACGAGTCAATCAATCATTCAGCTTTCTCTCTTCAGTTTGACTTGTTAATAGTCCAAGACGAACCTTAAAAGTCGTCATCAGTTTGTGTCCTAAGTGTGAGTTATTTGTGTAATGTGTCAGCCAAGGTAATGAAGCAATTTCTTCTTGGAATGAGTTAAAAATTCTAGGACTCTTAAAAGTGTTGATTTCCAGCTCCTGAACTTCTTTGCAGGGCTGAGTTATAGCTCCGACATTTCTTCAGAGTTCAGTCGCAGCTGCAGTGCTTCTTTATAGTTTTGAGGTTCTCCCTGCATTGGTGTGCAGGGAGCTGAGGTTATGTAATGACTCTTTCTCGGATCGCATATTGACAACAGCAAATCTAGTATATTGCTGTAATGTTTGGAGAAGTTACAAATAATCGAAATTTTAAATAATCAAACATCATCATGTAACTACATGTGTCTTGGGCGTTACATGTTCGAGACGAGATGAGCAACCAAAAGGGCTCAGGAATTGAAACTTAACTCAGTCCAACACTCAATGAACGAGGACTATCAGGTGAAACTATTTTGGCTATATGCGTAGAGTTTTGTATACTACTTAGCACGACCTTTAAGGTTTCGTAGCTGATGATCCCTTGCTAGAATACTTAACGATATCCTCACTGCCCTACTTAAGTCTTCAAGCTCGGGCTGACAGATTTCAACACCTTGTATGAGCCTCATCCTGCGTGATGTAATGCGACAGGAAAACGGCTTTGCTTCCATTGTACAGCTATGATATTAAAGAATAGGGTAGCAGCCTAATACTGATGTATCAAATTTTCATTTAATTGAGAAAGCTAGAGAAACAATAAAGGCTCTCAAGAGGAGGGGCGGGACTTAGTATTGCAAACAATTCACAGAAACCAGTAGACTGCTCATGCCTCCTACATTTTCATTGCTTAAAGCCTAGTGCTCCACAAGGATTCCGTTTTTTTTTTTTTTTTTTTTTTTTTTATTCGCCGGTATTCTCCCGGCCCGGGTCTTTTCCAAGTAGTGGTGACCCGGCCTTGGCTCCCTATCTGGGGAGTGTCTCGAGACTTAAGTCTCCCATGGGAGGAGGTACAAGTCCCCCCTCATCTTTGGGACCAAGTGTCCCCAGGCCTAGCCACATTCCCCGCCCTCACGGGGCTCGTAGGGAGAAGCTAGGCCTCTGGTCTGCCATCTACCCCGCCTCAAAGGGGCTCGTGGGGATGGCAGTCTTATGAGCTGCAGATGGTAGCAAGCTCAGGCGACGACAGGATACCGTTGCCAAAAAGTACATATTCCCATCGTTGCTCTCCTTACATCCCTATTTACAAAAGGTATTTTTATCTTATATTTTTCATCACTTTCAAGGGGAATAGTGTCAATAGAATCTTTATTTGCACAGTAACTATTTTGTAGGATTTAAGCCTACAAAATATGAAGCCTATACATTGACGTGATCAACATGTAACCATCAAGCCTCACAAAAGTTAATATTGTTAGTTTGACAGTTTTTTACACCTCATACACATCCTATGGGCGGTGGCAAAAAAAAAAATCACAGAATTATATATTTTTGTTTGAGAAAATATAATGTATTTTGCAAATGCTTACAGAGGCGGTGGTCACCGCTAAGACCAGCTACTTTTAGGCAGACATTAGTGCTCGTTTGTATCAGTAACTTCAACACCTGTGACTACTATTATTTTTGCTGTGTTCTTCAGAAGTACAGGCACTTGACAACTGCATCACTATACTCCTAAACTTGTTTAGGAGGTCAACATGCAAATAATTTTCTTTTTCGTTCAAGATCATTTCATCAATTATCGAATATAGATTTATTTGTTTTAAGCTCAGTTTATTTATTTTATTGATGTGAATCACAAAAGCTTTAGCAATAACAATAATTCCTTCATGAAGCTCTCCAAGGGTCTTATTATTATCTTTAATTTGTATTCTGAGCTCTTTCATTGTACTCATATATTTTTCATATTTGGCCTTGTCAAGAGGATCAACAACTTTCTTCCAGACATATTGTGTCTCAGTTCTATGATTCTTCGATTCATGGTTACATCCGTCACTATTGCATGGTTCATTTAAATAAGCGAGACAGTCCTCATTAGCTTTTCTGGTCAGAAGTCCGGTAACTAGTCCAGTACTTAAGCCGACGAGATCCAATGCCTAATCCAATTGCCGCTCCCACTGGGCCACCAAAGTTGCCTACCTGCGTCCCCATCAGTGCTCCGGCACCTAAAGCACTTCCAATTCCTGCAATGAGGGCAGTGCCAGTCCCAGTCCCAGTCACTGCAGCAGTAAGATTGCTTGGAACTTTACACATTTTCTTACAAGTTTTTTGACAGCTATCACAGTTATGGACATGGTACCCAATAATCACTGCACATTCTACCCTTGAATTTTTTTCGAGTTCATTTGTCTGTTTTTTAATTTTGCTTAATTCTTCTTGCTGATCACGAATTGGGTCTCTTAGTTCAACAGTGTTCTTTATATTGTTGATAAGAGAAGCTTTAGTTTCTTCAAAAGATTGTTTTTCCTCTAGAAGATCCCTTGTTTTTTGGGGGTTTACAGGAATAGATTTCTGTAAATCTTCAAAAATGTTTGCATACTCTGCTTGCATTCTGTTCCATCTATATTTAAGGAATGTGAGCCTATCTTCCTGAGAGGCATTATCATTATGCATGGCATACAAATGCCAGTTATCTAGTTGATATGAGTTGACAAACTGAATTCGGGCATGTTTCACAACATCTACAACTGCTGAAGTGTCATCAGAAGCAAATGTAGCCAGAAGTTGTGTTATATCAACAATATTGTTCCCTAGTACAGAGGTAAACTCTTCTAACATTTGTATCTGATATTTCGATAACCTGTTTTGATTTGCTTTGGCCACCTAAGGTCATCTATTCCGTAGTTGTTAGTCAGAAAAACATTCAGTCTCTCTATGGGAACTCTCTCACAGTCTTTTCTAGTGTCGCCAAATCCAGGCGTATCTATCAACATATAATTATAGTCATAAGGTACTGCAGGATGATGAGCCACTATGTAGGCAGGGATGTATTCTGTTTGACTCTCTACTTGAAGAAGGTTTTCACGTATAACTTGATCTTTCAGTTGGATCCTAAAATTATCTTCAAGGCTGACGCCGAACAGATAGTTAATCATAGCGTTTATGACACTGGTTTTTCCAGCACCTGTCTGCCCCTGAAGGATGACTGACCTGATGGGTTTCTCATTCTTATGTCCGATGACCATCACTTGTATCTTGTTATCTTCATCTCTGTAAATAACTTCTGTGTTTATCTCATAGGTTACGATTCCTTCCTCTCGTCCTCCACAGAACTGGAATTCTTTATTAAGTTCTCCAGCTGGGTATTCCTCATCTTGTTGCACCACCTGGTACTCAGCGAAACATCAGATATTTATTAACCATCTTCATGTTTTCAGGAGTGTACTGTGGTACAATCATTTGACATTGAATAATATACTAATAGATTGGGTCTTCAGTGAAGTGATCTTCATCAAAGGAATTGAAGCTATCCCTCTCTTACTCTAATCACACCTAATTTCTTCCCTAATTCCCAAGGCGTTGTATGACTTTCACGAATTTAACGCTTTCACATTAATATATAAAAAAAGTAATTCAATACACCTTCCTCAGTGAGAAGGTTATCACTATACTTCTCACAAAATGTGAGTCTAGTTAACGACAACGTATAATCCAAACCCACCTAATTATAATACAGAAAAAGTAAGCTAAATACAACCACCTCACACCACAACAATCTCACACCACAACAACCTCACACCACAACAATCTCACACCACAACAACCTCACACCACAACAACCTCACACCACAACAACCTCACACCACAACAATCTCACACCACAACAACCTCACACCACAACAACCTCACACCACAACAATCTCACACCACAACAACCTCACACCACAACAATCTCACACCACAACAACCTCACACCACAGCAATCTCACACCACAACAACCTCACACCACAACAACCTCACACCACAACAACCTCACACCACAACAACCTCACACCACAACTTGCCTCACACCACAACCACCTCACACTACAACAACCTCACAATACAACTTGCCTCACACAACAACAATCTCACACCACAACCACCTAACACCACAACAACCTCAGCCTCACACCACAACTTGCCTCACACCACAACCACCTCACACCACAACAACCTCAGCCTCACACCACAACTTGCCTCACACCGCAACAACCTCACACCACAAGTTGCCTCACACCACAACAACCTCACACCACAACAATCTCACACCACAACATCCTCAACCTCACACCACAACTTGCATCACACCACAACCTCACACCACAACTTGCCTCACACCACAACAACCTCACACCACAACCTCACACCACAACTTGCCTCACACAACAACAATCTCACACCACAACCACCTCACACCACAACAACCTCACACCACAACAACCTCACACCACAACTTGCCTCACACCACAACAACCCCACATCACAACTTGCTTCACACCGCAACCACCTCACACCACAACCTCACACCACAACAACCTCACTCCACAACACCCTCACACCACAACAACCTCACACCACAACAACCTCACACCACAACAATCTCACACCACAACAACCTCACACCACAACAATCTCACACTACAACAACCCCAACCTCACACCACAACAACCTCACACCACAACAACCTCACACCACAACAACCTCACACCACAACAACCTCACACCACAACAACCTCACACCACAACAATCTCACATCACAACAACCTCACACCACAACAACCTCACACCACAACAACCTCACACCACAACAATCTCACACCACAACAACCTCACACCACAACAACCTCACACCACAACAACCTCACACCACAACAACCTCACACCACAACAACCTCACACCACAACAACCTCACACCACAACAACCTCACACCACAACAACCTCACACCACAACAACCTCACACCACAACAACCTCACACCACAACAACCTCACACCACAACAACCTCACACCACAACAACCTCACACCACAACAACCTCACACCACAACAACCTCACACCACAACAACCTCACACCACAAGTTGCCTCACACCACAACAACCTCACACCACAACAACCTCACACCACAACAACCTCACACCACAACAACCTCACACCACAACAACCTCACACCACAACAACCTCACACCACAACAACCTCACACCACAACAACCTCACACCACAACAACCTCACACCACAACAACCTCACACCACAACAACCTCACACCACAACAACCTCACACCACAACAACCTCACACCACAACAACCTCACACCACAACAACCTCACACCACAACAACCTCACACCACAACAACCTCACACCACAACAACCTCACACCACAACAACCTCACACCACAACAACCTCACACCACAACAACCTCACACCACAACAACCTCACACCACAACAACCTCACACCACAACACACCACAACAACCTCACACCACAACAACCTCACACCACAACAACCTCACACCATAACAACCTCACACCACAACAATCTCACACCACAACAACCTCAACCTCACACCACAACTTGCATCACACCACAACAACCTCACACCACACCAACCTCACACCACAACTTGCCTCACACCACAACAGTCTCACACCACAACAACCTCACACTACAACTTGCCTCACACAACAACAATCTCACACCACAACCACTTCACACCACAACAACCTTGCCTCACACCACAACAACCTCAACCACAACAACCTCACACCACAAGTCACACCACAACACCACAACAATCTCACACCACAACAACCTCAACCTCACACCACAACTTGCATCACACCACAACCTCACACCACAACTTGCCTCACACCACAACAATCTCACACCACAACAACCTCACACCACAACTTGCCTCACACAACAACAATCTAACACCACAACCACCTCACACCACAACAACCTCACACCACAACAACCTCACACCACAACTTGCAACCTCACACCACAACAACCACACCACAACAACCTCACACCATAACAACCTCACACCACAACAAACTCACACCACAACAACCTCACACCACAACAAACTCACACCACAACAACCTCTCATACCAAAACAACCTCACACCACAACAATCTCACTCCACAACAACCTCACACCACAACAACCTCACACCACAACAACCTCACACCACAACAACCTCACACCACAACAACCTCACACCACAACAACCTCACACCACAACAACCTCACACCACAACAACCTCACACCACAACAATCTCACACCACAACAACCTCACACCACAACCTCACACCACAACAACCTCACACCACAACAACCTCACACCACAACAACCTCACACCACAACAACCTCACACCACAACAACCTCACACCACAACAACCTCACACCACAACAACCTCACACCACAACAACCTCACACCACAACAACCTCACACCACAACAACCTCACACCACAACAACCTCACACCACAACAACCTCACACCACAACAACCTCACACCACAACCTCACACCACAACAACCTCACACCACAACAACCTCACACCACAACAACCTCACACCACAACCTCACACCACAACAACTTCACACCACAACAACCTCACACCACAACAATCTCACACCACAACAGCCTCAACCTCACACCACAACTTGCATCACACCACAACAACCTCACACCACACCAACCTCACACCACAACTTGCCTCACACCACAACAGTCTCACACCACAACAACCTCACACTACAACTTGCCTCACACAACAACAATCTCACACCACAACCACTTCACACCACAACAACCTCAGCCTCACACCACAACTTGCCTCACACCACAACAACCTCACACCACAACAACCTCACACCACAAGTTGCCTCACACCACAACAACCTCACACCACAACAATCTCACACCACAACAACCTCAACCTCACACCACAACTTGCATCACACCACAACCTCACACCACAACTTGCCTCACACCACAACAATCTCACACCACAACAACCTCACACCACAACTTGCCTCACACAACAACAATCTCACACCACAACCACCTCACACCACAACAACCTCACACCACAACAACCTCACACCACAACTTGCCTCACACCACAACAACCTCACATCACAACTTGCTTCACACCGCAACCACCTCACACCACAACCTCACACCACAACAACCTCACACCACAACAACCTCACACCACAAGTTGCCTCACACCACAACAACCTCACACCACAACAATCTCACACTACAACAACCTCAACCTCACACCACAACAACCTCACACCACAACAACCTCACACCACAACAACCTCACACCACAACAACCTCACACCACAACAACCTCACACCACAAAAACCTCACACCACAACAACCTCACACCACAACAACCTCACACCACAACAACCTCACACCACAACAACCAACCACAAAAACCTCACACCACAACAACCTCACACCACAACAACCTCACACCACAACAACCTCACACCACAACAACCTCACACCACAAAAACCTCACACCACAACAACCTCACACCACAACAACCTCACACCACAACAACCTCACACCACAACAATCTCACACCACAACAACCTCACACCACAACAACCTCACACCACAACAACCTCACACCACAACAACCTCACACCACAACAACCTCACACCACAACAACCTCACACCACAACAACCTCACACCACAACAACCTCACACCACAACAACCTCACACCACAACAACCTCACACCACAACAACCTCACACCACAACACTCTCACAGCACAACCACAACAACCTCACACCACAACAACCTCACACCACAACAATCTCACACCACAACAACCTCACACCACAACAACCTCACACCACAACAACCTCACACCACAACAACCTCACACCACAACAACCTCACACCACAACAACCTCACACCACAACAACAACCACACACAACAACAACATCACCACAACAACCTCAACAACCTCACACCACAACAACCTCTCACACCACAACAACCTCACACCACAACAACCTCTCACACCACAACAACCTCACACCACAACAACCTCACACCACAACAACCTCACACCACAACAACCTCACACCACAACAACCTCACACCACAACAATCTCACACCACAACAACCTCACACCACAGCAATCTCACACCACAACAACCTCAGCCTCACACCACAACTTGCATCACACCACAACAACCTCACACCACACCAACCTCACACCACAACTTGCCTCACACCACAACAGTCTCACCTCACACCACAACAACCTCACACCACAACAACCTCACACCACAACAACCTCACACCACAACAACCTCACACCACAACAACCTCACACCACAACAACCTCACACCAAAACAAACTCAACCTCACACCACAACTTGCATCACACCACAACCTCACACCACAACTTGCCTCACACCACAACAATCTCACACCACAACAACCTCACACCACAACTTGCCTCACACATCAACAATCTCACACCACAACCACCTCACACCACAACAACCTCACACCACAACAACCTCACATCACAAGTTGCCTCACACCACAACAACCTCACACCACAACAACCACCTCTCACACCACAACAACCTCACACCACAACAACCTCACACCACAACAACCTCACACCACAACAACCTCACACCACAACAACCTCACACCACAACAACCTCACACCACAACAACCTCACACCACAACAACCTCACACCACAACAACCTCACACCACAAGTTGCCTCACACCACAACAACATCACACCACAACAACACCACAACAACCTCACACCACAACAACCTCACACCACAAAAACCTCACACCACAACAACCTCACACCACAACCTCACACCACAACAACCTCACACCACAACAACCTCACACCACAACAATCTCACACCACAACAACCTCACACCACAACAACCTCACACCACAACAACCTCACACCACAACAACCTCACACCACAACAACCTCACACCACAACAACCTCACACCACAACAACCTCACACCACAACAATCTCACACCACAACAACCTCACACCACAACAACCTCACACCACAACAGCCTCATACCACAACAACCTCACACCACAACAACTTCACACCACAACAACCTCATACCACAACAACCTCACACCACAACAATCTCGCACCAAAACAACCTCACACCACAACAACCTCACACCACAAAAACCTCATACCACAACAACCTCACACCACAACAACCTCACACCACAACAATCTCGCACCAAAACAACCTCACACCACAACAACCTCACACCACAACAACCTCACACCACAACAACCTCATACCACAACAACCTCACACCACAACAACCTCACACCACAACAACCTCACACCACAACAACCTCGCACCACAACAACCTCACACCACAACAGCCTCACACCACAACAACCTCACACCACAACAACCTCACACCACAACAACCTCACACCACAACAACCTCGCACCACAACAACCTCACACCACAACAACCTCACACCACAACAACCTCACACCACAACAACCTCACACCACAACAACCTCACACCACAACAACCTCACACCACAACAATCTCACACCACAACAACCTCACACCACAACCTCACACCACAACAACCTCACACCACAACCTCACACCACAACAACCTCACACCACAACAACTTCACACCACAACAACCTCATACCACAACAACCTCACACCACAACAACCTCACACCACAACAACCTCACACCACAACAACCTCACACCACAACAACCTCACACCACAACAACCTCACACCACAACAACCTCACACCACAACAACCTCAACACCACAACAACCTCACACCACAACAACCTCACACCACAACAACCTCACACCACAACAACCTCACACCACAACAACCTCACACCACAACAACCTCACACCACAACAACCTCACACCACAACAACCTCACACCACAACAACCTCACACCACAACAACCTCACACCACAACAGCCTCACACCACAACAACCTCACACCACAACAACCTCACACCACAACAACCTCACACCACAACAACCTCACACCACAACAACCTCACACCACAACAACCTCACACCACAACTTGCCGCAGCAATGGAGCTCTCATCATAGTCCAGCAACTTTAAAAATGAATGTAAAATAAAATATTTATTCTCCGTAAATATACACGAGTGGTCATACATAACTTTTTACTGGTAGTAATTTTACACGGAGAAGCCCCTAGCTGAGCTATCCATTTGGGGCAAAATATGATAAACTTAAACCAACGCAAACTTACTTTTCTCCTATTCCAAATTTCTTATTTCATGCTCCCTTCCCTCTATTCCACGCCCCCTGGACACGTTACAATTACTTAAAAATCTAAATAAGTCAACTTACAGTTTGCTTTGTAAGATCCTTGGAAGAAGAAGTGAGTGTGAGTCCTGGGTAAGACTTCCATGCTCTGCCAGGACGCACACTACTGCTCCATGCTTATTTTATCCTCACGCAAATGTTGCCAATTAATCCGTTTGCAAGATGCCTTTTTTTGTCCCTCATTGGTCCTTTTGTTGCAGTTATGATTGTAATATTTCTTACAAATTACCCTCCAAGGCAGCTTCATCGTAAAAGTGTCCATGTAAGTCGTATCGTAATCACGAATACTGATGTTCTTATTTTTTTTTCTTTTGAAAAAATTCGTAGACATGAGAAGTGTCCATGGAAAACGAATTATTAGAAACAACAGTAACATTAACAATAACAGTGAAAATAGCAGCAACCAAACATCATCAACAGTAACAATAACACCATAAACAACTAACAATTTCTTCAAGAACAGTAACAAAAAAAAAAAGCGATAACAACGACAGTAAGAACAAATAACAATGCGAAACAACGACAGTAACAACAAACAAAAACACCAAAGAACAAGCACCAAACAGCAAGCACCAAACAACAGCAACAAACACAATAACAACAAATATCAAACAACAACAACAACAAATACCAATCAACAACAATAAAACAGCAGTATCAATAACAACAGCCTCAAACATCAAAAACAAAAGCAAGAACAACAGCAACAACAAAAAAAAACCATCAACAATAACAACAAATAAAAACAGAAAGAACAAACACACCAACAAGAACTAGGTGTGTTTCACCCCCTGGTACCTTAACACACACTACACGACGACCAGATGTCCCTCAGAATCCTCAAGAATATAAAATATATCCAAGAAAAAAAAAGAATACGGAATTCAATGCATTTATTCTAAATGTTAGCAATTAACGTACTCTTGAATAAATTTACGTAATTAGTAGTGGTGGTAGTGGTAATTGCGGTAGTAGTAGCAGTAGTGACAGTAGTAGTAGCAATAGTAGTGGGGGTAGTAGTAATAATGGTAGTAGATGTGGTAGCGGTGGAGGAAACAGTAGATTACACTACCACACGGCTCTACCTTCCTGCTCAGGTTTAGGTCTTCATGTATGGAGGTGTTATGTATTGTTATCTTTATTACTATTATATAGATTATATACTGAGCGGCTCTCAGGCACAGTAACGAATGGAGGGAGGCACAGTAATAGAGATGCACAGTATAGTTATGGAGGTACAATACGAAGGGAGGGAGGCACAATGTAGGTTGGGAAGATTCAATGAAGATAGTAATGAGCGTGTTATTAGGACTATAATTCTTTTTCAGGCTTCTGCTTCAAGCAGAAGAATGCACGTTAAGACGTGGAATGAATAACATCTTTTTCACTGAGAAAGGAAGAAGTCAGCAAGCATTTTCTGAGCATTGGGGGGAGGGGGTTCGGCTTTACATAAGAACATAAGAACATAAGAAAGGAGGAACACTGCAGCAGGCCTGTTGGCCCATACTAGGCAGGTCCTTTACAATTCATCCCACTAACAAACATTTGACCTACCCAATTTTCAATGCTACCCAAGAAATAAGCTCTGATGTGCAAGTCCCACTCAAATCCAACCCATCCCACTCATGTATTTATCCAACCTAAATTTGAAACTACCCAAAGTCCTAGCCTCAATAACCCAACTAGGTAGACTGTTCCACTCATCTACTACCCTATTTCCAAACCAATACTTTCCTATGTCCTTTCTAAATCTAAACTTATCTAATTTAAATCCATTACTGCGGGTTCTCTCTTGGAGAGATATCCTCAAGACCTTGTTAATATCCCCTTTATTAATACCTATCTTCCACTTATACACTTCGATCAGGTCTCCCCTCATTCTTCGTCTAACAAGTGAATGTAACTTAAGAGTCTTCAGTCTTTCTTCATAAGGAAGATTTCTAATTCTATGTATTAATTTAGTCATCCTACGCTGAATGTTTTCTAACGAATTTATGTCCATTCTGTAATATGGAGACCAGAATTGAGCTGCATAATCTAGGTGAGGCCTTACTAATGATGTATAAAGCTGCAGTATGACCTCTGGACTTCTGTTGCTTACACTTCTTGATATAAATCCCAGTAATCTATTTGCCTTATTACGTACGCTTAGGCATTGCTGTCTTGGTTTAAGGTTGCTGCTTACCATAACCCCCAAGTCCTTTTCGCAATCTGTATGGTTAAGTTCTACATTATTTAACTTATAAGTGCTAGGGTTATGGACACTCCCGAGCTTCAGAACCTTGCATTTATCTACATTGAACTGCATCTGCCACTTTTCTGACCAAGAGTAGAGTTTGTCTAAATCCTCCTGAAGTTCCCTAACATCTACGTTTGAATCAATTATCCTACCTATCTTCGTGTCATCGGCGAATTTGCTCATATCACTAGTAATTCCTTTATCAAGATCATTGATATATATTATAAACAACAACGGGCCCAAGACTGATCCCTGTGGAACGCCACTTGTTACTGATCCCCACTCGGATTTAACCCCATTCATGGACACTCTTTGCTTCCTGTCTGTGAGCCATGATTCGATCCACGAGAGCACCCTTCCCCCAATGCCATGAGCTGCTACTTTCTTCAACAGTCTTTGGTGCGGAACTCTATCAAATGCCTTACTAAAATCTAAGTAAATAATATCAAATTCTTTATCGTGGTCAACAGCCTCAAAAGCTTTACTGAAGAAAGTTAATAAATTAGTTAGACAAGACCGGCCTCTTGTGAATCCATGCTGAGTATCATTAATCAAGCTATGTTTATCGAGATGGCTTCTTATAATCTCAACTATTATTGACTCTAGTAATTTGCCTACAA
This sequence comes from Cherax quadricarinatus, assembly GCF_038502225.1. Lineage (NCBI taxonomy): Eukaryota > Metazoa > Arthropoda > Malacostraca > Decapoda > Parastacidae > Cherax > Cherax quadricarinatus. The sequence continues at coordinate 52,947,092 of NC_091293.1, forward strand.
TTGAGGTCAGGCTTATTGGGCGGTAATTTGACGGTAACGACTTGTCCCCTGTTTTAAAAATAGGAATTACATTAGCCATCTTCCACATATCAGACACTGCACCTGTTTGAAGAGATAAATTAAAAATATTAGTTAATGGTTCACAGACTTCCATTTTGCATTCCTTTAGAACCCTTGAAAAAACCTCATCAGGACCCGGTGACTTATTTTGCTTCAGTTTGTCTATCTGCTTCACAACCATTTCACTAGTGACTGTGATGTTACATAATTTATCTTCTGATCCACTATAAAAATTAATTACCGGAATATTATTAGTGTCTTCCTGTGTAAAAACCGAGAGAAAATAATTATTTAAAATCGAGCACATTTTTCCTTCACCTTCGTCCTATACACTTGAAAGAACCCCTTTGGATTAGTCTTTGATTCATTAGCGACTCTAATTTCATAGTCACGTTTAGCCTTTCTAATCGCCTTTTTTACTTCTCTTTTAAGCTGAACATATTGGTCACTAAGGTTAACCTCTCCTCTTCTGATGCGCCTATAAATTCCCCTTTTCTCCCCTAATAGATGCTTTAGCCTCCTGTTAACCCATTTGGGATCGTTATTATTAGACCTAATTTCTCTCTGGGGAATGTATATACTCTGGGCACTGTGTACATTATTAAGAAAACAATCATAAAAGCAGATCCCTTCATATTCATAAGTATGATTATCGTCAATAAAATCATTAGCTAGATAACCCCAATCAAGATTAGACAGATGTTCCCTAAGTCCATTATAATCGGCAGAACGAAAATCGGGGATTTTTACTGTATTATCATTATTCTTGCATTCCCAATTAATGCTAAAGGTGATGGATTTGTGATCACTTGCGCCAAGCTCTTCAGTGATCTCCAGATTATTCACGAGTGTTTCCTTATTTGACAAGACTAGGTCTAGCAAATTATTACCCCTGGTAGGTTCAGTTACACTCTGTTTCAGAAAACAGTCCTGAACTGTTTCCATGAAGTCACTGGACTCTAGATTACCTGTCAAAGAATTCCAGTCAATTTGGCTAAAGTTAAAGTCCCCTACTATGACTACGTTACTGTGTCCAGAAGCCCTAACAATTTCGTCCCAAAGAAGTCTCCCTCTATCGTGATCCAAGCCTGGAGGTCGGTATATTACACCTAGAATTAGTTTTTCTTGACCCTCCACGAACTCTACCCAAACAGACTCTGTTACTGCTCCATCTATTTTTATACCTTTTTTTATGCAACAATTAATATTTTCTCGAACATACAATGCAACTCCTCCCCCCTTCCCATTACATCTATCCACATTGAATAACTTAAATCCCTGAATATTACACTCAGCAGTCATATCCCGACTCTTTAAATCATACCACGTTTCAGTTAATGCAATGATATCAAAGTTCCCAGCACATGCTGATGATACAAAGATAGGCCGCACAACCCACTCTGAGGAGGACATCAATGAAATCCAGGACGATTTGGACAAACTAATGTCTTGGTCCGAAAAATGCCAGATGAAGCCCAATGTGGACAAGTGCAAGGCACCTGCCCTCGGAAATGAAAACAACCATCGAAGCTACAATCCAGGTGAAGTAGAGCTTGATCATACAGAACGTGAAAAAGACCTGGGAGCCACGGTAAGCAGAAATCCAAAGCCAAGACAGCAGTGCCTGAGGTGAAAAGTTTAAGAGAAAGATAAACATGCTTTGGACAGAGGTCAGTGAAGGTAATTTTTCACACACTCAGCGCTTTAAAGAACTGTCGTCGGTGGCCCGGTGGCCTGGTGGCTAAAGCTCCCGCTTCACACACGGAGGGCCCGGGTTCGACTCCCGGCGGGTGGAAACATTTCGACACGTTTCCTTACACCTGTTGTCCTGTTCACCTAGCAGCAAATAGGTACCTGGGTGTTAGTCGACTGGTGTGGGTCGCATCCTGGGGGACAAGATTAAGGACCCCAATGGAAATAAGTTAGACAGTCCTCGATGACGCACTGACTTTCTTGGGTTATCCTGGGTGGCTAACCCTCCGGGGTTAAAAATCCGAACGAAATCTTATCTTATATTAACAAAGAGAAATTCACAGATCCGTGTGGAAAGATATAGTGGAGCACTCGAGCTCACGCTGAGTGACGCTAAGTTTGCCAATGATGCTCCTTATTAAATCACTTGTTCTCTCTAGGCTGGAATACTGTTGTACTTTAACATCTCCATTCAAGGCATGTGAAATCGCAGATCTAAAGAATGTACAGAGAAACTTTACTGCTGGGAACGCTTGGAAGAATTTGACTTGTACTCACTGGAGCACAGGCGAGAGAGATACATCGTAATGTACACCTGGAAAATCCTAGAGGAACTGGCCCATCATCTGTACACAGAAATCACTCCCTACGAATAAAAGGCTTGTCAGGCGGTGCAACATATCACCAATGAAAAGTAGGGGCGCCGTTAGTACACTAAAAGAAAACACAATAAGTGTCCTGGGCCCAAGACTGTTGAATAGCCACCCACTATCCATACGGGGAATTACCAATAAACCCCTGGCTGCCTTGAAGAGAGAGCTGAACAGATACCTAAAGTCAGTGCCGGATCAGCCGGGCTGTGGTTTGTACGTTGGACTACGTGTGGCCAGCAATAACAGCCTAGTTGATCAGGCCCTGATCCACAGGGAGGCTTGATCAGGGACCGGGCCGCGGGGGCTTTAATCCCCGGAATACTCTCCAGGTAGACTTCAGGGAGGGTTAGCCCGCCATGATAACCCAGTAAAGTCAGTGCGTCATCTGAGACTCTTGTTTCCATTAGGGTCCTTTAATCTTGTGCCTCAGGATGCTACCCACAATAGTCGACTAACACCCAGGTACCTACTTACGGCAAATTGAGCAGGGACAGCAGGTGTACGGAGACATGCCCATCGTATCCACCCATTCCAGGGACTGAACCACGGACACTCAGTATTTGAGGTGAGTGTGTTGCTAGCCAGCTGTTGTATAAATTCAAGAATCATGTGAATGGGAATAAGGGTGGCATGTGATAGGCAATGACTTCATGCATTGGGCAAGAAAGTATACCATCCAATGCGCGTGAGGAAGATCCAGATGTGAGAGAGTGAGTAATATGAAAAGGAAGAAAGCAGCTGCAATGGATGAGAACAAGACAGAAATGTTGAAAGCTGGTGGAGGTGTAGTTTTGGAGTGGTTGGTGTACGTGTTCATTATACTGAATGAAAAGGGAAAAGATACCTAGGAATTGGCAGAGAGTAAACGGGTTAAAAGAAAGTGAAACGCATGAGAGAGAGATATATCATAATCTACACTTGGAAAATCCTGGAAGGAATGGTCCCGAATCTGCACACAGAAATCACTCCCTACGAAAGTAAAAGACTGGGCAGGCGATGCAAAATGCCCCCAATTAAAAGTAGGGGCACCATTGGTACACTAAGAGAAAACACCATAAGTGTCCGGGGCCCAAGACTGTTCAACAGTCTCCCACCAAGCATAAGGGAAATTACCAATAAACCCCTGGCTGCCTTCAACAGAGAACTGGACAGATACCTAAAGTCAGTGTCGGATCAGCCGGGCTGTGGTTCGTACGTTGGACTGCGTACGACCAGTAGTAACAGCCTGGTTGATCAGGCCCTGATCCACCGGGGGGCCTGGTCGTGGGCCGGGCCGCGGGGGCGTTGATCCCAGGAATAACCTCCAGGTAGACCTCCAGGTAGAAGAATTATAGGAAAATAAGCCTATTGAGTATACCAAGTAAAGTGTATGGTAGAGTTATTTTTGAAAGACTTTTAGGTATGACAGGAAGTAGGACTACAGATGAACAAGGTTTTAGGAAGGGTAGGGATGTGTAGGTCAAGTGTTTACAGTGAACCATATATATGAACAGTTCTTAGATAAAGGTAAAGAGCTATTTTGTTTTGCATTTATGGATTTAGAAAAGTCATATGAAAGGGCGAATCAGGAGAGAAGTGTTGCCAGTGTTGCAAATGGATGAAATAAGTGGTCGGTTATTAAGAGAAGTAAAGAGTTATGTGGAATGTGAGGCTCAGATTAGGATGTATGAGAGAGGGGGATTATTTTCCAGTAAGAGTAGGTTTTAGACAGGTGTGTAATGTCACCACAGTTGTTTAATATAGAGGAGGGATTCTAAAATAGCGAACGTTGGAGTGTTCTTGAGAAGTGTGGGATTAATGGATAATAAATCTGATACAAATTGAGAGTAAAAAAAATTGTTTTATGCCAGTGACAGTTCTTTTGGGAGATTCTGAACAGAAGTTGCGAAGGTTGGTAGACGAATTTTGGATGGTTGGTAAAAGAAGTAAATTAAATTTGAACATAGAAAAGAACAGTGTAATGAATGTAACACAATATTAAGGCAATGAAAGATTGGATATCAGATTGGGGGGAGGGAGGGTGGAGGAAATAAAAGCACTTAGAAATTTGGGAGTTGGCTTGTCGTCAGATGGTTCTATGAAAGACGAGATGAACCATAGAATTTGATGAAGGGAGAGGGACGGGGAGTGGGAAGGTGGGGGGAGGGGTGCACCGAGGCATCTATTTTTCCTTATAATTTCTGGGATTCACCTCGTTTTTCATAGACCCGGTTACCAACATGTCCACTCCCTACCTCTCCTATCTTATATTCAGTCATTTTGTTACTTTTTGTTGCTTACCTTGTTGCTGTTGTTGTTGTTATTGTTGTAGTTATTGTTGTTGTAGTTCTTCTTTTTCTTCTTCCTCTTCTTCTTTTTTCTTCTTCCTCTTCTTCTTCTTCTTCTTCTTCTTCTTCTTCTTCTTCTTCTTCTTCTTCTTATTATTATTATTATTATTATTATTATTATTATTATTATTATTATTATTATTATTATTATTATTATTATTATTATTATTATTATTATTGTTATTATTATTATTATTATTATTATTAATTATATTTAATAGGCAGTCACCGAAAGAGAATACCTTATGTAGAAAATACTGTATATTTTCCAAAATACAGTGTATTTTTGTATGTAAATTGATGGCATATATTGTAGTTAATAAAAATTAATTTGTAAATAGGAAAATGAACCAGCGACGGTGGGTTAGCGTCACTGGGGGAGACGCCATTGTTTTGAATGTGGTACAGGCACGCTAATGAAATGTGCATAAATTTTCGTCGCTCTAGGGGTTATATTGGGCTTAAAACCTCTCAAATAAGAGCCGAAATTGTTGGATTTGCAGTCCTGCATAACATGAGCATTAAGCAGATGGACAGGACAGCACCAGGAACCCCAGCTAAGTCGTTGTCTATTTATGTTGAGATTCTGGCCAGTATTTTCTTCATATTTAGACAGGGGGTATGACACACCGTAATCTTCAGACTAATTGGTGAGTCTTATTATAAATTCTCCTTCTGTTACCTAAATGTGTATATGTAATCATTTATTAATTTTAATATACAGTTCACATATTTATATTAATGTTTTTAACAGAATTCCTGGTGATGTATATTTCATTTGAAATTGATATAGGTCCAGAGTGACTTTTGGAGAGATAGATTATGGTAGGTATCGAAGGGGGACATTTTTTGCGACCTATGTGTCCTAAAATTCCTACTTGTCTCTGTAACCTTGATAAAGAATAATTATCTTTGTTGCCATTTACTGGTATGTACCTTATGAGTTACATCCAGGTAAATTTAATTTTCCACACCTCAAGTGGTTGTGAAATTCGTTTTCTCTCTCTTTTTTTCTCCAAAATTTCCGCACGATAACTTGAGAACGCTTTTTTCCAAAGTTTCAGCGCTGGAGGATCGTACCTGGGGAATATTCGGATTGTTATCACACTGTGTAAGTGCCAATGTGCCAGTTTTATTGAACATGTGTTTATTAGGGAAAATTATGAAATAATTTAGGGCTCTATGTGTCCTAATTTGCCATTTTTATTGAAAATTTGGGATAATAACGTTCATGCCAAATAATAATGTGAATGACAAATCTCATTCACTTCAAATCTTCAACGTTAATACTTTACTGCGTTATAAACTTATGCCACTCTCTGTACTAATCTTTTCACGTGCATTGAGGTACACGGACCTCGGGTTATTCAATATGTGGATACCTTTCGTGAAATTCATAGTAACCGAAATAAATCTAGTTTACTCTTCTTGGCAAGATCAGAGTCACTGGTCTTCAAGCAACTACACAGATAAATTAACCAATGAATCCCAGCATGATGATACAAAGTGGCGTTATTGCCTTAAGAATTTACAAGCATTTTTCACTAAGGAAGGTATTTGAGGTGATAAACCATGATAAAGAATAAGTTATTGTGTATATGGACTTCAGTAAGGCATTTGTTAAATTTCCACACAAAACACTAATACAGAAAGTAACGGCACACAATAAAGAAAGAGAAATTTCCTCTTGGGTCGAGGCACTGTTGACAGAGAGACAACAGAGAGTTTGCAAAAGTAGGGGGAAATCAGAAAGGGGTTAGTATTATGACCCATGTTGCTCGCAATCTACATATTAGGTTTAGATGAGAAAATGCATAGTAACATGAGAAGGCTTATTGCTGGCAATTTTAGGTTTAATTGTAACACTAAAATATGCCATCAGATATTTTTTCTGAGGAAACAAGAAAGCTCCAGGTAAACATGGATAGTTTATGTTGTGGTCGAAGAAGTGGCAGATACTATCCCATGTGGACCAGTGTAAGGCTCTAATCCTAGGTAAATATAATGATATGGCACTTAATCAAAATGAGTGCAGTTTCCTAGAAAGTTCTAGTTAGTATAAATTTAAAGTCAAGCCAGTAGTGCAAAAGTGTTCGCAATAAAGGTAAAGGGAAGTCTTGGTTTCACATCAAGAAGTTTAAATGCAACTTGTCCTCAGGTTATGATTCAAGTTTTATTTACCTTTGGTGAGATCTCATTTAGATAAAAAGAAGACATAAATCTTCCACCATAAGTGACAACAAAAATACTAAAAAATACGGGGAAAAGGACTTAAATAACATTTGCTATGGATTTCATCACACACTGAATTACTCCTTCATGATAAAGTTGATATGTTAGCCAAGAAAAGTAACCTGAAGGAGAATGTAGAATATAACTTTGGTATATCTGTGTCTAGCATTAGGAATAATATTAGGAGAGAGGTAAATAATGGAAATGAATATTATAGGAGTGCAATTAGAAGCCAGAGTAGATCTATGATCCACTATGATACCATGAACATAGATAAGTACGCAGCAACTTCCAATGTGAACAAACTGACTGATGTTGTAGTGGCCAGGCTAAGGCTTGTTTTTTTTTTTTTTTTTTATTCGCCGGTATTCTCCCGGCCCGGGTCTTTTCCAAGTAGTGGTGACCCGGCCTTGGCTCCCTATCTTGGGAGTGTCTCGAGACCTAAGTCTCCCATGGGAAGAGGTACAAGTACCCCCTCATCTTTGGGACCAACTGTCCCCAGGCCTAGCCCCATTCCCCGCCGGCTCGTAGGGAGAAGCTAGGCCTCTGGTCTGCCATCTGCCTCGCCCCAAAGGGGCTCGTGGAGATGGCAGTCTTATGAGCTGCAGATGGTAGCAAGCTCAGGCTAGGGGGCTTAGGCTTGGTTACATGTACTTTTGGCAGTTTGGGAGGCACACAGCTGATAATACCCAATGCAAAGTATGTGGCCAGCCCTATGGTCACTATCTTAAACACTATGTGTTTAATTATCCACTTATTGGGGAATATAGAGATAGTATAATAACCAATGTGACATGTCAAGGTATCTTGTTAATGAAAATAAGATAACAGATATGTTAAGCAAATTTTCTAAATTTGCTTGTAACAGATAAGTGAACTGTAGATATAAATCCAGATGTACACCTGTTAACCCTTTCGGGGCGTAGTTCCTAGGCGTTTTGTGTATCCATATGCTCTTGCGCTACCACTGGATGGATATGGGGTGCACAATAAACTTTGGTATCAAACTCTAATCTAATCTCATTTAGATTATGCGGCTGTGCTCAGGTGTCCTTATTAAAATATGAACATAAATGCTCCGGAAATTGACAAAGTTGATCCCATGCATCGGAAACCTTTCCTATGAAGGTAGATTGAAGGCAATGAGTTTCAACTCTCTGGAAAGACGTAGAATTAGAGCGGAATATGATTGAAGGGTACAAATGGGAACCATCAATAAATAACTGGGACATAAAGCAATGGATTCAATTAGAAGCAATGGATCCAGTTTAGGCTAACTTTAATTTAGAAAGGATATAGGGAATATGAAAGGCAATATAGAATATGGTCTTAAATTCTCAATTTCACTTACTCTACTTGCTCTCATTTATCCCACTTGACAGCATGTACATCACTTGGGTATCTGTATTTTAAGACTTTTAGCCACCATTGGCTTTTCTAATTCAGTTCAGAGAAAATATCCGAAGATGAGGTAACCAGTCCTTCAACTCTGGAGAAATATTCATGGAATACAGACGAGGGGGTTGAGTACCTTAGTCATGGCGAGTCTGGCTCATCAACAACACTGGATTCAGACTTAGAGACTAAAAAACTCATCTTATTCTGATTTTTTTTTATATTTTATTTCAAACTCAGGTACAAAATATATGGGTACATAATCAATATGTAACAAGATAGAGGCAGTGAACAATAATCAACTGTGACTACACAGTACTGAAGAAGCACATATATAATGACAGAACTGGCTGCTGCACTCAAATCAAACACCGCTTGTACGTACTGTGCTTCACATGAACACCGCTTGTACGTACTGTGCTTCACATGAAAAGGTGGTCATACATACATATACATATATATATATATATACATATACATGCACACACATATATACATATATACATACATATACATATACATATACATATACATACGTATACACATATATACATATACACATATACATACATATACACATACACACACATACATACATATACAACCCACCCAGTAAAGCTTACACTCCCCCCCCCATGAAAAGATACACAGTGACAAATCTCTTATACATACACATTTGTAAAAGCATTAAAAACTTCAATGACAATATATATATAAACACAATCCAGCCAGCTAAACGGCTGACACTATAATACAAGGAATGTCTGAACCTGATGGCTCACATCCACCATAGAACACAATCCACCCTACCCTCATATACCCTATGGTAATAATTAATATCGTGCACACTTCAACCCCCCCCCCCATGCCTAGTAACTGTGTCTGCCGTCACCACTCAACCACCAACAGTCCTTGATAGTAATTAGCATCTTATAATATATCACCCTAAAAACACGCTACACACATAAACCTACCACAATAATAAATAAATTTACACATTATTCCCTCCTGCAGACAGATTATTTACACTGTCGGAGATAATCTATACATCACATCCTACAGAGAATGGACAACATTAGACATCTAAAATAATATGACATGTGTATCACATGACCTGCTATTGCAGAGATTACTTACACTCCTACCCCCCCCCCCCCCCAAGTGAAAAACTGACCAGTTTCACCTGGCTATACACAAGATCAAAAACTCATTCACTTGAACATATATAATGAAAATGTGAAAAAACATCTGTAACAATATATAAGCAAAAACACCCCAGGCAAGATCTTACATTATATACAATACCAAAACGTTCCAATAGTTAAAAAACAGGTATGAAACCTCATTATTATGACAAGTTACATTGCTCATATATAGGTAGACATGTATAATTACAGGTTAAAATATGCTTATATACTAACATGCTTATGTACATCCTTACAAAACATGAAGGAATCCTTAGATAAATTATAATCATCGGTGTTCACAATAACACCAAGACATTACATTGAATACCACATTGAATATCACCTCAACATCCTTCAATCGACCTCTGCAACACCCCCCCCCCTGGGAAGGCCAGCCCGTTCATTCCCCTGACCGCTTATAAAGACCATAAATCCCTCAAAAGAAAGTCCCTGTAGCCCTCCGAGAAATCCCTCTCCCACCTTCTACCATATATTTCCCTGTTGCGACACTTTGTTCTATAAAAGGATGCTGCTATGGCCATCCTACGTTCCTCCGCCCCTTTGTCTCTCATTGCCCATGATATATACACAAAATCAACCATTAAGTAAGCCACTGCCCTTTGAACCTTTACCCCAACCCCACCTACATCTAAACTAAGAGCTCTCAAAACCGACAACCCTTTCCCCCCCACATACCGGATTACTTTCCCTAACCATTCCCGCACAATCCCTAGGCTTTCACAAAAATAAACTACATGAAAAGCTGATTCATCTACCCCACAAACCTGACACATCCCACCCTCCCTTATTCGCCTATTTCGTAAAACAACCCCTGACGGCAATATTCCGTGAAGAAACCTATACATTACCTCCCTCACGCGTGGCCGGATGCGTAACCCTTTTAATCGGCCCCAAATGTCTTCCCATGCGTACATCGGGTACACTCCTTCCATTGCCACTACCACCCTAGGCCATATCTTCCTCTCCATGGACCCTACCCGCATGTTTCTCGGCTCTCTGACCATCATCAATAGACGCAACAACTCCTCACCATCTCTCAAATCTTGTCCCTTCCACCATCTCCGAAGATCTCCCTGCAGCATCCCCAACCCTCCACTCCCTTCCCCCCGAGCCCTTAGCAACCCATGTTTCACATATACACACTTCAACCTTCTTTCCAAATGAATTAACCCCAGCCCTCCCAAGGCCACCGGAAGTGTTGCCACCTCTCTTTTCAACCAATCGCATCCTGAACCCCAGATAAAACTGAAAACTCTGCTCAACAATCTCCGGACATCCCCATACACCAAAGGGTACAAAGCTGCCACATGCCATATTTTACTGTACAAAAGCACATTGACCACAATGACCCTCTGGTGTAGCGTAAGATGTGTCGGCCTCAATCCTGACAATCTTCCCAATACCCTATCTACCACACCCTTTGAATTATTCTCCCTCGCCATCTGAGCATTACCCATATACACAACTCCACAAATTTTCACCCGGTCCACGACACTCCACCTCACCCCCCCACCCCCGCCCTCCTGCCCATCCCATTCACCCAATATCATGAGCTTTGATTTATGCACATTCACTGCCATACCTGTTGCCATCCCAAAAACATCTATAACTCTCTCCAGACCCTCCAATCCCTCCCTCCCACTCACTAGGACAGTTGTGTCATCAACGTAACCTATGATACTGGGACTCCCACCTCGTATGTCCTCCCTTACCCCCTCCTGTATGCACATTTCCACTGCCCTATAAAACGGATTCTGTAAACATGCAAATAATATTTGTGACAACGGGCAACCTTGCCTCAATCCCCTGCCCATTTTCACATGCAACCCCACCCTCCCATTTATCTGTACACACATCCCAGCTCCCCGATATAAAGTACGTGCCCAATTCACAATGTCCTCCCCGAACCCTTGCCACTCCATGATTCTCCACAGAGCCTCCCTCTCGACACTGTCATATGCCGTTCTCCAATCCAACGCCAATACCCCACGTTCCCCCTCTTGTGGACCCTCAATAAACCTTCTAATAACCCCATGCCCCTCATACATTGATCTCCCCGGAATCCCATATTGACCCCTCACTATTACCTTTCCAATGACCTTTTTTATACGATTTCCCAAAATTTTTGCAAAAAGTTTGTAGTCTGCACACATGAGTGATATCATCCGGTAATCTCTCACTGTGCACTGACTTTCACCCTTTGGCACCAAAACTACTAGTGCTGTCGCCTGCAAAGGTCCCAACGCACCCCTCTCTTTTATATTAAATAATTGCACCAAAAAATCTTTTAATACTCCCCAATGCTGTATGTAAAACTCCGCAGGCAGCCCATCTATCCCCGGTGCCTTACCCCTGCTCATACTCATTAAAGCCGTCCACACCTCGTCCTCCACAATAGGCCCCTGTAACTGTTCCCTGTCGTCCCTGTCCAGCACACTCCGCACCCATCCCCCTGTCTCTCTTAAAGCCCCCTCTCTCACACCCACACTCCTCATATGTGCACTAAGCCAAGAATCAACATACCCTCCCATCCCCTCCGTTGTCACCAAGTCTTGTCCCTCCCTATACCCCTCGATGTCCTCAAGAACTCTCAAACCCACCATTTCCATTGCAACGCGCCGGCGCCCCTGCCCTCGCAGGACACACGCCGATGGTCTATCACCCCACATGACCTCCTCCAACCCCCCTAAAACCCTTGCCGCATCAAACCTCTCATTTTGCACTTCCATTAGGCGTTCCTTCACTCCTTGTATGTCAGCCACAGGGGCTCCCATCCCCCCCCTTCCTCTCTCATAATACTCCCTTAACTGCCCCTCAAGATACCTAATAAGCCCATAAGCCAACTGATTCTCGTGCCTTCCCTGTCGGACATAGAACTCTCGAATCCTCGTCTTCGCCGTCACATCCCACCATCTCAACACATCCCCATTGACTTCCATCCCTTCCCATAAGCCTTTCCACCATTGTGCAAATAGGACCCTCCCCTCAACATCTTGAAGCAACCGAACATTCAATTTCCAATAACTCTTATACCTGTTCGGCCGACCCTCCCATCCCAAATCCACCAAAACACCTCTATGATCAGAAAAAAAGACATCCAAAACCCTTACACTCCGTACCACAGCTTTCCTTGTCACGTATATCCTGTCCAGCCGTGCAGCATACCCCTGCCTCACAAAGGTGTGCTGCACCTCCCACGCTGCCCCCCCCCTCTACATCCACCAACCCCACCCCTGTTAACAGGTCCCTCAGAACGCCAGAACAATATCCTGCTCCCCTAGGTTCCACATCCTTGCGGCGTATAACGCAATTCCAGTCCCCTCCCACCACAGCTAATGCTGGAAGCGACCTTAAGTGATACACCAACACTTCACGTACAAACTCATTCTTCACTCGACTGTCCCCCTCCGCCGGACCATAAACACACACAAAAGACATCTTATCTCTTCCCCATGTCCCATCCACTCTTATAACCCTCCCCTCACCCCCCTCCTCACAATGATGTACAGTAAACGGGCTAGCCTCCCTCACCAAAATAGCCACTCCTCCTTTCAATCTCGTTGAGTGTGCCGCATATACAGTATACCCCTCAATCATCAACATACAACCCGGCTTGTGGTTGTGCTCTTGCACAAACACTACATCTACACCATACCTAATGAGCATCTCATGAAACCATTCACACTTCCTAGAATTTTTCAGACCATTAACATTTATAGAGAGACTCTTGAATTTGTTAATGGAGGTTTTCCTTTACGTATTGCACCACCTTTATCCCCCTTCCCCTTTATACGCCCTTGATCTTCAATCACCATTCTGTGATCTGCTTTCACATGCCCCTTGCCCCTGGACCCCCCAGGTCCATGCTCCACCACTTCAGCCCAAACCTTTTTGCCCGAACGCTGTGCCGGAGTGAGCACATCCACATCGTCCACGTCCGAGGGCACTGCCGCTCTCTTCTGTGACACTCGAGCCTTTCTTCCCGCCTCCACCTGGAAGCCATCCCCGTGCACTTCCGCCACCACTGTGCCAATTTGCAACCCAGCCTCAACCTGGGTCTCTGACATGCCTCCCCCCCTCTCACCACCTGGAACCCCAGCAGCATCCAGGGCACCCACAAGCCCCTCAACTGTGACCTCTCCTGGGGTCCCTAACAGGTCGTGGAGGACTGAATCAATGGTAGCCTCCACGGCCCTGTCCTCACCCAGAGACACCACATCTTTGGTCGCCGGTGCCTGCCCGGCAGTGCATGTCTCTCTCGGAAGAGTTACACACTCTTCCTCCCTCAAGGCCTCCTCGACCTCCACACTCCAAGCCTTGTTCAAGGAAACCGACTCAGGTCGTGCCAAATCCAACGTCCCAAGGTCCTCTGATGCCTCCTTATGCTGCTCCTTCGCCTGTGTACCCTGTTGCTTAACACACTGCGCAGCAATGTGATCATAAGCACCACATAATCGACAGGTACGTTGTTGCCCTGCGTAAGTCACCATTACTTGAGTCCTGAAGTCTTCTAGGAAAATATAGGAAGGAATAGGATGCCTCAATGTCATTTTTAAGGAAAAACTTCCTTCAGGCATCCCAGAATATGATCCTTCCTTCCATTTCCCCAATGTCGCCATATGAACAGTCCCAAACTTCTCGAAGACGGCACGTAGGTCTGCCTCATTAGCCTCAAAGGGTACATTTTTTATCTTCACCCACGTATAATGGCGGGACACATCATGTAGCCTTACCGTCACTGCAGGATTCACTGGTACACAAAGATCTTGGAACCTGGCGACTATGTCCTCATATACACTTGCATTGAGAAATTTCACAAAAATTCTATATGCCCCGTTCAAGGCTACACCATACAGCTCTTCGTTGGCAATGCCGTATGTGTCCCTGATGATGGCAGGTAATAAAACTTGAGCTGAGTGGGCATGCACAGCCCCACGCACCACTTCAATGCCGACAGTGTTTACCCTTCTTCTTGCCGGCTGCGCCATTTTGAGAAAACCAAGTTGTCACCAGCTGACAGCAGAGGGCAGGCTCAGCTCACGTCCGCTCGTCCCAAAGGTTGAGCGACGAATGAGAGCTAAATGTAAATTATGTGATCAGGCATATGGTCACTCTCTTGAACACTATGTGCTTAATTGTCCACTTATTGAGGAATACAGAGACAGACAGTATAATAACCTATGTGACATGTCAAGATATCTTATTAATGAAAATAAGATACCAGATATACTAAGCAAATTTCCTAAATTTGCTTGTAACAGATAAGTGAACTATAGATATGTAGATATAAATCCATATGTATTCCTGTTAACCCTTTGGGGCCTAGTTCCTAGGCCTTTTGTGTATCCATATGCTCTCGGGCTACCGTCCACAGGATGGATATGGGGTGCACAATAAACTGCGGCTGTGCTCAGGTGTCCTTATTAAAATATGAACATAAATGCTCCGGAAATTGACAAAGTTGATCCCATGCATCGGAAACCTTTCCTATGAAGGTAGATTGAAGGCAATGAGTTTCAACTCTCTGGAAAGACGTAGAATTAAGAGCGGAATATGATTGAAGGGTACAAATGGAAACCATCAATAAATAACTGGGATATAAAGCAATGGATTCAATTAGAAGCAATGGATCCAGTTTAGGCTAACTTTAATTTAGAAAGGATATAGGGAATATGAAAGGCAATATAGAATATGGTCTTAAATTCTCAATTTCACTTACTCTACTTGCTCTCATTTATCCCACTTGACAGCATGTACATCACTTGGGTATCTGTATTTTAAGACTTTTAGCCACCATTGGCTTTTCTAATTCAGTTCAGAGAAAATATCCGAAGATGAGGTAACCAGTCCTTCAACTCTGGAGAAATATTCATGGAATACAGACGAGGGGGTTGAGTACCTTAGTCATGGCGAGTCTGGCTCATCAACAACACTGGATTCAGACTTAGAGACTAAAAAACTCATCTTATTCTGATTCTGTGTATAGTTCTGCAAGGTTGAGGGACTCAGTTGTTCACTTTCTACTATCTTCGTATATTTTCTCTGTACTGAATTAAAAAAGTCACTGGTTGGCCAACCGTCTTCGAATGAAGATACACAGGTGTTGAACATGTGTCTTATTCCTTACCATGGTTATGAGGCGACTATCACAAGTACCATGGTTATGAGGCGACTACCACGAGTACCATGGTTAAGAGATGACTACCACCAGTACCATGAATATGAGGCGACCACCACCAGCACCATGGTTATGAGACGACTGTCACCAGTACCATGGTTATGAGACGACTACCACCAGAACCATGGTTATGAGACGATACCACCACTACCATGGTTATGAAGCGACTAACACCAGTACCATGGTTATGAGGCGACTACTACCAGTACCATAGTTATGAGGCGCCTACCACCAGTACCATGTACCACCAGTACTACTACTACTACTACTACTACTGCTACTACTACTACTACTATTTCTACTACTACTGCTACTACTACTACTACTACTACTGCTACTACTGCTACTACTACTACTACTGCTGCTACTACTACTAGTACTACTACTACTACTACTACTATTACTACTATTACTACTACTACTACTACTGCTACTACTACTACTACTACTACTGGTACTACTACTACTTCTACTACTACTGCTACTACTGCAACTACTACTACTACTACTACTGCTACTACTACTACTGCTACTACTAATACTACTACTACTACTACTATTGCTACTACTACTACTACTACTACTACTACTACTGCTACTACTACTACTACTACTACTACTACTACTGCTACTACTACTACTACTACTGCTACTACTACTACTACTACTACTGCTACTACTACTACTACTACTACTACTGCTACTACTACTACTACTACTACTACTGCTACTACTACTACTACTACTACTACTACTACTACTACTACTACTACTGCTGCTGCTGCTGCTGCTGCTGCTGCTGCTACTACTACTACTACTGCTGCTGCTGCTACTACTACTACTACTACTACTGCTGCTACTACTACTACTACTGCTGCTACTACTACTACTACTACTACTACTACTACTACTGCTGCTGCTGCTACTACTACTACTACTGCTGCTGCTGCTACTACTACTACTACTACTACTACTACTACTACTACTACTACTACTACCTGCATTACCACTCCTACTACTACTTTTTCTTCCTTTCTCTCTCCCGTATCTGTCCTCCTCGCCTACATATACTGGCTCCCTCACTCCCTTCTGTCAGTGTGACTTGTAAATGGTCCAAGTCGGACCGAAACGTCGTCATAAGCTTCTCTCTCCTATGTGTGGGCTACTTGTGTATTGTTCCAGTCATGGTATTGTGCCTTTTCATTCTCTTGTTGTTTTAGAGACTACCATCCTAAAATACACCAATACATTAAGTTTGAAGCCACTCAGAATATATCTCATGAAAAATCACTATATTAATTTTCCTTGTTTTTCCCTGAAAAAGGCAAACTGTGACCTACAAAGGCGAAAATCAATCCAAACTTTTTTTTCGAGATAAAATTTATCTTCAACTTGTCGGTTTTTTAAACCATTTATGACATAAGATAAATCCACCAATAAAATCTGATGCCGTGGTGAGGATAATTCCAGTTCCTTGGATCAAGAGCCACTCATCAGCATCAGGACAAAATAACGTAATAATCCTTTTCCATTTCGCGATTAGAAGGGGCAGAATGGTACCCAAATACTTCATTAACAATACCAATCTTCTTCCATACCTCTGCTGGAGTCTTGAAACACTCGAGCAGAGAGCACTACACTTGTCAGTTACTGTACGAACCGTCACTTAGTAATAGTTTACCATCGTGAAAAATTTGAATCTGATCGGATGAGGTGTTCTGAAGTTATAGACGAGAGCCTTGCAGGATGTTATAGACGAGAGGCTTGCGGGAAGTTATAGACGAGATCTCTGTAGGAAGTTATAGACAAGAGCCTTGCAGGAAGTTATGGACGAGAGCTTAGCAGGAAGTTAAAGACGAGAGCCTTGCAGGAAGTTAGGTGGTATGTGAATACTGTGGATCACAGTGGGATGGCTCAGGCATTAACTTTGATTTAAGGGTTCAACAAACTCTTGAAAATTAGATGCATTTCGGTAAATGCAGGATCCGAGAAAGGTATCCCCGTACTGTGCAACCCCAGTCCCCTCTACCTCAGAGCATATGCTTGGAATAGTGCAGAGTGAGGCATAAGTTCGTAATGAAGTTAAATATCAGCACTGAAGATATAAAGTGAATCAGAAGAGACATTCACAAGTCATCATATGGAAATTAATATCCCAATTTCTTTAATAAAATGAAAAAAATCCCTAAAATGTAGTTTTTAAAGATATTTTTATCTCATTTATGTTCAGTGTCTGAAACGAAAAATATTTAATTTTTATTTTGAAAGGAAAATCAATTGGATTAAGTTTTCTTAAAATGAAAACTGGCAAAATGGCATCCACGCAGCTCAAAATCATTACAAAAGATTTCTTGTAATATAGCCCACCAGCGTTGAAAGTTTGAAGTCGATTAGATAAGGCATTCTCCACTACCTGAACTGATTCAAAGATTCTATTCATTTAATAATTTCAGTAAAATTTCAAATCTGCACCTCAAGCTTGTGGGGGAATCATCATTCTTACATAATACATCAACATTAATAATTTGAAGCCGATCTGAAGAAGCATTCTTCACTTAATAATATAATTGAATATCACTATTTATTCACTAAAATAGGCAAACAGGGAGTTACGTGGCCCAGTAACAACCTGAACTCTGCTAATGCATCTTACTTGTCGTAACAAACATAAGTCATTAAATAATGAAACTGATTAGATATTTATTTAACGTAACTTAGTGGGAATAAAATATTCACACATATTTAGATATAAAATAGTTACATCTGTGTCTACATACTTGAATTTTACTCCCTGTCATTGTTGAATTAGAATGCATTTTGTAATTTAAAAAGTCATGCCACTGAGTTTTGGAAGTTTTTTCGAGCCATTCCATTATACTGGTAATGAATACGACATTTATTCCAAGAAAATAGTTTTACTGACCGTACAGAAACGTTAAAATTTTGAAGTTGATTGGATGAGTTATTCCCGAGTTATGGGAAAATATAAATGAAAAGTTGGAGGAATATAAAACTATTAAAAAAGTCTTCAGGCAACCTGTTAAATGTCTCCCATTTGGATACCTAATAAGACTGACGGTCCTTGATAACGTATTGACTTTATTGGGTTATGCTGGGTGGTTAACCCTTTGGGCTAAAAATCCATAAGATTTTTAGTCCAAAGGATAAGATTTCATTTGGATTTTTGGGGATTGTTTGCCTTTCATTAGAGCAAACAACACCCAAAACGACTCACGAATCAATTACAATCAATCACTCTAAGTCGCACACCACTCCACAAAACGCAGAACACAGGTCACACACGATATAGTGGTGATAGATGACAACTATGTTAAAAAATGACAAGGTGCATAAACTAAGTCAACAAGAACATGATGAAAGATGTGTATTCATGAAGGTTTAGCTGTGCTTTCTACACACTTTGAACAAAGTCGCTATCCTTCATTACAGAGGTTGTGCCAACAATATGGTTAAAACAACAGAGTACACACAGTCCAATACTTATTTCTTCAAAGTCCCAAAATGAATGTGTTAAATGGTGTTTCTATCTGAGGCTATGTTAATGGAAACAGAGTAATCGCTCACATCTTTCCCAGTCAGCAGCAAATCATTAGCTCCTGACTTCTAAGAAAGTGAAGTGGTTGAAACATTACAATTGCCCACCACTAGTTAGAGAGTGGTTTGGGCAAGGCTGTGACAGGTTCATCCACTCTAGGTTCATTTATATCAAACACACACAGAAACAGAGACAAACAAGCATGCATGCACACACACACACACACACACACAGTTGAGGGACACCACGTGCGTGAGTCACGCCTTCCGTGCTCCACAAATATAAGTGTTTTTTTTAGGGCATCCCAAGTGTACTGCAAGGGTCGCTAAGCGTGTCAGGGTAGTGAACAATCCTTGAAGTGATTTACAATTTGCCTGAGCCACATAAGTGTGGAGAGAGCCACAATTTTATAAGTGAACTAAAAAGTGATACTTGGAGGGGCATTCAGAGTTGACAGGCCTAGTGTGTTCCAGGCAACGTTGCCACGTGTCACCCAAAAAAGATAATGAAGTGAAGCAAATGTGTGACCAGTGAAAGAAATACAGTGAATAGGGTACATTATATATCGAGAAGCAGCAGAGGTGGATCTACGCCAGGACATCACATCGAGCTGGACAATCTACAGGCTGCTACAGGCTGCTACAGGCTGTTTGCAAGTATTCACCTATGCGTGGTTGTTAGGTGTGGGTTTTGATTTCCAATTAACGCCAAGCTGATTGTGAACGGTCCAACTCTCCTAGTACAATAAAGAATAGGCTATCATGTACTCAGTAATGAATAGCAATTGGTAATTTATAGAACAAGGTGAGACAGGATTCTATAAAACTAGGTAGAAGTAGAAGCAGTATAGGTGTGAGTCAGGTCACAGGAGGTTGGGGACAGGTAAGCTAGGTAAGGGAGCACTGAACTCCACATTCACTCTCATACTCCACAATACACAATTCCACTTAATTAACCCTCATATAGCTACACACACACACACACACACACACACACACACACACGTTTACAACCACACATTCTCACACAGATTTACACACTCTTCTCCCCCTCACCCTTCCCCGCCAATCCCCCATTCCTTCCCCTGATCCCCCATGTCTCTCTCACTCTCCTTCTCCCCCACCTCTCTCTCACCCTCCTTCTCCCCCACCTCTCCCTCTTTCCCCCTCTCCATCTCCCATCTAAACGTTTGCTTCTCCCTCCTCCTCGCTCCCCATATTCCCCCCTCATTTCCCCTCCTCACCCCTCTCACATTTAACTACTGTCTACAGCTCCTCCTCTACCTCCCTCCCCCCACACTCGGACAAACACACCACAAAACGAACACACAGAATTACATAAGTTCTTCATTCTGTGGCAACCAAAACAAACAAAAAATGAGTTACCAGAATGCAGGAAGGCAAACCAAGGGACTGGAGGATGAATCTGCGAAGGAAAATTGGGCAGCAGAGCTCATGAAAAAGGAACTTGAATGGGGAAAGAAGCTAGAAGAACTTAGCATGAGAATGGAAGAGAGGTTAGATGCAGAAAGCAAGAAGTGGGAGATACAAGTCACACAGCAGAGGCTAGGATACAGAGATCAGAAGAGGAGCTGAAAAATCTGAAACAACCTAAAGAACTAAAGAACAATTTTGGAATGACATCAGAGACTATTACTTCAGTCACAAACAAGGGGACTATAGGAAACAAAGGGGTGAAACTGCATGCAGAAGCCCTATCAGACCATTGTGGAGCCCGAGGAAAAGAAAGAAACACATCAGGAGCAATCGAGGGGATTGTAGAAAATGAAAGAACTAAGCTATATGTGGAGGCCCTAACAGACCACAGCAGAGTCCAGGGAAAGCTGAGAAGGGAAAATGACAGGTCACTGAGCCCAATGACAATAGATAGTGAAGAAACTGAAGAAAGAAAAGCTGCAATGGAGGAAACTAAACCAAATCAGGGGATACATATGGATATGCAGTGGGAGAATGAAAGGGAGAGGTCAGTCTTTGTTTATGGGCTTCTGGAAGTTGAAGGGGAAATTTACAAAGCAAGAAGACAAGGGGAGAAAAATGCGATCGAAAGCATCATAAAGGCAACAGGAGAAAATGACATGGGCCACTTGGTAAATTTTTGGAGAATAGGAGGGTTTGCAAGAAGGAGAGCCCGGCCAGTGAAAGTGACTTTCAAGACAGAATCGACTCGGAACAGGATCCTGCAGGAGAAAGCAAGACTAAGGGACATGCCAGCATACCGGAAGGTGTATCTCGACCACAACAGAACACAAGAGGAAAGGCAGAAACTGGGAGAGATGGTACAAAGATGAAAGGAGGAAAGAGAGGTGAGAGTGGAGATGGACAGGAGAACCCAGAATCAGGAGGAAGATCAAATACAGCCTCCCTCACAACCACCTACGGAAGCCCCCCAACCAGGACTACCCCAATGCAACCAAACATTCTAACCCAAAACACACATGCCATATCCAATGCCCCCACCCACCTCATTACAAACTCCACCCCCACAGAAATCACCCATAGTTTCTTATCAGGTCTCCCACTTCCCCAACCCCAATGTACCCCCAAAACCACAGTTTTAGAAAAGAAGTTGAAGGTGTGGTATACAAATGCAGATGGGATAACAAATAAGTGTGAGGAGTGGCATGAAAGAATCAAGGAGACATCCCCAGACATAATAGCACTCACAGAAACAAAGCTCACCAGGATAACAGATGCAATCTTTCCACTTGGATATCAAATCCTCAGGAAAGATAGAGGGAGGAGAGGGGGAAAGGAGTTGCACTGCTCATTAAAAATCACTGAGGATTTGAGAAAATGGAAGGAATGGGTGGCATAGGCGAATGGGACTACTTAGTAGGAACAATCCAATCTGAGGGGCATAAGGTAGTAATTGCAGTAATGTACAACCTACCTCAGAACTGCAGGAGGCCAAGAGAAGAATACAACGAGAGCAACAGCAAAGGTTACTAGACATGGGTGATTTCAATCACAAGGAGATTGACTAGGAAAACCTGGAGCCCCATGGGGGTCCCGAAACATGGAGAGCCAAGGTGATGGATGTGGTACTGGAAAACCTTATGCATTAACATGTTAGAGAGACTACCAGAGAGAGAGGCGAGGATGATCCAGCAAGACTGGACCTTGTATTCACCTTGAGTAGTTCGGACATCGAGGATATCATGTATGAAAGGCCCCTGGGAGCTAGTGATCATGTGGTTATGTACTTTGACTACATCAATCAATCAATCAATCAAGTTTATTTTCTATAAGGATTACAATGCGGGGTTTACAGATTTTGGATATTGTGTGGTTTACATATTTTAAAATACTAATTACAGAGGGGGCCACTAGGACACCTAGCATAGCTAGGCATTTCGGGTAGACTTAGATTCATTTTAAACTTTAAATTATTACAGATTATGGTATTAAGGCTAAGTGACTACATTATAGTTTGTGAGTTTAGCAATGTGAATGCTTTTGTTTTGGCACAATACATAGTGTCTATACTGGAGTATCACAGGCAAGCTTATGACTAGTTAGGATTCATTATTTTAAGATTAAGATTAGTATTTCTGGGTTTATAGTCAATGGGTGAGTGAGTGTAAGTGTGAACCACCAGGTGGTTTACATGTAGTTAGTTGACGGGGTGTATCAGGGAGATAAGATGTTTTCTAAATGTAGTTTTGAAAGTGATGAATGTGTCTGCAGTTCTAGAGTTTTCAGGTAGGGTGTTCCAGATTTTAGGCCCTTTGACACACATTGAATTTTTGTAAAGGTTTAGTCGGACACGGGGAATGTCATAGAGATGTTTGTGTCTAGTGTTATGCCTGTGGGTCCTGTTACAACTATCAAGAAAGCGTTTTAGGTCAAGGTTAATATTGTAATTTAAGGTCCTGTAGATATAGATTGCACAGTAGTAAGTGTGGATGTTCTGAACAGGGAGTAAGTTTAGATCTATGAAGAGTGGGGAAGGGGGTGTTGCCAGGGATGGAATTTAGTGATTATTCTTACTGTGGCTTTTTGTTGGGTTATTATTGGCTTAAGATGTGTTGCTGCAGTTGAACCCCAAGCACAAAAAGCATAGGTTAGGTATGGATAAATGAGTGAATGGTATAGTGTGAGAAGGGCAGTTTGCGGCACGAAATATCGTATCTTGGAGAGGATCCCCACCGTTTTGAATACTTTTTTTGTTATGTGTTTGATATGGGTGCTGAAATTTAGGTTGTTGTCGAGGAATAGACCTAGGAATTTGCCCTCATTATGTCTGGCAATTAGAGTGTTGTTGATCTTAAAGTTAAGTTCCACAACATCTGCTCTGCTACCAAACATAATGTAGTATGTTTCGTCAGTGTTAAGTGTAAGTTTATTGGCTGTCATCCAAGTCGATATTTTGAGCAGCTCCTCGTTAACAATGGTGTTGAGGGTGGCAAGATTAGGGTGGGAGATGACGTAAGTCGCGTCGTCAGCAAAGACAATGGGTTTCAGGTGTTGGGATACGTTTGGAAGATCATTAATGTAAATGAGGAAGAGCAGGGGACCAAGGACACTTCCCTGCGGAACTCCAGTATCAAGTGGCCGTGTTGATGAGGCTGTGTCTTTAATGGCGAAATACTGATACCTATTAGTAAGGTAGGATTTGAAATATGCAAGAGCATGGCCTCTTATACCATAATGGTCAAGTTTGTGGAGTAGGATGCCGTAGTCTACTGTGTCAAACGCTTTTCTTAGGTCAATAAAAATTCCTAGTGGATATTCCTTATTCTCCAATGCTGTGTAAAGCAGATCTAGCATTTTTACAATTGGATCATTAGTGCTTTTATTTTTCCTGAATCCAAACTGGCAGGGGATGAGTATGTTTTGTGCCGTTATAAATGAATATAGTTTCCCGTGCAAGAGTTGAGCACATAGTTGAGCTACAAGTGGAGAGAGTAGCAGGAATAGGATGGGAAAACCAAACTACAAAAGGGAGGACTACGCAGGAATGAGGAGCTTCCTGCAAAACGTTAAGTGGGAGAGAGAAATGGTAGGAAAATCAGTAAAAGAAATGATGGACTATGTGACAACAAAATGAAAGGAGGCAGAGAAGAGGTTTGTTCCCAAGGGAAACAGAAATAGTGGGAAGACCAGAACGAGTCCTTGGTTCACCCAAAGGTGTAGGGAGGCAAAATCTAGGTGTACTAGAGAACGGAAAAGGCACAGAAGACAAAGGACCCAGGAAAACAAAGAGATCAGCCGAAGAGCCAGAAGCAAATATGCACAGAGAAGAAGGTAGGCTCAGCGACAATACGAAAATGACAGCATCAAAAGTCAAGTCTGACCCGAAGCTGTTGTATAGCTACATCAGAAGGAAAACAACAGTCAAGGACCAGGTAATCAGACTGAGGAAGGAAGATGGGGAGTTCACAAGAAACGACCAAGAGGTATGTGAGGAGCTCAACACGCGATTTAAAGAAGTATTTGCAGTGGAAACTGGTAGGACTCCAGGAAATCAGAACATGGAGGTACACCAACAAGTGCTGGATGAGGTACACATAACCGAGGAGGAGGTGAAGAAGCTGCTATGTGAACTTAACACCTCAAAGGCGGTGGGACCAGACATCGCTCCGTGGGTCCTTAGAGAGGGAGCAGAGATGCTGTGTGTGCCACTAACAAAGATCTTCAACACATCCATTGAAACTGGGCAACTCCCTGAGGTATGGAAGATGGCAAATGTAGTCCCAATTTTTTAAAATGGAGACAGACACGAGGCATTAAACTACAGACCTGTGTCACTAACGTGTACAGTATGTAAAGTCATGAAGAAGATCGTCAGGAGGAGAGTGGTGGAGCACTTGGAAAGAAACAAGGGTATAATCAACAACTAGCACGGTTTCAGGGAAGGAAAATCCTGTGTCACAAACCTACTGAAGTTTTATGACAAGGTGACAGAAGTAAGACAAGAGAGAAAGGGGTGGACAGACTGCATTTTTTTGGACAGCAAGAAGGCCTTCGACACAGTTCCTCACAAGAGGTTAAGGCAAAAGCTAGAGGATCAGGTACACATAACAGGAAAAGCACTGCAATGGATCAAAGAATACCTGACAGGGAGGGAACAACGAGTCATGGTACGTGACGAGGTGTCAGAGTGGGCGCCTGTGACAAGCGGGGTGCCACAGGGGTCAGTCTAAGGACCTGTGCTGTTTTTGGTATATGTGAATAACATAACGGAAGGGATAGACTCAGAAGTGTCCTTGTTTGCAGATGATGTGAAGTTAATGAGGAGAATTAAATTGGTCGAGGATCAGGCAGGACTACAAAGCGACCTGGACAGGCTACAAGCCTGGTCCACCAACTGGCTCCTTGAATTTAACCCTGCCAAATGCAAAGTCATGAAGATCGGGGAAGGGCAAAGAAGACCGCAGACACTGTATAGTCTAGGTGGCCAAAGACTGCAAACCTCATTCAAGGAAAAGGACCTTGGCGTGAGTATAACACCGAGCACGTCTCCTGAGGCACACATCAATCAGATAACTGCTGCAGCGTACGGGGGTCTGGAAAACCTATGGATAGCGTTCCGATACCTCAGTAAGGAATCGTTCAAGACTTTGTACACCATTTACGTCAGGCCCATACTGGAGTATGCAGCACCAGTTTGGAATATGCACCTGGTCAAGCACATCAAGAAATTAGAGAAAGTGCAAAGGTTTGCAACAAGACTAGTCCCAGAGCTAAGGGGATTGTCCTACGAAGAAAGGTAAAGGGAAATTGGCCTGACGACACTGGAGGACAGGAAGGTCCGGGGAGACATGATAGCGACATATGAAATACTGTGCAGAATAGGCAAGGTGGACAAAGACAGGATGTTCCAGAGATGGGACACAGAAACATGGGGTCGAAATTGGAAGTTGAAGACTCAGATGAGTCAAAGGGATGTTAGGAAGTATTTCTTCAATCATAGAGTTGTCAGGCAGTGGAACAGCCTGACAACTCTATAGTGGAGGCGGGAAATAAGCAAAGTTTTAAGACGAGGTTTGATAAAGCTCATGGAGAAGGGAGAGAGATGACCCAGTAGCAGTAAGTGAAGAGGCGGGGCCAGGAGGTATGACTCGACCTCTGCAACCACAAATAGGTGAGTATAAATAGGTGAGTACACACACACACACACACAAAGTGAGTGTGGAAGCGGGTGTTCAAGAATTACCAGCGTTTGGATAACAAGTGAAATGTGGAGCACCATACAGTGAGAGGGAAAACGTTAATAAGCAAAAGGAGAAAGGAAAAATAAAACATATAATAAGGAAAAGTGACAGAGTAGGCCTGCTGAAGCAGTGACGTCACAAGTGACGTGCCATTATTCAAATAAAGTGAAGTGTATATAATGTGAAGTGCATACTATCATAAGTGAAAAGTGAAATCACGTGAGGAACGTGGGATGTATGAGCATATATGGTTATAAACATCACGGGTGAAGGATCTCCAAAATAGTGATAGAAGGCCTATGTACGACGACTATGTCATCAGCATCTGGCAACCTGTCACCGCACTGCTGCCAGTGCAAGTATTACTCACCTATTGTGGTTGCAAGTTGTCAGATTCTGGTCTCTGCATCACTGTTACATACTGGTCACTCACTCCTTAAACTATTACCAGAATTAGGGTAGAAATAGCATAGATAAGGTGAAGATAGTGTTGACGAGAGTGTGAGGTGTAGAGCAGACTAGTGAGGGGTAGCGTAGGGGTAACATAGCATTACTACCGGTAGTTATTAGCAGTATGAATACTTAGGAAGCTAGGAAGTCCTCTCTCAATGCGAGCAAGGAATAGGATAATAACCAGCACTAACTTATACTTAAATCCAGAAAGAGCAATAAGTGGAAAGAGTAGCATTACTAGGAAAGACAACTGGGACTAAATATGAGCCTACATGACAGAGAGGCATAACAGATCTTTCAACCACAACGACCCCTCCCCTACCTCCCTAACCATCTCTCCCTCACACACATGCACACACACACACACACACACACACACACACACAAAAGGGTAGACATTTATAGAAGCTTTAGACCCTAGTACCAATTTCCGCCAAACACACGAACACACACACATACGCACACATATACATACATACACACACATATACACACCTCTACTAGGCGAATACACACACACACACACACACACACACACACACACACACACACACACACACACTTACACACATACACACATACACACACACCCTTAGTAGGCGAGTACACTCACACACACATATACACACACATGCACACACACACACACACACACACACACACACACACACGCACACACACGCACACACACACACACCTGTAAGGACCCCGTTATCAAGCAGGCACTCTACCTTCAGCCTTCCTTCCCCTCCCTTCCTCTCCTAATCCCATTACACACACACACCTCCCCGCTTCTAAGGGTCACTCATCCTTCTCTCCCCCTCCCCATCCCCCTCCCCCTCCCCCCCTCCCCCTCCCCCCTTAATCCCATCTCTCTCTCTCTCCTACACATGCACACACACATACACAAGCACATATACACTTGACACAAACACCTACTCCCCCTTCCCCTAACCACCTTTCCCCCTCCCCCTAGCCACCTGCCCCTCCCCCAAACCATCTAACCCCTCCCCCAAACCATCTAACCCCCTCCCCCAACCACCTCTCCCCCTCCAATAACCATCCTCCCCCTCCCCCATAACCATCCATCCCCACTCCCCCTAACCATCTATTCCCTACCTCTTAACCAACTCTCCCCCTTCCCTCTGTGGTGCAATGGGGCAACCTAGAACTAGGATGAGAACAAAGGGCCCGAAGGACGAATCTGGGAGGGAGGATTGGGAGGCAGAGCTCAAAAAAAGGGAGGAAGACTGGGGAAGGAGGCTAGATGAGCTTGCAAGGAAGATGGAAGAGAGGTTAGCAGCAGAATGCAGAAGGTGGAAGCAACATGCCACAGTAGCAGAAGCCAAGATACAGAGATTAGAAGAGGAGCTGAGAAATCTGAAACAGCCTAGAGACAAAGATAATACAGAAGTAGCATCAGCAATGTTCGCATCAGACACAGACAAAGGGTCTGAAGGGAGCATGGAAGCTAAACTGTACGCAGAGGTCCTGTCAAACCCATATGGGGCCAAAACAAAGACAGGGAGCACACTAGGACAGAATGAGAGGTTGGAAGACATTGAAGGAACTAGGACATGTGCAGGGACCTTACCAGACACTTGTGGGGGCCACGAACAGGTGAGCAGGAAGGACAAACCAATGAGCATAGGGGCCACAGCTAGGGAAAGGACTGAAGGAAGGAACACTCCACGGGAAGAACTAAAACATCTCAGAGGATGCAATGGGAGTCACAGTGGGAGGTGGAAAGGGAGAGATCAGTTTTTGTCTATGGGCTAGACGAAGCTGAAGGGAAACTTATGATGAAAAAAAGCAGGAGGAGAAAAAAGCGATTGAAGGTATCATGAAGGTGATAGGCGAGGGAGACATGACCCAGGTGGCAAATTTTCGGAGAATCGGGTGGTTCACAAAGTAAAGGAATCGGCCTATCAAAGTAATTTTCAAGGCAGAATCAACTCGAACCATGATCCTGCAGGAGAAAGCACGGCTGAGAGGCAAGCAGGAGTTCATGAGTGTGTACCTCGATCGAGACAGAACACAGGAGGAAAGGATGATACTGAAAGAGAGAGTGCAAAAACGAAAGGAGGAATGGGAGGAAATGAAAAAGGAGAGCAGAATAACCCAGGAACAGGTGGAAGGACAAGCACACCCCCTAGAAACACCTGCAGAAGGACTCCAGCTATGACACCCCCAAGGCAACTGAACAATCCAAACCAACCATCACACACCGATCCCTCTGTTCCCACCCCCTGCACCACGAACCCTACCCCTACAGCAACCCCCTATGGGAGCTCTTCCTCCACCTCCACTGCAACCCCCACAGGCCCCCACCAGGGCTCCTGCTCTCCCAACCCCAGTATTTCCCCAGGACCACAGTTACAGTATTAGAACAGAAGTTGAAGGTTTAGTACACAAATGCAGATGGATTAACGAATAAATATGAGGAATGGCAAGAAAGAATCAATGAGAAGTCCCCAGACATCATAGCAGTTACAGAAACAAAACTCATGGAGACAATAACAGATGCAATCTTCCCACCAGGATACCAGATCATGAGGAAAGATAGAAGGGGCAGAGGGGGAGGAGGGGTTGCTCTGCTCGTGAAAAACCGATGGAAATTCTAGAAAATGGGAGGCATAGACGAAACAGGAGAAAGGGACTACATAGTAGGTACACTTCAGTCTGGGGAGCACAAGGTGGTCATTGCAGTGATGTATAATCCACCACAGAACTGCAGGAGGCCAAGAGAGGAATATGAAGAGAGCAACAGAGCAATGGTGGACACACTTGCTGAGGTAGCAAGAAGAGCTCACTCCAGCAGAGCAAAGTTGCTGGTTGTGAGGGATTTAACCACAGGGAGATTGACTGGGAAAACCTGGAGCCACATGGGGGTCCCAAAACATGGAGAGCCAAGATGTAGGATGTGGTGCTGGAAAACCTCATGCACCAACATGTTAACGACACTACCAGAGTGAGAGGGGAGGATGAGCCAGCAAGATTGGACCTTGTGTTCACCCTGGGCAGTTCAGACATTGAGGATATCACATATAAGAGTCCCCTAGGAGCTAGTGACCACGTGGTTCTGTGCTTTGAATACATAGTAGAGTTGCAAGTGGAGAGAGTAACAGGAGTTGAATGGGAAAAGCCAGACTAAAAGAGGGGACTACATAGGGTTGAGGAACTTCCTGCAGGAGGTTCCGTGGGACAGAGAACTGGCAGGAAAGCCAGTAAATGAAATGATGGAATATGTAACAACAAAATGCAAGGAGGCAGTGGAAAGGTTTATTCCCAAGGGCAACAGAAACAATGGGAAGACCAGAACGAGCCTCTGGTTTACCCGACGGTGTAAGGAGGCAAAAACAAAGTGCAATAGAGAATGGAAAAAGTACAGAAGGCAGAGAACACATGAAAATAGGGAGATTAGTCGCAGAGCCAGGAACGAGTATGCACAGGTAAGGAGGGAGGCCCAGCGACAGTATGAAAATAACGTAGCATCGAAAATCAAGACTGACCCAAAACTGTTGTATAGCCACATCAGGAGTAAGACAACAGTCAAAGACCAGGTGATCAGACTGAGGACAGAAGGTGGAGAACTCACAAGAAATGATCAGGAGGTATGTGAGGAGCTAAACAGGAGATTTAAGGAAGTTTTTACAGTAGAGACAGGAAGGGCTCTGGGAAGACAGCACAGAAGGGAACATCAAGAGGGAATATACCAACAAGTGTTGGATGGCATACGAACAACCGAGGAGGAGGTGCAGAATCTGCTAAGTGACCTTTATACCTCAAAGGCGATGGGACCGGACAACATCTCCCCGTGGGTCCTTGGAGAAGGAGCAGAGATGCTGTGCGTGCCCCTAACCACAATCTTCAACACATCCCTTGAAACTGGGCAACTACCTGAGAAATGGAAGACAGCAAATGTAGTCTCCATATTTAAGAAAGGAAACAGAAATGAGGCACTAAACTGCAGACCTGTGTCTCTGACATGTATTGTGTGCAAAGTCATGGAGAATATTATCAGGAGGAGAGTGGTGGAACACCTGGAACGGAACAAGATTATAAATGAAAGCCAGCATGGGTTCATGGAAGGCAAATCCTGTGTCACAAACCTTCTGGATTTTTATGACAAGGTAACAGAAGTAAGACACAAGAGAGAGGGATGGGTTGATTGCATTTTCCTAGACTGCAAAAAGGCCTTTGACACAGTTCCCCACAAGAGATTAGTGCAGAAGCTGGAGGATCAGGCGCATATAACAGGGAGGGCACTGCAATGGATCAGGGAATGCCTGACAGGGAGGCAACAACGAATCATGGTACGTGAAGAGGTATCACAGTGGGCGCCTGTGACGAGCGGGGTTCCACAGGGGTCAGTTCTAGGACCAGTGCTGTTTTTGATATATGCGAACGACATGATGGCAGGAATAGACTCTGAAGTGTCCCTAATCGCAGATGATGTGAAGTTTATTAGAAGAATTAAATCGGATGAGGATGAGGCAAGACTGCAAAGAGACCTGGACATGCTGGACATGTGGTCCAGAAACTGACTTCTCGAATTCAACCCTGCCAAATGCAAAGTCACGAAGATTGGGGAGGTGCAAAGAAGACCGCAGACAGAGTATAGGCTAGGTGGACAAAGACTACAGACCTCACTCAGGGAGAAAGATCTTGGGGTGACCATAACACCGAGCACGTCACAGGAGGCACACATCAACCAAATAACTGCTGCAGTATACGGGCGTCTGGCAAACCTGGGAATAGCGTTCCGATACCTTAATAAGGAATTGTTCAAGACACTGTACACTGTGTATGTTAGGCCCATACTGGAGTATGCAGCACCAGTCTGGAACCCACACCTGGTCAAGC
The DNA here is from genome assembly GCF_038502225.1 of Cherax quadricarinatus. Taxonomy (NCBI): domain Eukaryota; kingdom Metazoa; phylum Arthropoda; class Malacostraca; order Decapoda; family Parastacidae; genus Cherax; species Cherax quadricarinatus. The sequence continues at coordinate 52,978,889 of NC_091293.1, forward strand.
ACGTCAAGAAGTTAGAGAAAGTACAAAGGTTTGCAACAAGGCTAGTCCCAGAGCTCAGGGAAATGTCGTACGAGGAAAGGTTGAGGGAAATCGGACTGACGACACTGGAGGACAGAAGGGTCAGGGGAGACATGATAACGACATACAAGATACTGCGAGGAATAGACAAGGTGGACAGAGATAGGATGTTCCAGAGAGGGGACACAGAAACAAGGGGTCACAACTGGAAGCTGAAGACTCAGACGAGTCACAGGAACGTTAGGAAGTATTTCTTCAGTCATAGAGTCGTCAGGAAGTGGAATAGCCTAGCAAGTGAAGTAGTGGAGGCAGGAACCATACATAGTTTTAAGAAGAGGTATGACAAAGCCCAGGAAGCGGAGAGGGAGAGGACCTAGTAGCGATCAGTGAAGAGGTGGGGCCAGGAGCTGAGTCTCGACCCCTGCAACCACAATTAGGTGAGTACACACACACACACACACACACACACACACACCCGCACACACAAACACACACACACACACACACACACACACACTAGGTGAGTACGTACTAGGTGAGTACGTACTAGGTGAGTACACACACACATCCGCACCCAAAGGGCTCTGGTTCTGGACAGGCTATAAGCCTGGTTCAATAACTGGCTCCTTTAGTTTAACCTCACCAAGTGTAAAGTCATGAAGATTGGGGAAGGTCAAAGACGACGACTGGTTGAGTACAGGCTGGGGTGGGAGGTGCCAAAAGCTGCAAACCTCAATTAAGGAAAAGAATCTTAGAGTGAGTATCATACCAAACACATCTCCTGAGCTGCACATCAGCAAAATAACCGCTGCAGCATATGAGCGACTAACAAACCTAAGAATAAAGTTTCGACAACTAAGGCCCTTACTGGAGTATGCAGCACCAGTATGGAACTCACACCTGGTCAAGCACATCACGAAATAGAGAAAGTGCAAAGGTTTGCAACAAGACTAGTCTCAGAGATAAGGGGTATGTCTTACAAGGAGAAGTTAAAGGAAATCAACCTGACGACACTGGAGGACAGGAGAGATAGGGAGAACATAATAACGATATATAAAATGCTGAGAGGAATTGACAAGATGGATAGGGACAGGATGTTTCAGAGATGGGGCACAGCAACGAGGGGTCACAACTGGAAGATGAGAGCTCAAATGAATCACAGGGATGTTAGGAGGTATTTCTCGAGTCATACAGTTGTCAGGATGTGGAACGATATGGAAAGTGATGTAGTGGAGGCAGGATCCACACATAGCTTTAAGAAGAGGCATGATAAAGCTCACGGAGCAAGGAGAGTGGCTTAGTAGCGACCAGTGAAGAGGCGAGGACAGGAGCTATAAATCGACCCCTGCAACCAGATTTAGGAGTACACTCACACACCACAGGCCCGGCTATCAACACTTCAGGGAAAGTGCAGATGTTGCTGTCAACATATCACCCACAGCACAGATGTTACTGTCAACCCATCACCCACAGCACAGGTGTTACTGTCAACCCATCACCCACAGCACAGGTGTTACTGTCAAAATATCACCCACAGCACAGGTGTTACTGTCAACACGCCACCCACAGCAGAGGTGTTACTGCCAATACATCACCCACAGCACAAGTGTTACTGTCAACATATCACCAACAGCACAGGTGTTACTGTCAACATTTCACATATAATGCAAGTGTAACTGTCAGTGTCTCACCGAAACCATAAGTATACTTGTAACTACTGAATTATTATTATTATTATTATTATTATTATTATTATTATTATTATTATTATTTTTTATTTTATTATCACACTGGCCGATTCCCACCAAGGCAGGGTGGCCCGAAAAAGAAAAACTTTCACCATCATTCACTCCATCACTGTCTTGCCAGAAGGGTGCTTTACACTACAGTTTTTAAACTGCAACATTAACACCCCTCCTTCAGAGTGCAGGCACTGTACTTCCCATCTCCAGGACTCAAGTCCGGCCTGCCGGTTTCCCTGAACCCTTTCATAAATGTTACTTTGCTCACACTCCAACAGCACGTCAAGTATTAAAAACCATTTGTCTCCATTCACTCCTATCAAACACGTTCACGCATACCTGCTGGAAGTCCAAGCCCCTCGCACACAAAACCTCCTTTACCCCCTCTCTCCAACCTTTCCTAGGCCGACCCCTACCCCGCCTTCCTTCCGCTACAGACTGATACACTCTTGAAGTCATTCTGTTTCGCTCCATTCTCTCTACATGTCCGAGCCACCTCAACAACCCTTCCTCAGCCCTCTGGACAACAGTTTTGGTAATCCCGCACCTCCTCCTAACTTCCAAACTACGAATTCTCTGCATTATATTCACACCACACATTGCCCTCAGACATGACATCTCCACTGCCTCCAGCCTTCTCCTCGCTGCAACATTCATCACCCATGCTTCACACCCATATAAGAGCGTTGGTAAAACTATACTCTCATACATTCCCCTCTTTGCCTCCAAGGACAAAGTTCTTTGTCTCCACAGACTCCTAAGTGCACCACTCACTTTTTTTCCCTCATCAATTCTATGATTCAGCTCATCTTTCATAGACCCATCCGCTGACACGTCCACTCCCAAATATCTGAATACATTCACCTCCTCCATACTCTCTCCCTCCAATCTGATATTCAATCTTTCATCACCTAATCTTTTTTTATCCTTATAACCTTACTCTTTCCTGTATTCACCTTTAAATTTCTTCTTTTGCACACCCTACCAAATTCATCCACCAATCTCTGCAACTTCTCTTCAGAATCTCCCAAGAGCACAGTGTCATCAGCAAAGAGCAACTGTGACAACTCCCACTTTGTGTGTGATTCTTTATCTTTTAACTCCACGCCTCTTGCCAAGACCCTCGCATTTACTTCTCTTACAACCCCATCTATAAATATATTAAACAACCACGGTGACATCACACATCCTTGTCTAAAGCCTACTTTTACTGAGAAATAATTTCCCTCTTTCCTACATACTCTAACTTGAGCCTCACTATCCTCGTAAAAACTCTTCACTGCTTTCAGTAACCTACCTCCTACACCATACACTTGCAACATCTGCCACATTGCCCCCCTATCCACCCTGTCATACGCCTTTTCCAAATCCATAAATGCTACAAAGACCTCTTTAGCCTTATCTAAATACTGTTCACTTATATGTTTCACTGTAAACACCTGGTCCACACACCCCCTACCTTTCCTAAAGCCTTCTTGTTCATCTGCTATCCTATTCTCCGTCATACTTTTAATTCTTTCAATAATAACTCTACCATACACTTTACCAGGTATACTCAGCAGACTTATCCCCCTATAATTTTTGCACTCTCTTTTATCCCCTTTGCCTTTATACAAAGGAACTATGCATGCTCTCTGCCAATCCCTAGGTACCTTACCCTCTTCCATACATTTATTAAATAATTGCACCAACCACTCCAAAACTATATCCCCACCTGCTTTTAACATTTCTATCTTTATCCCATCAATCCCGGCTGCCTTACCCCCTTTCATTTTACCTACTGCCTCACGAACTTCCCCCACACTCACAACTGGCTCTTCTTCACTCCTACAAGATGTTATTCCTCCTTGTCCTATACACGAAATCACAGCTTCCCTATCTTCATCAACATTTAACAATTCCTCAAAATATTCCCTCCATCTTCCCAATACCTCTAACTCTCCATTTAATAACTCTCCTCTCCTATTTTTAACTGACAAATCCATTTGTTCTCTAGGCTTTCTTAACTTGTTAATCTCACTCCAAAACTTTTTCTTATTTTCAACAAAATTTGTTGATAACATCTCACCCACTCTCTCATTTGCTCTCTTTTTACATTGCTTCACCACTCTCTTAACCTCTCTCTTTTTCTCCATATACTCTTCCCTCCTTGCATCACTTCTACTTTGTAAAAACTTCTCATATGCTAACTTTTTCTCCCTTACTACTCTCTTTACATCATCATTCCACCAATCGCTCCTCTTCCCTCCCGCACCCACTTTCCTGTAACCACAAACTTCTGCTGAACACTCTAACACTACATTTTTAAACCTACCCCATACCTCTTCGACCCCATTGCCTATGTTCTCATTAGCCCATCTATCCTCCAATATCTGTTTATATCTTACCCTAACTGCCTCGTCTTTTAGTTTATAAACCTTCACCTCTCTCTTCCCTGATGCTTCTATTCTCCTTGTATCCCATCTACCTTTCACTCTCAGTGTAGCTACAACTAGAAAGTGATCTGATATATCTGTGGCTCCTCTATAAACATGTACATCCTGAAGTCTACTCAACAGTCTTTTATCTACCAATACATAATCCAACAAACTACTGTCATTTCGCCCTACATCATATCTTGTATACTTATTTATCCTCTTTTTCTTAAAATATGTATTACCTATAACTAAACCCCTTTCTATACAAAGTTCAATCAAAGGGCTCCCATTATCATTTACACCTGGCACCCCAAACTTACCTACCACACCCTCTCTAAAAGTTTCTCCTACTTTAGCATTCAGGTCCCCTACGACAATTACTCTCTCACTTGGTTCAAAGGCTCCAATACATTCACTTAACATCTCCCAAAATCTCTCTCTCTCCTCTCCATTCCTCTCTTCTCCAGGTGCATACACGCTTATTATGACCCACTTCTCGCATCCAACCTTTACTTTAATCCACATAATTCTTGAATTTACACATTCATATTCTCTTTTCTCCTTCCATAACTGATCATTTAACATTACTGCTACCCCTTCCTTTGCTCTAACTCTCTCAGATACTCCAGATTTAATCCCATTTATTTCCCCCCCTGAAGCTCTCCTACCCCCTTCAGCTTTGTTTCGCTTAGGGCCAGGACATCCAACTTCTTTTCATTCATAACATCAGCAATCATCTGTTTCTTGTCATCCGCACTACATCCACGCACATTTAATCATCCCAGTTTTATAAAGTTTTTCTTCTTCTCTTTTTTAGTAAGTGTCTACAGGAGAAGGGGTTACTAGCCCATTGCTCCCGGCATTTCAGTCGCCTCATACGACACGCATGGCTTACGGAGGAAAGATTCTTTTCCACTTCCCCATGGACAATAGAAGAAATAAAGAAGAACAAGAGCTATTTAGAAAAAGGAGAAAAACCTAGATGTATGTATATATATATGCATGTGCGTGTCTGTGAAGTGTGACCAAAGTGTAAGTAGGAGTAGCAAGATATCCCTGTTATCTATTATTATTATTATTATTATTATTATTATTATTATTATTATTATTATTATTATTATTATTATATTGAGGGAGAAGCGCTTAACTGGTCACGGGGACATCCAGGGACCAGGAATCAACCAGACATCATCACAAGATGAGGAGCACACCTCCAGTTTCTTAAACCCTTCAACAGCAGCATCCAGGCTCCTTCCCTCCACCCTTTTCCTCCCTTGAAGGAAAGAAAAAGGGGGAGGGAAGGGACGGACCCTCTTTTTTTTATGAATACAAAAGCTACAATACCAGGAAGGTGGTGGAGGTGCCAGGTGACTGGCGGGTGTCCGCCACTCCATCACTGCTATCGACCTTCATGAGCAAAACAGCGGAAGAAAGTGATCTTTAACTATTCATGGGTACGAGTGTTTCTCTTTTTATTTTTGTTTTGAAGGCATTTTTTTTTAATTTACTACTGGTTTGTTTTATTTTGTTCAGTTATATTCTCCCGTCGTGGAATTGTACTTTGTTGTTGTTGTTGTTATTGTTGTTGTTACTGTTGTTGCTGTTATTGCTGCTGCAGTTATTGTTCTTGTTACTGCTGCTGTTGCTGTTCCTGTTGTTGTTGTTCTTGTACTTTTTGTGTTGACACTGTCCTTTATGTTCTTCGTCAACATTATCATCTCTTTGTTGTTGTTCTTCGTCTTTTCTTCTTCGTCTTCTTCTGCTTCTTCACACCTGTAATAAAGTTGGTAGAATTACCGACAATATGTAAAGTAAAAGGACACAAGTGCAACTAATGTGACATTTATTGTGGCAACGTTTCGCTCTCCAGGAGCTTTATCAAGCCATTACACCACTTAGATCAATATATCAAACGTTCGTGAGCATAATAATTCTCTCTTATTGGAACGAGAACTTTGCTCAGAATGACATAATCCTGGTCACTCAGGAGCGAGGTTGTGACGTAATCCGGGTCACTCAGGAGCGAGGTTGTGAGGTAATCCGGATCACTCAGGAGCGGGATTGTGAGGTAATCCGGATCACTCAGGAACGGGGTTGTGAGGTAATCCGGATCACTCAGGAACGGGGTTGTGAGGTAATCCGGATCACTCAGGAACAAGGCTGCTAGAACCTTCAGCGGATGCTAGCAAATGTCGCCCAGTACCTGAATAAGTTACAGCATCGACCGGTGCGGTAGACATTACAGCTATTGCCGCAGCTCATATTAAAAATATATCAGTTCGCAACACGGTAAAGAACCGGATTCAGGTGTAGGTCATAGGGAAAATAGATTAGTGTGCTCATGGGGCATATTTAAGATGGCTATAATCATAGGGAAGGGTTGAAGAATATAGGTGTCACACAACGTTAAGGTTCATAATAACAAAAAGGTACAATACCGTGACTGGAACAATACACATATAACCCGCACATAGGAGAGAGGAGCTTACGACGACGTTTCGGTCAGACTTGGACCATGTCCCTGTCTGCTGGCCTGTATATACTCCCTCCTTCTTTCCTTTATTTTAGTGTGACTTTGTAAATGATCCAAGTCCGACCGAAACGTCGTCATAAGCTCCTCTCTCCTATGTGCGGGTTATTTGTGTAACGTGAAGGGTGATGGCATGTAATTAGGTATTATCTGAGGAAGCGGAAGATAGGCTCATCTCATTAGATCAAGAACCCTTGGCCAGCATCACAGCATCCCTTCCCATTGGAAAGCTTTAGTGGAGCACAGTTTGTAATTCACTTATTGAGAGCGTACCACGAGGTAATGTGTTGGGTCACCTCATACTGAATGTTTGATTGAATGACCTGAATTTTATCAATCTTTCCCATGTCTGCACAAATCTTTACACTCCAATATTGACTTACACAGGAGAGGATTCTTGTCTCTATACTCATTTCTAAACACCGAACGCGTAAAGATCGTGCAGTGTCTGGAAAATTAGAGGTAATCATGCTTGATGTAAGGAAGGAGGTACAACAATCCCTGCCTAGGTATTACGTCCGTCTGCAGCAGACAACTGTACGATACTTTCAACAGGGAAAGAAACGGACGATCGCTAAAAAGCACGGTGTGACTTCTGGCACTCATGTGACGATGACTGGAAGTGACATGTTGTTATAAGTCATTAAACCCTACACTCGGTGGATAGTTCAGCTTAAGGATGGCTGAAAGCACGAATCTTCGTCTGCTAATCTCTCTCTGGCCTCTGTACAGTTAAGCCAGGACAAGGTGATCGAATGAAGGAAGAGAGCATTTACTTAGGACTCAATATCATTAAGGTCAAACAAGACGCTACGATAGTTGTTTTAAAGAATCACTTGCTCACTTCTGCAAATAAAAAGATCAAGAAACTTGCATATTTAATGGGCATATTGTACTTGACTAACGACATTGTCTTCCCAGCTCTGTATACGTTTCGGTCCGAGTCGGATCGATACGTCGTCATAAGTTTCTTTCTGGTAAATGCGGGTTATGTGTGTATTGCTCCAGTCACGGTGTTGTGTCTTTTGATTCTTTAACAATAAACTTCCTGGTAAAAGTCTGCACCTCTTCCAGGATCCTCCGTAGGACTTTAGAAGCGGTGAGGTCGCTAACAGTGGTAACGCCATGGGGAGATGGGGGGTTTCAGCCACTATAATTTCCTTCAGCCTCCCAGAAGTTCCATCAATTATTACACTTATTGTGAGGTATAAATCTCCGCCTGTACAACAGGCCTACTGACCCATAGATATATTACAGTGATCTTGAGTTCATATAAGAACGTAATTAAGAATAGAGGAGTGTGAGGGAAAAGTTCAATAGATATAGTAACGATAGTTTCATTACCGGCTACTAGTTAAGGTAGGGTAAGTCAAGCTTCCGCCTTTCTTCCCCCTCCCCGAAAGTGATAATTTCATTGCCGGCTGCTAGTTAAGGTAGGGTGAGTCACGCTCCCGTTTTTCCCACCTTTTCTCCCCCACCCCTAAAGTGATAGTTTGATTGCTGGCTGCTTGTTAACGTAGGGTCAGTCTAACTCCCGCTATCCCTTCCCCTCCCTCTTCCCCCCCTCTCGAAAGGTGACGTGTGGGGCTCTGGTCAAACAGTAAATCACTCGACTCACAGCTCCCAACACTACTGTAAGTACATGCCTGCCTTGTATTCTAGTGGATTTATTGGTTAAAAGCTTCACTTTTGACCAATAATAAACTTAGTCTTTTCAGCTTTGCTCTATGTTGACTGTTGTAATAATCACCACATCTTTTAAGTATCAGACTTACCATGGAGAGTGATTATTTAAGCAGTGGGTAACCTGTCTGTCTTTCCAGCTTGGATGTCAGAGAGGGTCACCTGGCAATCAATGAGCAGAACAGGAGAAGGACTAACGTCCAGAGACTTCTCCATTTTGTATTGAACTACCTGTGCACCTGTATGAAAGTGCAGGACGTAACTCCACAGCATTGCAGCGGTAAAGAATCTGCTTTCCTGTCATCGGGATAATAATCACGGCGATTCTCTGTGAAGAACTAGCCAGTGGATGGTCACCAACTCCTGCGACCTCCCCCCCCTTATCATCAGCAACGGCTACGGTTTCAACAACAGTGTCACCAACACCAGACACCCTTGTAGATATTAGCGTTGAGTTCAAATGTTATTTTATTCATTTCATTTTTCATTTTTCTTTCAAATAGGATATACCTTTCATGTTTTATTGTTTTATGTGTGATTTAATAAATAATAAAGTGTTTATCTTTGTGAATTATTTCTTTTTCTATTCATTAATTTTCCTGAGGAGGAGCCAGCCTGAGTAATACTGTCTGAAGTTGTTACAGGGCTGAGTAAGCCTTCACAAGTGGCGACCTTGCCAGGATCAACTCTACTGAATCAAGATTCAACTCCATCTCGAATCTACCATTGGAACTTCAACTTCGCATACCACAGACGGTTACCACCAGCCATGAGTAATCATTCTCTATGGTAGGACTACAGTACAGGTATTTAAAAGATTTGGTGATTGTTATAGTCTCAAGTTCAGCACTTGATGGTGTACCCCACCATTCTGCCATTCTGGTGTCTTTTCTGTCTCCACTGTAAAAACTTCTCTATATTTCATGTTGAGCTCCTCACATACTAAATGTGTGTGTGTGTGTGTGTGTGTGTGTGTGTGTGTGTGTGTGTGTGTGTGTGTGAGGGTTTGTGTGTGTGAGAGTTTGTGTGTGTGTGTGTGTGTGTGTGTGTGTGTGTGTGTGTGTATGTACTCACCTAGTTGTACTCACCTAGTTGAGGTTGCAGGGGTCGAGTCCAAGCTCCTGGCCCCGCCTCTTCACTGGTCGCTACTAGGTCACTCTCCCTGAACCATGAGCTTTATCGTACCTCTGCTTAAAGCTATGTATGGATCCTGCCTCCACTACATTGCTTCCCAAACTATTCCACTTACTGACTACTCTGTGGCTGAAGAAATAATTCCTAACATCCCTTTGATTCATCTGTGTCTTCAGCTTCCAACTGTGTCCCCGTGTTGCTGTGTCCAGTCTCTGGAACATCCTGTCTTTGTCCACCTTGTCAATTCCTCTCAGTATTTTGTAAGTCATTATCATGTCCCCCCTATCTCTCCTGTCCTCCAGTGTCGTCAGGTTGATTTCCCTTAACCTCTCCTCGTAGGACATACCTCTTAACTCTGGGACTAGTCTTGTTGCAAACCTTTGCACTTTCTCTAGTTTCTTTACATGCTTGGCTAGGTGTGGGTTCCAAACTGGTGCCGCATACTCCAATATGGGCCTAACGTACACGGTGTACAGGGTCCTGAACGATTCCTTATTAAGATGTCGGAATGCTGTTCTGAGGTTTGCCAGGCGTCCATATGCTGCAGCAGTTATTTGGTTGATGTGCACTTCAGGAGATGTGCCTGGTGTTATGCTCACCCCAAGATCTTTTTCCTTGAGTGAGGTTTGTAGTCTCTGGCCTCCTAGACTGTACTCCGTCTGCGGTCTTCTTTGCCCTTCCCCAATCCTCATGACTTTGCACTTGGTGGGATTGAACTCCAGGAGCCAGTTGCTGGCCCAGATCTTCAGCCTGTCCAGATCCCTTTGTATTTCTGCCTGGTCTTCGATCGAATGAATTCTTCTCATCAACTTCACGTCATCTGCACCTCGGAGTTTATTCCTTCTGTCATGTCGTTCACAAATACCAGAAACAGCACTGGTCCTAGGACTGACCCCTGTGGGACCCCGCTGGTCACAGGTGCCCACTCTGACACCTCGCCACGTACCATTACTCGCTGCTGTCTTCCTGACAAGTATTCCCTGATCCATTGCAGTGCCTTCCCTGTTATCCCTGCTTGGTCCTCCAGTTTTTGCACTAATCTCTTGTGTGGTACTGTGTCAAACGCCTTCTTGCAGTCCAAGAAAATGCAATCCACCCACCCCTCTCTCTCTTGTCTTACTGCTGTCACCATGTCATAGTACTCCAGTAGGTTTGTGACTCAGGATTTCCCGTCTCTGAAACCATGTTGGCTGCTGGTGATAAGATCATTCCTTTCTAGATGTTCCTCCACTTTTCTCCTGACAATCTTTTCCATGATTTTGCATGCTATACATGTCAGTGACACTGATCTGTAGTTTAGTGCTTCATGTCTGTCTCCTTTTTTAAAGATTCGGACCACATTTGCTGTCTTCCATGCCTCAGGCAATCTCCCTGCTTCGATAGATGTATTGAATATTGTTGTTAGGGGTACACATAGTGCCTCTGCTCCCTCTCTCAGGACCCATGGAGAGATGTTATCTGGCCCCATTGCCTTTGAGGTATCTAGCTCACTCAGAAGCCTCTTCACTTCTTCCTCGGTTGTGTGTACTGTGTCCAGCACATGGTGGTGTACCCCACCTCTCCGTCTTTCTGGAGCCCCTTCTGTCTCCTCTGTGAACACTTCTTTGAATCTTTTGTTGAGTTCCTCACATACTTCACTGTCATTTCTTGTTGTCTCTTCTCCTTCCTTCCTTAGCCTGATTACCTGGTCCTTGACGGTTGTTTTCTTCCTGATGTGGCTGTGTAACAGCTTCAGGTCAGATTTGGCTTTTGCTGCTATGTCGTTTTCATATTGACGTTGGGCCTCTCTTCTTATCTGTGCATATTCGTTTCTGGCTCTACGACTGCTCTCCTTATTCTCCTGGATCCTTTGCCTTCTATATTTCTTCCATTCCCTAGCACACTTGGTTTTTGCCTCCTTGCATCTTTGGGTGAACCATGGGCTCATCCTGGATTTTTCATTATTCCTGTTACCCTTGGGTACAAACCTCTCCTCAGCCTCCTTGCACATTGTTGCTACATATTCCATCATCTCATTAACTGGCTTCCTTGCCAGTTGTCTGTCCCACTGAACCTCATTCAGGAAGTTCCTCATTCCTGTGAAGTCCCCTTTCCTGTAGTTTGGCTTCATTTGTCCAGGCCTTCCTGCTTCCCCCTCCACTTGTAGCTCTACTGTGTATTCGAAGCTCAAAACCACATGATCGCTGGCCCCAAGGGGTCTTTCATATGTGATGTCCTCAGTATCTGCACTACTCAAGGTGAATACTAAGTCTAGTCTTGCTGGTTCATCCTCTCCTCTCTCTCTTGTAGTGTCCCTTACGTGTTGGTACATGAAGTTTTCCAGTACCACCTCCATCATCTTAGCCCTCCATGTATCTTGGCCCCCATGTGGGTCCAAGTTCTCCCAGTCGATCTCCTTGTGGTTAAAGTCGCCCATGATCAGGAGCTTTACCCTGCATGCATGAACTCTTCTGGCCACTGCAGCCAGTGTGTCAACCATCGCTCTATTGCTCTCGTCATACTCTTGCCTTGGCCTCCTGCTGTTCTGTGGTGGGTTATACATCACTGCAATTATCACCTTGAGACCTCCAGAGTGAAGCGTTCCCTCTACGCAATCACTTTCTTCTCCGCTGTCTCCTCTCTCAAGCTCATCAAAATTCCATCGGTGTTTGATCAGCAATGCCACTCCTCCACCTCCCCTGTTCCTTCTGTCTTTCCTCAGGATCTTGTATCCCGCTGGAAAGATGGCATCTGTTATCATACCTGTAAGCTTGGTTTCTGTGATTTCTATGATGTCTGGTGATGCCTCTTTGACTCTTCCGTGCCTCTCCTCCCACTTGTTTGTTATTCCATCAGCGTTTGTGTACCATACCTTCAGTTTCCTTTCCAACACTGTGGTTTGGGGGGCCTGTGGGGGTGGGAGACCTGGTAGCATTCTATAGGATTCTATGGTTGGGGGTTGGGTGGAAGCTATGGGTATGGATTGCATTGTGTGTTAGGATGGTGTGATAGGTTGTGGGGTTCTGAGGATAGTTGTGTGTGTGCTTGCCCTTGCTGCTCTGTTCTGCTCTGACTGACCTCTGCTGGTTCCATCCTTGTCTCCTTTCCTAGCTCCTTTCGCGTTTTTGTCCTCTCCCTCAGCTGCTGTCTCTCTGTTTGTGTTCTGTCTCTGTCTAGGAACACCTTCTTGTACTCTTCCGAGCTTTTCAACCGTGGTTTCTCTTGGAGGATCCTGTTCTGCACTGTTTCTGTCCTGAGAATCAGCTTGATCGGTCGGTTTCTCCCCTTCAAGTACCCCTCTATTCTCTGAAAATTTACAATCTCGTCCATGTCTTCTCCCCCTATTTCTGTGATGATTTTCTCAATCTCCTTTCTTTCTTCCTGCCGTCTTTCAGTTTGTGTCCTTTCCTCTCTCTCCCGAAGCCCATGGATAAACACTGATTTTGCCCTTTCCTCCTCCCATTGCCTCTCCCTCTGTGACTCTGGTTCCTGTCTGTATGTGGTCATTTTCTCCCTTGATTTTTCCATTGGCTCCTGGTAGCATGGTTGTGCCTCAGCATTCGACCTATCTCCCTCTCCATCTGCACCCATCTGCTCTTCCCTTCCACTCCCTGGCAATTCTTTGCAGGCTGATATGACCTTGGCATAATTCATATCTCCTTCCTTCCTGTTCAGCCTCTCAGCTTCGTATGGTGTGTCTTCTCTGGTCACTACCCCTGAGACTTGCTTCAGCCTGTTTACCTCAAATTCTAGGACCTTTACCCTGGCTACTGCAGTTTCGACTTGTGCCTCCCAATCCTTCGTCTCCTTCTCCAACCTCTTTTCCCATTTCACAGAGAGCTCTTTCTCCATTTTTTCAGAAAGCTCTCCTAATTTTCTCTCCCATTCTTGCTCTATCCTTTTCCACTGGTCCTCCATCCATTCCTCCCTACCAGTACCATTGTCATCTGATCGCTGATTCCTGCGAGTCCCAACCATTTTTTTTTTTTTTTTTTTAGTGAAAGAGAGAAAAAAAGAGAAGAAAAAGGGGGAGAGCGTGAGAGAGAGGGAGAAAGAGAGAGAAGGGAGGGTAGAAAGAGAGAGGGGAAAAGAAGGGAAAAGGGGGGAGAAAGTGAGAGGGAAAAGGTAAGAGAGAGAGAGGGGGGGAGTGACAAGGGAAGAGAGAGAGAGGGAGTAAAGAAGAGGAAGAGAGAGAGAGAAAGAGAGGAAGAGAGGAATAGAGAGAGAGAGGGAGGGAGAGAGAGAGGAAGAGAGAGAGAAAAAGTGAGAGGAAGAGAGAGAGGAAGAGAGGAAGAGAGAGAGGAAGAGAGAGAGGATGAGAGAAAGGGAGAGAGAGAGAGAGAGAAAGAGAGAAAGAGAGAGAGAGACAGAGAGAGAAAGAGAGAGAGAGAGAGAGAGAGAGAGGAAGAGAGAGGAGGAGAGGGAGAGAGATGGGGGGGGGTGACCTCAACCAGCACCTTATACAGAGGGACTTTGATGACCTTCTTGCAGTGTTTGACATGAGAAAAATGTTGATTTCCCTACTCATATCTCTGGCTCCTCCCTTGACCCAGTAGTGAGTGATCTGGTAGAAGGCATAGTCACTTGTCAACCCCTCGGCTACGTTGGATCGTCTGACCACAAGGCTGTTTTTACGACACTTAAGATCCCAACAGAACGAGGTGAGGAGTCCACACGCGCAACCTGGCTATGGGAAAGAGGTAATTGGCCAGCCCTTTGCTCTGAGCTAGCCACCACCGATTGCAATGCTCTTCTCCAAGGGGATGTTGACAACCAAGTGAAAGCCTTCACTGGACACATCCTTAATCTACAACAAGAACACATTCCTCACCGGCGATATGTGACGAAGCCTACAGATCAGCCTTGGTTTGGCTTTCGTTGTAGAGAGGCTGCTACTGCTAAGTACAAAGCATGGCGAAGGTATAAGAGATATCCTACCACCTATAACAGGAACTTGCACACACAAGCCTGTAGGCATATGGGTGACGTTCAAAAGTGGACCATTGCTAAATGGGAGGTGGACACTAAAAGAAAGCTAGCATCAGGTAGGGTAGGCTCCAAAACATGGTGGTTCTTTTTCAAGGACAGACAAGGTTATCTGCCTGATGAACTCATTCCACCTCTAAATCGACAGGATGGGACCACCTCTACTAGTAGTCATATGCACACACCTAGTGTGTGTGCATATGTTTATGTAAACAGTCCTTATTTCCCACGTATGTACTATATATGTATTGCATATGTACCCGATCTCTTGGTTTAACGTTGAGGGTCCGTCCTGTCGCAGAAGTTGAAGATGCTTGATGCTTCTCGGTAATTTTTCCACTAACTTCCTTTATGCACTATAGTCTCTAGCTCATCTAATTTTTTCACTCACTCACTGTATTTACTGACACATCTATACATATCTCTTATCTCCCTGGTCTTGAGTCGCACTTATTCTTCAAATACCCGACTGAGTTATTATGGCAACACTATTTAGGCCTGACACAACCGTTCATCTTCCTTCAGCGGCCCCCACTAAACACTTAGTCACTATTTCCTTTGTTTTCTTTTCTGTGATCACTTATATTTCCTTTTTTCGGGGCTTAAGTGATTATATGCACTCTCATGCGTGCACACGCCTATATCCCACACTCTATTCCTTAAGCACAGTCAGAAATTACCACCAAAACACGAGCTCAAACCGCGTGACTCCTCCACGAGTGTGTGTGTGTGTGTGTGTGTGTGTGTGTGTGTGTGTGTGTGTGTGTGTGCTCACCTATTTGTGGTTGCAGGAGTCGAGTCATAGTTACTGACCCCGTCTCTTCACTGAACGTTACTAGGTCCTCTCTCTCCTGCTCCATGAGCTTTATCATACCTCGTCTTAAATCTATGTATGGTTCCTGCGTCCTCTACGTCACTTGACAGACTATTCCACTTCCTGACAACTCTATGGCTAAAGAAATACTTCCTAACATCTCTTTGACTCATCTGAATCTTCAGCTTCCAATTGTGACCCCTTGTTTCTGTGTCCCATCTCTGGACATCCTGTGTGTGTGTGTGTACTCACCTATTTGTATTCACCTATTTGTGGTTGCAGGGGTCGAGTCCTAGCTCCTGGCCCCGCCTCTTCACCGGTTGCTACTAGGCCCTCTCTCTCCCCGCTCCATGAGCTTTATCAAACCTCGTCTTAAAACTGTGTATGGTTCCTGCCTCCACTACGCCATTTTCTAGGCTATTCCACTGCCTTACAACTCTATGACTGAAGAAATACTTCCTACTATCTCTCTGACTCATTTGTGTCTTCAACTTCCAATTGTGGCCTCTTGTTTCTGTGTCCCCTCCCTGGAACATCCTGTCCTTGTCCACCTTGTCTATTCCACGCAGTATTTTATATGTCGTTATCATGTCTCCCCTGACCCTCCTGTCCTCCAGTGTCGTCAGGCCGATTTCCCTTAATCTTTCTTCATAGGACATTCCCCTTAGCTCTGGAACTAACCTTGTTGCAAACCTTTGTACTTTCTCTAGTTTCTTGACGTGCTTTATCAAGTGCGGGTTCCAAACAGGTGCTGCATACTCCAGTATGGGCCTGACATACACGGTGTACAGTGTCTTGAATGATTCCTTACTAAGGTATCGGAATGCTGTTCTCAGGTTTGCCAGGCGCCCATATGCTGCAGCAGTTATCTGATTGATGTGTGCTTCCGGAGACATGCTCGGTGTTATACTCACCCCAAGATCTTTCTCCTTGAGTGAGGTTTG
Source organism: Cherax quadricarinatus (assembly GCF_038502225.1). NCBI lineage: Eukaryota > Metazoa > Arthropoda > Malacostraca > Decapoda > Parastacidae > Cherax > Cherax quadricarinatus. The sequence goes on from NC_091293.1 coordinate 52,995,136, forward strand.
CAGTCTTTGGCCACCTAGCCTATACTCTGTCTGTGGTCTTCTGTGCCCTTCCCCTATCTTCATGACTTTGCATTTGGCAGGATTAAATTCGAGAAGCCATTTGCTGGACCAGGTGTCCAGTCTGTCCAGGTCTCTTTGAAGTCCTGCCTGGTCCTCATCAGATTTAATTCTCCTCATTAACTTCACATCATCTGCAAACAGGGACACTTCTGAGTCTAACCCTTCCGTCATGTCGTTCACATATACCAAAAATAGCACTGGTCCTAGGACCGACCCCTGTGGGACCCCGCTCGTCACAGGTGCCCACTGTGATACATCATTACGTACCATGACTCGTTGTTGCCTCCCTGTCAGGTATTCTCTGATCCATTGCAGTGCCCTTCCTGTTATATGCGCCTGATGCTCTAGCTTCTGCACTAATCTCTTGTGAGGAACTGTGTCAAAGGCCTTCTTGCAGTCCAAGAAGATGCAATCAACCCACCCCTCTCTCTCTTGTCTTACTTCTGTTATTTTATCATAAAACTCCAGAAGGTTTGTGACACAGGATTTGCCTTCCGTGAATCCGTGCTGGTTGGCATTTATACTCCTGTTCCGTTCCAGGTGCTCCACCACTCTCCTCCTGATAATCTTCTCCATAATTTTGCATACTATACACGTCAATGACACAGGTCTATAGTTTAGTGCCTCTTTTCTGTCTCCTTTTTTGAAAATGGGAACTACATTTGCCGTCTTCCATACCTCAGGTAGTTGCCCAGTTTCCAGGGATGTGTTGAAGATTGTGGTAAGTGGTACGCACAACATATCTGCTCCCTCTCTAAGGACCCACGGAGAGATGTTGTCCGGTCCCATTGCCTTTGAGGTATCGATGTCGCTTAGCAGTTTCTTCACCTCCTCCTCATCTGTATGTATATCGTCCAACACTTGTTGGTGTATTCCTTGTTGGTGTCCCCATCTGGTCTGTCCCCCCAGAGTCCTTCCTGTGTCTACTGTAAATACTTCCTTAAATCTCGTGTTGAGCTCCTCACATACCTCTTGATCGTTTCTTGTGAGTTCTCCACCTTCTTTCCTCAGCCTTATCACCTGGTCCTTGACTGTTGTCTTCCTCCTAATGTGGCTATACAGCAGTTTCGGGTCAGATTTGACTTTCGATGCTATGTCGTTTTCATACTGTCGCTGGGCCTCCCTCCTTATCTGCGCATACTCGTTTCTGGCTCTTCTACTAATCTCCTTGTTTTCCTGGGTCCTATGCCTCCTGTACCTTTTCCATTCTCTGTTGCACTTAGTTTTTGCCTCCCTACACCTTCGGGTAAACCAAGGACTCGTTTTGGTCTTCCTATTATTTCTGTTTCCCTTGGGAACAAAACTTTCCTCTGCCTCCTTGCACTTTGTTGCCACATGTGTGTGTGTGTGTGTGTGTGTGTGTGTGTGTGTGTGTGTGTGTGTGTGTGTGTGTGTGTGTGTGTGTGTGTGTGTGTGTGTGTGTGTGTGTGTATGTGTGTGTTTGTGTGCGTAAATGTGTATGTCTGTGTGTGCAATAAAATGTTATGTTAATTAGCAATATCACCACAGTGAAAAAATAGTATTATTGCAAGTACTTTCGTAATTTCTCACATTATCAAGGCATAGTAAAAATAGTAAGACAACAGAAGATTCATAAAGCTAAGATATGACCTGACATGTGACCTCACATATGACCCTAATCGATGAGGGTGGGAATTCCATTACAGTGTTGTGAGGTTTTAGTCAGGTCATATGTCACGTAAAATTTAAGAGTGACACGTCAGCCAAAGGAGAATTTTATAATCAAACATTATAATCCTGATAAATTACTTTCATTATAGATGAAGCTAATTTATAGAATCCCTGACTAATATTCATATTGCAATAAACACTAATTCTTATGAAGCTCAGGTGTTTTATATTCCGTTCAGCTATGGATTTGCTTGATACATCTTTCTCGGTATTTTAAAAACCAATAGGGTGGTTAAAATCTCTCACATGGATAATATTTCAAGAGCTATTCTATTTTTCTCAAATAAAATTAATTGCATTTTTACAAGAAATCTTATAGCCACAGTCATCAGCATTTTTTGGGAATCTCAATCAAAAACTTTTTTATAGTAATAATATTTATAAATGCAACTACATAATGAGAGAAATTACGACATTGCTTGTAATACTGCTACTTTTATTGATTATATATATATATATATATATATATATATATATATATATATATATATATATATATATATATATATATATATATATATATATATCGTGCCTAATAGGCAGAACTTGCGATCTTGGCTTAAATAGCAACGCTCATATTGCCATATAGGACAAGTGAAAATTTGTTTATGCAATAATTTCGCCAAAATCATTCTGAACCTAACGAAAAAAATATATTTCACTGTGTTTGTTTAGTATTAAATTATTGTAAACAAATCTAAAATATATTTAGTTGGATTAGGCTAAAATAAATTGCGCTTGTTATAATAATGTTAGGTAAGTTTTCTAAGTTCCTTTTGGTGCAAAATTATAAATTTTTACATCAACATTAATGAAAAAAATATATCTTTAAACGTATAAGAGTATATTTTAGAAAGGGTTTAATTTTAAATGAGTTCTTACTAATTGACCAGTTTTACATATTCGGCACTATATATATATATATATATATATATATATATATATATATATATATATATATATATATATATATATATATATATATATATATTTATATATATACAGATGGGGTCCACCTCTTGCCCTTTGCCTCGGAGAAGTGGATAAAAAGGCTTCAAGGAAGAATATTTGGATTTCTTCCTACAACTACAACAAAAATGGCAATATTCGTCATCAGGAGCTGTACATTGGTGCAAGATTAGCAACAGGAGGAATGAGGGGAAAGTTTTTCAGAGTAAGGTAGCATGGTGACGCCCGTTCCTCTCAGACATGGTCAGGATTGGCAGCGTTTATCACCCAGGCATCTCGTCCCCTCACCATCCCGTTCTATATAAGGTAAGGTAGAGGGGGATCTCCAAGGTCTACAGAAAGCGGAAACAGAATAATAGGAGATTTAATAGCCAGTCCTAAGCTACATCTACTCTCAGTCAACAAATCATGTGACATAAGACACTACGTTGTACTAGTGGATAGTACACATACAAAATAATGATATTATATGTAAACGTTCTAATTGATGAAGGGTCGAATGAGCTCATTCGTCAACTTAAACTACCGTACGTGCAGGGAGGTCCTAGATTGTTCTTGGTAGTGCTCAAACAAACTTCATTTCCTTGTGCAGTTCACAAAATGTAGTTTACATGTAATAAAATATTGTTAAGCACAAAAGAAAGCTACTAATATGCTGTTCATGCTCGGAAGAATCTCTTCATACATTCTTATATAATCCCGATATCCTCAGTATCACTGTTCCTTGGTAATTCATGAATCTTCCTTAGTATTCTGATTATACTTTATGACCTAATAAACAGTCTCTTCATGAATTTTCCAATTATCCTTTATTACCAACTAATAGTATAACCCTGTTGGATTGTAATCTCCTAAGCTAGTTGCAACCATCATGTTGCTATCACTGAGTGCGGACACTTAACCTTGTGTACCTGTAACCATATAGTACCTCGATGCAGCTGCACCTATATGGGCTTACCGCTATTGAATATATTATATTATAGAGATGGGCAGGGCACATTCCACTGTGGGCAAAACGTGCTGCATAGGTGCGGCGAACGCTGGTCTAACGTCACCAAATCCTCATGAGCATGGCATGTTCCAGGACGGGCGTAACGTGCAGGATAAGTGTGGAGAACACTGGCCTATCACAAGGCGGGGTAGGAGTCGGCCTAGGAAAGGTTGGAGGGAGGGGGTAAAGGAGGTTTTGCGTGCGAGGGGCTTTGACTTCCAGCAAGCATGCGTGAGAGTAATTTGATAGGAGTGAATGGAGACAAATGGTTTTTAATACTTGACGTGCTGTTGGAGTGTTATTATTATTATTATTATTATAATCAAGGGGGAAGCGCTAAACCCGGAGGATAATACAGCGCCTGGGGGGGGGGGATGTGGAAGGCATTCAGGCTTAATTCGGGGAACTGGAGAACAGATCCAATTCCCTAAATCAAGAACCCCTCACCAACATCAAGGAACCTTCCTTGAGGGGTTGTTGGAGTGTGAGCAAAGTAACATTTATGAAGGGATTCAGGGAAACCGGCAGGCCGGACTTGAGTCCTGGAGATGGGAAGTACAGTGTCTACACTCTGAAGGAGGGGTGTTAATGTTGCAGTTTAAAAACTGTAGTGTAAAGCACCCCTCTGGCAAGACAGTGATGGAGTGAATGATGATGAAAATTTTTCTTTTTCGGGCCACCCTGCCTTGGTGGGAATCGGCCAGTGTGTTAATAATAATAATAATATATATATATATATATATATATATATATATATATATATATATATATATATATATATATATATATATATATATATATATATATATGTTGTGCTGAATAGGCAGAACTTGTGATCTTGACTTAAATAGCAATGCTCCTCTTTCCATGTAGGACAAGCGAAAATTTGTGTATGCAATAATTTCGCCAGAATCATTCTGAACCTAATTAAAAAAATATATTTCACTGTGTTTGTTTATTATTAAATTATTGTAAACAAATCTAAAATATATTTAGTTGGGCTAGGATAAAATAAATTGTTCTTATAATAAGGTTAGGTAAGTTTTCTAAGATTCTTTTGGTGAAAAATTAAAAATTTTTACATTAACATTAATGGAAAAAATATATCTTTAAACGTATAAGAGAAAATTTTAAAAAAGACTTAATTTTAAATGAGTTCTTGCTAATTGACCAGTTTTACATATTCGGCACGACATATATATATATATATATATATATATATATATATATAGTATATATATATATATATATATATATATATATATATATATATACTATATATATACTATATATACTATATATATACTATTGGAGCTTTGAGACTTATAACCAGTGAGGATACCATCGCTCCCAAGGACGTCAGCACGGCGCAAGCTCTGAAGGACAAACATCCACCCAGGGCTCCCAGTACCAACATTGACCTCCCTGACATTGCAGCAGGCGAAGAACATCTAACCTTACAGGATGCTGATGTGTATAAAGCTGCTATGTCATTTCCACAGGGTTCAGCAGGAGGTTTCACCGGTTTAAGGCCTCAACACTTAAAACAAATACTCAATCCAGCACTTGGTGAGGTTTCAGAGAGGCTGCTGTCTGAACTCACCAAATTTTCCAACCTGTGCCTGGCTGGCGGTGTCCCAGAGGCCATCAGACCCTTTTTCTTTGGTGCCTCATTGTGTGCCCTCCGGAAAAAGGATGGCGGAATCAGGCCCATTGCAGTGGGTAACACCCTTCGGCGCCTAGTCGCCAAGGCTGCAGTAAGAAGGGTGAGTCAAGAGGCTGCTGCAATGCTGAAACCAACTCAGCTCGGTTTCGGCGTTCAACAGGGCTGTGAAGCAGCTGCCCACGCAGCACGAGTATATATCAAAAACATGTCCTATGAAAAAGCCTTGGTCAAATTGGACTTTGCCAATGCTTTCAACTCAGTCAGAAGGGATGCTGCTCTCCAAGCAGTTTATAGAAACTTCCCTTCCCTTTATCCCTTCATAGAATCGTGTTATAGTGTGACTTCCAAACTATTGTTTGGGGACCATGAAATTGACTCGTGTGAGGGCGTGCAACAGGGGGACCCTCTCGCCCCCTTTCTATTTTGTTTGGTCATCAAGGAAGTCACGGAGGCACTCTCCAGCGAGCTCAATATCTGGTTCCTGGACGACGGTACCCTAGCTGGCACAACAGAATCTCTCCTGGAGGACATCAGTAAAATTAAAGACATGGGAGAAAGCCTGGGACTTTCTTTAAACCCCACTAAATGTGAAATAGTTTCTACCAATCAACAGTTGATCCAGAATATTAGTACCATTTTACCAGGAGCACGAGCCATTGATCCGGCCAATAGCACTCTCCTCGGTGCTCCTCTTGGGTCCAATGCCATCGATCTGATCCTAGGAAAAAAAGTCTCAGACCTCCGGACGATGGAAAGCAGGATGAAAGACATTGACACACACGATGCCTTCTACCTACTCACCAGGTGCCTGTCAACCCCAAAACTTACCTATTTTCTGAGATGCTCCCCAGCCTTCAGCAGTCCAAAACTCAAGGAATATGACTCTCTCCTGAAGGCCATGCTAGAGAGTGTATTGAATCTTTCCCTTGACGATGGACAGTGGTTGCAAGCCTCGCTTCCGGTCAGGCTTGGAGGGCTAGGAGTACGCAGATCCTCCCAGATTGCTCTACCAGCTTTCCTATCCTCTTCCATTGCATCAAACGAGTTGATAAGACAAATTCTTCCTGACACCCTCAGTGACTCAGCAGGAATAGAAGACCCTAGCTATGTCAGTGCCATCACCGAATGGGAGACTCTTGCTGCTCCAGCACCAAACCCTAGTGCAGCACTGGCTCACAAACAGTCAAGCTGGGATAGCCCAATTGCTGAAAAGGTGCTTGCCAACATGCTCAGGGCTGCAACATCAGATAGGGAGATTGCCCGTCTCCAGGCTGTGAGTGCACCTCACTCCGGGGACTTCCTCCAAACAGTTCCCATATCGGCAATGGGAACGCGACTCGACCCTAAGACCCTCCGTATTGCAGTGGCTCTGCGCCTTGCTGCCCCAATTCACACAGAATACATGTGTATTTGCGGCGAAGTGCAAGCAGACCAATACGGTCTACATGGTCTCAACTGTTCCAAAACCAAGGGCTGGCATGCAAGACACAATGAGGTCAACGACATCATTAAGAGAACCCTTGCTACAGCTGGATGCCCTGCCGAGAGGGAGCCACGATCACTTGCAGCAAACAACACCCACAACCCAGCAAACCGCCCCGACGGGATCACCATCTATCCTTGGAAGAATGGCAAGCTCTTAGCATGGGACTATACCTGTGTGTCCACACTGGCTGGCACCTATATCCATCACAGTGTGGGGCGACAGGGAGGAGCTGCTGACCACAGGGAGGAGTACAAGATCAGCAAGTACAGGGACATTAGCCAACAGTATCAATTTGTCCCAGTGGGATCAGAGACCTTGGGATCATGGGGAAAAAATGCCACACGTTTCCTTAAAGAATTGGGTTCCAGACTCATCGACACCACCAGGGACCCAAGGGCAGCCACTTTCATGTTCCAGCGCCTCAGCGTCGCCATCCAGAGGGGAAATGCTTGCTGCATACTTGGTTCACGTCCAGCCTCGGAGGAGCTGGAGGAAATTCATCATCTTTGATACATTGTGCCATTGTATTCATGTTTATGTTTTTTTCTGTAAATGTATTTTGTTTATTAATAAATGTTCACATAGAATATAAATATAGGGGGTGGTAGGAGAAGAAAATATTCAAACAGCTCCGGGGAGAACCTTGAGTTTTCCCTGAGGTACGTTTATTGTCTTCTCTGAGGATGAGGGTCCCCATTCCAGCTATAGAGGTATATATATATATATATATATATATATATATATATATATATATATATATATATATATATATATATTATAATATAGGATGGGGTCCACCTCTGGTGTAAATTGTGGGACCCATAGCCTCGGAGAAGTGGATAAAAAGGCTTCAAGAAAGAATTCAGTTCCTTCATCCGCTCCTTCCTGTTTTTGTACTGGAGTTATTGCAAACCTTTCGAACTTCTCAAGCTTTTCCACGTGTTTAAAATGAAGGTTTGGTGTTCAATCTGAGGCCGCGTATATGATGTGTGCTTTTATGTGTCTTGTCGGTAGATAACTTGGCCTGTTTTGTCGTGGGTAAGGTGTGTGTGTGTGTGTGAGTGTGTGTGTGTGTGTACAGGGGTATGGGAGGAGTAGAAAAAGATAGGGAGGGGAGAGAAGGTGGTAGAGTGAGAGGGGAGGAGAGAGGTGGAGTGTGTGAGAGGTAGGGGGAAGGGGTAAATTTGGTTGGTGAGTGAGAGTCTAGCAAGTCAGTGCGGGTGGTGAGAGTGAGGGAGTGAGAGTGTAGTGGGAGGAAGGGAAGGATGAGATAGAGAAAAACTGTAAAAGATACAGAGAGAAAGAGAGAGAGAGAACCACATCTCATCTGCCTGAGAATCCGTGAGTCTCGTTCCTGTTCTTCTTTCATTAATTTACTACTTTCGGTATTTCCCTACATATATTTTAGTTATATTGTTGTTATTCCTTATTCCAGTCGACTCACATATTTTCAACACTTCTCTCTCATTCTCAGTTTTACTGATTTCTTCTTCTTTTTATTTACTTGTTAATTTCTTTATTAATTTTGAATTCTTTTTCCCGCTTTCTTTAATTCGCTTTCACTACATTACTGTTTTCACTTCCCAATCACAATTACATTTACCTACGTTTTTGCCTCACATTATTTCTTTACACTTCTCTCCGAATAATTTTAAAATACAGTTACAAATATGCACAACAAAATTTTTATTTGGAAAGTTATGCAACAGAAAAGTTAATATATATATATATATATATGCAATAAGATCACAGTAAACAGGTGATTTTAAAATATGCAAAACAACCACTGTGAAAGGGTAGTGAAATTCCAAGCGCTTTCGTGACTACTCACATTGTCAAGGAACTATGAAAATAATACATCAAAGGAAGGCAATTAAAGGGCTTAGACCATACCTCACAGTCAACTCCCACAACAATGAAACACCTGATGCGGGACAATACCGGACTCATAAGAAAAGAGGAACACTGCAGTAGGTCCGCTGGTCCAACTAGACAGGTCCTCACGACAACCCACCAACAAATCATTCTACCCAAGAAATAAGGTTTATTATTAGAACATAAGAACATAAGAACGAAGGAACACTGCAGAAGGCCTACTGGCCCATGCGAGGCAGGTCCAAGTCTCCTACCGGCTTAAGCCAATGCACCCAACCTAGTCAGGTCAGGTCACATTGACTTAAGGGAGGAACACGGCAACCGACCTGGTAGCACAAGCTATCAGGTCTAACTCACACCCACCCACATCCACTCATGTATTTATCCCTACTTGGGAGTTTGTTCCACTCATCCACAACTCTATTACCAAACCAGTACTTTCCTATATCCTTCCTGAACCTGAATTTTTCCAACTTAAAACAATTGCTGCGAGTCCTGTCTAGGCTAGATATTTTCAGCACACTATTTACATCCCCTTTATTTATTCCTGTCTTCCATTTATACACCTCAATCATATCCCCCCTAATTCTACGTCTTTCTAGAGAGTGCAGATTCAGGGCCCTTAGTCTATCCTCATAGGGAAGGTTTCTGATACATGGGATCAACTTTGTCATCCTCCTTTGTACATTTTCCAGAGAATTTATATCCATTCTGTAATAAGGTGACCAAAACTGTGCAGCATAATCTAAATGAGGCCTAACCAAGGATGTATAGAGTTGAAGAACAACCTGAGGACTCCTATTATTTATGCTTCTTGATATGAAGCCAAGGATTCTATTAGCTTTATTGCGAACACTTATGCACTGTTGTCTTGGTTTCAGATTACTGCTAACCAGAACTCCTAAATCTTTTTCGCAATCCGTAATATTAAGATCTACATTATTTAGTTTATATGTGGCATGGTTATTGTCCTGTCCAACATTTAGAACTTTGCATTTGTCTATATTAAACTGCATCTGCCACTTCTCCGACCACTGCATCAGTCTATTCAAATCTTCCTGGAGTGCTCGAATGTCCTCGTCAGAATGAATTCGACGGCCTATTTTGGTGTCATCGGCAAACTTGCCGATGTCGCTCTTTATGCCCTCATCTATGTCGTTTATGTAGATTGTGAACAGCAGGGGGCCCAACACTGACCCCTGTGGAACACCGCTCGTGACACTTCCCCACTCTGATTTCTCCCCATTTATGCAAACTCTCTGCTGCCTATTTGTCAACCATGCCTCTATCCAGGAAAAAATTTCTCCTCCTATTCCATGTGCTTTAATTTTCCTCAATAGTCTCTGATGTGGGACCCTGTCAAAAGCCTTACTGAAGTCCATATACACAATATCATATTCATTACCATGATCTACCTCCTCAAATACCTTAGTGAAAAAAGTTAATAAATTCGTAAGGCAGGAACGCCCCTTTGTAAAACCATGCTGAGATTCGTTGATTAATTTATGCTTTTCAAGGTGGCTACGAACTGCCTCGGCAATTATTGATTCCATAAATTTTCCCACTATGGAGGTTAGGCTTATTGGTCTATAGTTCGAAGCTAAGGACCTGTCACCTGTTTTGAAAATAGGTATCACATTTGCCATTTTCCACTTATCTGGCACCATGCCAGTTTGTAGTGATATGTTGAAAAGATTAGCCAAAGGTGTGCTAAGCTCCTCTTTACATTCCTTTAGAACCCTTGCATACAGTTCATCAGGGCCTGGGGATTTGTTAGGTTTTAATTTATCTATTTGCCTAAGAACCATGTCACTTGTGACCCTAATAGTACACAGTTTATTATCGTCCTGTTCTACATAATTTATCATTACTGGAATATCGCTGGTATCCTCCTGTGTAAAAACTGAGAGAAAGTATGTGTTAAAAATTCTACACATTTCCTTATCACTGTCAGTGAGCTGACCCGAGGAACTTTTGAGTGGGCCTATCTTGTCCCTGATCTTACTTCTGTATACCTGAAAGAATCCTTTTGGGTTAGTCTTCGATTCTCTTGCAACTTTAACCTCATAATCTCTTTTTGCTTTTCTAATTCCCTTTTTTATTTCTCTCTTTAACTGAATATATCGATTTCTCAATTGCCCCTCTCCTCTTTTGATTTGCCTATATATGCCTCTCTTTTGACCAATCAGATATTTTAATCTATTGTTCATCCATTTAGGATCATTTTGTTTGATCTGATTTCCCTATTTGGAACATAATTTGACTGAGCAGCTAGAACTATGCCCTGGAAAGCATCATATCGGCAACCATCACCACCTACCTGAACCTTAGTCAGGTCATCCCAGTTCAGCCCACCTAAGTAATTTTTCAGTCCTATGAAATCAGCCAAGCGAAAGTCAGGGACGGAGACTTGATTGCCATTATTAGGGGAATTCCATGATATATTAAAACTGAGTGATTTGTGATCACTTTCCCCAAGCTCATCATTAACCTCAAGATTATTAATTAGTGTTTCCCTAATGGCAAGAACCAAGTCAAGGAGGTTATTTCCCCTAGTTGGCTCTGTCACAAACTGTTTTAAAAAACAATCCTGGATCGTATCAAGAAAGTCACCTGACTCTAAATTTCCTGTCAAATTGCTCCAGTCAATCTGTCTATAGTTGAAATCTCCCATTAGCACAACATTTTCGTATGTAGATGCCTTACGAATTTCGTCCCATAGAAGTTTACTGCACTCCCTATCAAGATTTGGGGCCCTGTAAATCACACCCAAAATTAGTTTTTCTCGGCCCTCGAGAAGCTGTAACCAAACAGATTCAGTGGCTGACGCTTCTAATTTAATATCTTGTCTAACACAACAATTTAAATTGTCTTTGACATACATCGCTACTCCACCACCTTTCCTGTTGACCCTGTCAGTGTGGAATAATTTATAGCCTTATATGTGACATTCAGAGGGCATCTCTCTATCTTTCAGATTGAGCCAGGTCTCTGTTATAGCAATAATATCTATGTCTCTTGCACTTGCAATTAATCTTAGCTCATCTATCTTATTTCTTACACTCCTGCTATTAGTATAGTAAACCTTAAGGGAGCTAGTCCCTTGCTGCCCTCTGCTGTCCCCCTTTGTTTGCTGACCTGATCTATTGTCTTTATTTATAACTTCATGCTGAATGCCTTTTATACATTTACTGTTTCCAACCCAAGTGTTGCAACCTGCTTGTTTCCCACACACACCCATACCTCTATCTTCCATCAGTTTAAAATCATAGGCATTTCACCAATGGCCTTCTCAATCGAGTCTGCAAGTGCTACCACCCCAGCCCCAGAGAGATGTACCCCATCCCTTGCATACATATCATGTTTGCCATAAAAGTTGTTCCAGTTGTCAATGAATGGGATTGCAAGTTCCTTGCAGTATCTATCTAGCCAGCAATTTACACCAATTGCCCTAGACAACCATTCATTTCCTACTCCCCTTCTAGGCAAGATGCTACATATGATTGGGATCCCTCCCTTAGACTTAATGAAATCTATAGCTGACCTGTACTTATCTAGCAGCTCTTCTCTCCTACCCTTCCCAATATCATTTCCACCAGCACTGAGACAGATAATGGGCTTGCTCCCATTACCTGACATGATATTATCCAGCCTGTTGACAATGTCCCCAACACCAGCTCCAGGGAAGCACACTCTATCTCTCATCTTCTTATTCCTATTACAAAAAGCACGGTCAATGTATCTTACCTGAGAGTCACCAACCACAAGAATGCGCTTACCTCCATTAGCAGGGGCAGTAGTACCCTTACCTTCACTGGCCACTGAAGTACATTCATCCTGAAGAACAGAGAAGCGATTTCCTACCTTCAGATCTTCACTCTTAACTTTCCTTACTCTGATGCGCCTTCCATTACTGTGAACTACTCGCCACTTGTAGCAGGTGCTGGGCTGCACCTCACTGCTGGTAGCCGTTGCTGCCTCCCCAACTACAGCCTCCTCACAGCGAGAGACAGACTGCACCTCGCTGCTAGAAGCCTCATTCCCCACAACTCCAGCCACCTCACACTCTCTCCCAGACCCATTGAGGTGGACCTTCAGCCTCCTAATCTCCTCCTGGAGAAGCAAGACCTCCTCCTTCAACTCTCCAACCTCAATTTTTAAAACACTGCAGAAGCAAGCCATGCTTTGTAACCGTCCACACTAATCCCCAAGGCATTAAACTCTAACCAAATTTTATTAATTATAAGTGAATCTAATTTATACAAACCTAAGAAAATATTCATATTATTCTCAAAACTGCTTTTTATGAAACAAGATTCAATTATATTCCTGTCAACCATGGACTTGCTTGATACAACTTTCTCAACTTTTTGAAAATCGATTGGATGGTTAAGTCTCTCACATGAATAAATAAAGCATTGGAATCTTGTCCAGTTCTAATGCTATATTTATGCTGTTTTAATGTAAGTTCGAGACTTTTACCAGTTTGACCGTAATAAACTTTATCGCAAATTTTACAAGGAATCTTATAGACACATCCGTCAGCATTTTGGGGGGAATTCTTTATCAAAAGTTTTTTTACTGTATCAAGATTTTTAAATACAACTTTAATATTAAAAGTCTTAAGAAGATTATTATTATTATAATCATGGGGAAGCACTAAACTCATAGGATTATACAGTAGTCTTATGAAGAGAAGGCATATCAACCAAGTTTTCATGGTAAGGGAGAACCAACATATTTTTAGTTGAATAAGGTTGGTTGTCCCTTTTTGGGTTGTAAAAAGTATTTCTTGCAATTTTAATTGATTTATCAATTACATTTTTCGGGTATTTCAGATCAATGGCTATTTCATAAATTTTGGATATTTCTTCATCTATGAACTCTGGACTACAAATAAGTAAAGCTCTCAAAAACATTGATGAGAAAACAGACAGTTTGACTTTATCTTGATGGGAAGAATAATAGTGTACATAGGAACAGTTATTTGTAGGTTTTCTGTAAAATTTAAATTTGAATTCATTATTGCTCTTAATAATTAAAACATCTAGAAAAGGCAATGAGTTATTTTCCTCAAACTCAACAGTAAAGTTTATAGAATGGGCTAAGCTATTTAATTTGCCAAGGAAATGGTGTATATCTATATTCTTGGGAATAAGACATAAAATACCATCGACATATCTGAACCATTTTGCTCTATTAGGGAGGATTGTGTTAAGCAATCTTGTTTCAAAAAACTCCATGTATAGATTACTAAGAACAGGTGAGAGAGGATTTCCCATTGCCATACCCAACTTTTGAGTGCAAAACTTATCATTAAATACAAATTTTGCATCAACAATACAAAGTTTAATAAGTTTAATGATGGTAGGAACTGGTAATGGTAAATCATAGTTAACGAGTTCTTCAGATAAGAAACTTAATAAATCATCAACAGGAACTTTCGTAAACAAGGAAGTAACATCAAAACTAACCATGTTAAAATCATTTAAGTCAGTCAAGGAGCTTAATTTATCAACTAAATCTAAGTTGTTTTTAACATTGAAGTTAGAAATTTTACCAACAATAATTTATACGAAACTAATCCTATGGAGCTAATAATTGGTCTGATTGGATTACCTGGTCCATTAGTCCATACATGTAAGGTAAAGATGGATTAGTCATTAGTGGAAGTAAATTGTTTAATTAATTCATCTTTGCCTTTTAGTAGAAGTTTTATTGTTTTATTGAAATTGCTGCTAACGGTTTCTAAGGGATTCTATCTTTCACAGTGGTTGTTTTGCATATATATATATATATATATATATATATATATATATATATATATATATATATATATATATATATATATATATACATATATGCAAGGAATTCGCGAGAGCATGCGAAATATACACAAACACTCATCTCTGGCTGAAGGAGACTCGAACCTACGAACCTTAGGACAAGGTACGCAGTGCTTTACCAATCTACCCACACTGGACCAATACCTTGGCGTGTAGCATCCGCTACACGTTTGATCCAAGGCAGCCAGATTTCAGGGAGAAGGCTTACAGCTTTTCATCTCGTCCCCTGCATGCATCAGCCTTACTAGAGATTTGAACAATGCAAGGAATTCGCGAGAGCATGCGAAATATACACAAACACTGATCTATGGCTGAAGGAGACCCGAACCTACGAACCTCAGGACAAGGTACGCAGTGCTTTACCAATCTACCCACACTGGACCAATACCTTGGCGTGTAGCATCCGCTACACGTTTGATCCAAGGCAGCCAGCTTTCAGGGAGAAGGCTTACAGCTTTTCATCTCATCCCCTGCATGCATCAGCCTTACTAGAAATTTGAACAATGCAAGGAATTCGCGAGAGCATGCGAAATATACAAAAACACTGATCTCTGGCTGAAGGAGACTCGAACCTACGAACCTTAGGACAAGGTACGCAGTGCTTTACCAATCTACCCACACTGCGTACCTTGTCCTAAGGTTCGTAGGTTCGAGTCTCCTTCAGCCAGAGATCAGTGTTTGTGTATATTTCGCATGCTCTCGCGAATTCCTTGCATTGTTCAAATCTCTAGTAAGGCTGATGCATGCAGGGGATGAGATGAAAAGCTGTAAGCCTTCTCCCTGAAAGCTGGCTGCCTTGGATCAAACGTGTAGCGGATGCTACACGCCAAGGTATTAGTCCAGTGTGGGTAGATTGGTAAAGCACTGCGTACCTTGTCCTAAGGTTCGTAGGTTCGAGTCTCCTTCAGCCAGAGATCAGTGTTTGTGTATGTTTCGCATGCTCTCACGAATTCCTTGCATTGTTCAAATCTCTAGTAAGGCTGATGCATGCAGGGGATGAGAGGAAAAGCTGTAAGCCTTCTCCCTGAAAGCCGGCTGCCTTGGATCAAACGTGTAGCGGATACTACACGCCAAGGTATTGGTCCAGTGTGGGTAGATTGGTAAAGCACTGCGTACCTTGTCCTAAGGTTCGTAGGTTCGAGTCTCCTTCAGCCAGAGATCAGTGTTTGTGTATATTTCGCATGCTCTCGCGAATTCCTTGCATTGTTCAAATCTCTAGTAAGGCTGATGCATGCAGGGGATGAGATGAAAAGCTGTAAGCCTTCTCCCTGAAAGCTGGCTGCCTTGGATCAAACGTGTAGCGGATGCTACACGCCAAGGTATTGGTCCAGTGTGGGTAGATTGGTAAAGCACTGCGTACTTTGTCCTAAGGTTCGTAGGTTCGAGTCTCCTTCAGCCAGAGATCAGTGTTTGTGTATATTTCGCATGCTCTCGCGAATTCCTTGCATTGTTCAAATCTCTAGTAAGGCTGATGCATGCAGGGGATGAGATGAAAAGCTGTAAGCCTTCTCCCTGAAAGCTGGCTGCCTTGGATCAAACGTGTAGCGGATGCTACACGCCAAGGTATTGGTCCAGTGTGGGTAGATTGGTAAAGCACTGCGTACCTTGTCCTAAGGTTCGTAGGTTCGAGTCTCCTTCAGCCAGAGATCAGTGTTTGTGTATATTTCGCATGCTCTCGCGAATTCCTTGCATTGTTCAAATCTCTAGTAAGGCTGATGCATGCAGGGGATGAGATGAAAAGCTGTAAGCCTTCTCCATGAAAGCTGGCTGCCTTGGATCAAACGTGTAGCGGATGCTACACGCCAAGGTATTGGTCCAGTGTGGGTAGATTGGTAAAGCACTGCGTACCTTGTCCTAAGGTTCGTAGGTTCGAGTCTCCTTCAGCCAGAGATCAGTGTTTGTGTATATTTCGCATGCTCTCGCGAATTCCTTGCATTGTTCAAATCTCTAGTAAGGCTGATGCATGCAGGGGATGAGATGAAAAGCTGTAAGCCTTCTCCCTGAAAGCTGGCTGCCTTGGATCAAACGTGTAGCGGATGCTACACGCCAAGGTATTGGTCCAGTGTGGGTAGATTGGTAAAGCACTGCGTACCTTGTCCTAAGGTTCGTAGGTTCGAGTCTCCTTCAGCCAGAGATCAGTGTTTGTGTATATTTCGCATGCTCTCGCGAATTCCTTGCATTGTTCAAATCTCTAGTAAGGCTGATGCATGCAGGGGATGAGATGAAAAGCTGTAAGCCTTCTCCCTGAAAGCTGGCTGCCTTGGATCAAACG
>NC_091293.1:53014492-53033732 GCF_038502225.1 Cherax quadricarinatus
ATAAATGTGCGTGGATGTAGTGCGGATGACAAGAAACAGATGATTGCTGATGTTATGAATGAAAAGAAGTTGGATGTCCTGGCCCTAAGCGAAACAAAGCTGAAGGGGGTAGGAGAGTTTCAGTGGGGGGAAATAAATGGGATTAAATCTGGAGTATCTGAGAGAGTTAGAGCAAAGGAAGAGGTAGCAGTAATATTAAATGATCAGTTATGGAAGGAGAAAAGAGAATATGAATGTGTAAATTCAAAAATTATGTGGATTAAAGTAAAGGTTGGATGCGAGAAGTGGGTCATAATAAGCGTGTATGCACCTGGAGAAGAGAGGAATGCAGAGGAGAGAGAGAGATTTTGGGAGATGTTAAGTGAATGTATAGCAGGCTTTGAACCAAGTGAGAGAGTAATTGTGGTAGGGGACCTGAATGCTAAAGTAGGAGAAACTTTTAGAGAGGGTGTGGTAGGTAAGTTTGGGGTGCCAGGTGTAAATGATAATGGGAGCCCTTTGATTGAACTTTGTATAGAAAGGGGTTTAGTTATAGGTAATACATATTTTAAGAAAAAGAGGATAAATAAGTATACAAGATATGATGTAGGGCGAAATGACAGTAGTTTGTTGGGTTGGATTATGTATTGGTAGATAAAAGACTGTTGAGTAGACTTCAGGATGTACATGTTTATAGAGGGGCCACAGATATATCAGATCACTTTCTAGTTGTAGCTACACTGAGAGTAAAAGGTAGATGGGATACAAGGAGAATAGAAGCATCAGGGAAGAGAGAGGTGAAGGTTTATAAACTAAAAGAGGAGGCAGTTAGGGTAAGATATAAACAGCTATTGGAGGATAGATGGGCTAATGAGAGCATAGGCAATGGGGTCGAAGAGGTATGGGGTAGGTTTAAAAATGTAGTGTTAGAGTGTTCAGCAGAAGTTTGTGGTTACAGGAAAGTGGGTGCATGAGGGAAGAGGAGCGATTGGTGGAATGATGATGTAAAGAGAGTAGTAAGGGAGAAAAAGTTAGCATATGACAAGTTTTACAAAGTAGAAGTGATGCAAGGAGGGAAGAGTATATGGAGAAAAAGAGAGAGGTTAAGAGAGTGGTGAAGCAATGTAAAAAGAGAGCAAATGAGAGAGTGGGCGAGATGTTATCAACAAATTTTGTTGAAAATAAGAAAAAGTTTTGGAGTGAGATTAACAAGTTAAGAAAGCCTAGAGAACAAATGGATTTGTCAGTTAAAAATAGGAGAGGAGAGTTATTAAATGGAGAGTTAGAGGTATTGGGAAGATGGAGGGAATATTTTGAGGAATTGTTAAATGTTGATGAAGATAGGGAAGCTGTGATTTCGTGTATAGGGCAAGGAGGAATAACATCTTGTAGGAGTGAGGAAGAGCCAGTTGTGAGAGTGGGGGAAGTTCGTGAGGCAGTAGGTAAAATGAAAGGGGGTAAGGCAGCCGGGATTGATGGGATAAAGATAGAAATGTTAAAAGCAGGTGGGGATATAGTTGTGGAGTGGTTGGTGCAATTATTTAATAAATGTATGAAAGAGGGTAAGGTACCTAGGGATTGGCAGAGAGCATGCATAGTTCCTTTGTATAAAGGCAAAGGGGATAAAAGAGAGTGCAAAAATTATAGGGGGATAAGTCTGTTGAGTATACCTGGTAAAGTGTATGGTAGAGTTATAATTGAAAGAATTAAGAGTAAGACGGAGAATAGGATAGCAGATGAACAAGGAGGCTTTAGGAAAGGTAGGGTGTGTGTGGACCAGGTGTTTACAGTGAAACATATAAGTGAACAGTATTTAGATAAGGCTAAAGAGGTCTTTGTGGCATTTATGGATTTGGAAAAGGCGTATGACAGGGTGGATAGGGGGGCAATGTGGCAGATGTTGCAAGTGTATGGTGTAGGAGGTAGGTTACTGAAAGCAGTGAAGAGTTTTTACGAGGATAGTGAGGCTCAAGTTAGAGTGTGTAGGAAAGAGGGAATTTTTTTCCCAGTAAAAGTAGGCCTTAGACAAGGATGTGTGATGTCACCGTGGTTGTTTAATATATTTATAGATGGGGTTGTAAGAGAAGTAAATGCGAGGGTCTTGGCAAGAGGCGTGGAGTTAAAAGATAAAGAATCACACACAAAGTGGGAGTTGTCACAGCTGCTCTTTGCTGATGACACTGTGCTCTTGGGAGATTCTGAAGAGAAGTTGCAGAGATTGGTGGATGAATTTGGTAGGGTGTGCAAAAGAAGAAAATTAAAAGTGAATACAGGAAAGAGTAAGGTTATGAGGATAACAAAAAGATTAGGTGATGAAAGATTGGATATCAGATTGGAGGGAGAGAGTATGGAGGAGGTGAACGTATTCAGATATTTGGGAGTGGACGTGTCAGCGGATGGGTCTATGAAAGATGAGGTGAATCATAGAATTGATGAGGGAAAAAGAGTGAGTGGTGCACTTAGGAGTCTGTGGAGACAAAGAACTTTGTCGTTGGAGGCAAAGAGGGGAATGTATGAGAGTATAGTTCTACCAACGCTCTAATATGGGTGTGAAGCGTGGGTGATGAATGTTGCAGCGAGGAGAAGGCTGGAGGCAGTGGAGATGTCATGTCTGAGGGCAATGTGTGGTGTGAATATAATGCAGAGAATTCGTACTTTGGAAGTTAGGAGGAGGTGCGGGATTACCAAAACTGTTGTCCAGAGGGCTGAGGAAGGGTTGTTGAGGTGGTTCGGACATGTAGAGAGAATGGAGCGAAACAGAATGACTTCAAGAGTGTATCAGTCTGTAGTGGAAGGAAGGCGGGGTAGGGGTCGGCCTAGGAAAGGTTGGAGGGAGGGGGTAAAGGAGGTTTTGTGTGCGAGGGGCTTGGACTTCCAGCAGGCATGCGTGAGCGTGTTTGATAGGAGTGAATGGAGACAAATGGTTTTTAATACTTGACGTGCTGTTGGAGTGTGAGCAAAGTAACATTTATGAAGGGATTCAGGGAAACCGGCAGGCCGGACTTGAGTCCTGGAGATGGGAAGTACAGTGCCTGCACTCTGAAGGAGGGGTGTTAATGTTGCAGTTTAAAAACTGTAGTGTAAAGCACCCTTCTGGCAAGACAGTGATGGAGTGAATGATGGTGAAAGTTTTTCTTTTTCGGGCCACCCTGCCTTGGTGGGAATCGGCCAGTGTGATAATAAAAAAAAAAATTATATGTATACATATATATATATATATATATATATATATATATATATATATATATATATATATATATATATATATATATATATATTTATATATAGGTATGTTATGTGATGGGTGTGTTTAGTGATAGGTATACTAAGTGGCAGCTGTGTTAAGTGTTAAATGGTAGATGAGTCAAGTGATAGGTGTGTTAAGTGATAGGTGTGTTAAGTGATAGGTGTGTTAAGTGACAGGTGTGTTTAGTGACAGGTATCTTTAGTGACAGGTGTGTTAAGTGGTAGATGTGTTACATGGTAGGTGTATTAAAAGGTAGGTGTGCTAAGTGATATGTATATTTAGTGACGGGTGTGTTTACTTACAGGTGTCTTAAGTGTTAGGTGTGTTAAGTGATAGGTATGTTAAATGATAGGTATTAAGTGGCAGGTGTGTTTAGTGGTAGGTGTGTTAAGGGATAGATGAGTTAAGTGATAGGTGTGTTAAGTGGTAAGTGAGTTAAGTGATAGGTGTGTTAAGTGTAAGGTGTGTTAAGTGACTTATGTGTTAAGTGGTAGGTGTGTTAAGTTATAGGTATGTTAAGTAATAGGTATATTAAATGGCAGAAGTGATAAGTGGTAGGTGTATTAAGTGGTAGATGAGTTGATAGGCGTGTTAAGTGCAAGGTAAGTTAAATGATTGGTGTTTTAAGTGGCAGGTATGTTAAGTGGTAGGTGTGTTAAGTGCTGGGTGTGTTAAGTGAAAGTTAAGTTAAGTGATTGGTGTGTAAAGTGGTAGATGAGTTAAGCTATAGGTGTATTAACTGGTAGGTGTATTAGGTGACAGGTGTGCTAGGTGAATTATATTTGCCTAACAAACATAGGTTGGAAGATGGTTTTTCCTGTCATGCTCCTTCACACACGCTGGGTTTACTCCTGAGGTTATGAAATCAATTAGTCTCAGTTGGGAGGTTTCAGTAGCGCCGTGAAGATGTCGTCATGCATTCAACTGTGAGTTCACTATTTACTAGAAATTGACAAATTATAGGTTTCTTTCCAGCAGAACTGTAGCTGCTTCTACACAAAGGCTGTAATTTAGTTGGGTTTTCACATACAGATTTAGAGGAAATAACGAGAAAGTCAAGTAGAAAAAGATATAATTTACTACCTACAAATAATTCAGACAATGTAGCCCATTTCCATCGTTCGTTAATTCTTTCAACATTATTACAAAAACAAATCACACGTTATATATTAATAATAAAAACCTAGAGAATGTAGCAAGGCCAGTGAAAAAGAGATATGGATTTCCTCTTCATCTCTTTTGCAGTTGCTCAGCTTGTCAGACTGTCTGTGTTGTGAGTCCTTATTGAGCGCAGGTATTTGTTAAGCTCATGATGTAACTGTGACCGAACATGAGATGTATTGTGTTGTTCAGAATATAAGCAAACTGTTAAGTTAGTTGTGTTAGGGAAATTTAACTATTTCTTGCACTAACCTTGTAATGTGTCATGTAGATCAAGGAAGCCAAACAGTATGATGTGTCTTATTTTAATAAAAATATAAAATAATGAAGAGGTAGTCAGCTTGAATGGTTCCAAAGAAAAGGTATAAAACAGTATTACTACCGATACTTTATTTTTTTTACATCAGTGGCAGTGAGTGAGAAATATAAGAAAACACGACTCACGAAATCGTAATGACACGATTGCAAACAAACCATACCACGGGCGGGATTGAACCCGTGGTCAGAGAGTCTCAAAACTCCAGACCGTCGCGTTAGCCAGTGGCTAACGCGACGGTCTGGAGTTTTGTAAAAAGTGGGCGAACATTCCAATTCAAATGACACTTCGAAATGCACAGTCTCCACTTCTCTTACAGAGTGCAGGAACTGTACTTCTTACAGTTCCAGCTATTCGGCTTCCCTGAGTTTCTTCCTAAATGTTACCTTGTTTACGATTCAACAGTCCGTCAAATCCTAAGAATGATCTTTTTCTAATCACTCGAATCTAATAATCTCATAAACGCCTGGTGAATGTTATCACCCCAACTCCTCATAACATTCTTCACTCTCTCCCTCCAATCTTTCATGGGACAGCCTCAACCCCTGCTTCCTTCCACTCAGGATTTATATACCATCTTGGTCATCATTTTCTGTTCCATCATTTCTAAATGACCACTATTCCTCAACAGCCCTTTCTCTGTCCTCTGAATTATACTTTTCCTAACCCCACATCATCTTCTAATTTAAATTTACCTAATTGTCTACGTAATATACACACCACATATTGCTCTCAAATTTAACATCTCCATTGATTTGAGTCTCTTCCTCACCTCAACTTTTCAAGGTAAGGCCGCACGCCTTTTTTGCCTCCCTACAAAAACTTTTTCTTTCTTTCTATTGGCCTCACATTTATCTTTTTTTCTTCCATACTATTGACCCCACATTTATCTTTTTTTCCCCTCTTTTCTTTTCCCCTTTCTTTCATAGACCCCCTATATATATTCACCTACTGCATACTTCCTCCTTCCAATTCGATATCTATTCTTTCATTGCCTAGATTTTTTCTCCCAACCGCCCTGTAAATCACTTCTTTTACAGTCCCATCTATAACTAAATTGAGAATCACAGACGATGACGTCATACAACCCTGTGATACTGACAGGTTGTTGAAAAAAAAAACGAAACGAAACTAGAATATTTTACTGGGATTTTTTTTCGATTCTGGGACCTTGGTCACTCCTAGGTCCCAGATGAGACCAGGGAGTGAGCAGGGTCCCGGGACCTAAATGTTTCCAATAAAATGTGCTAGTGTTTATATTTTGTCTTTTTCTTGGGGACTTAATTTTATTGTAAAATAGTTCCTTTTTTTATCTACATACCCTAACCTGAGGCTCGTGGCTCGGTTGATAGCGTTCTCAGCTCACACACTGAGGACCGTGGATGGGGAGAAATGAACGGGATTAAGTCAGAAGTAACTGAGAGAGTTAGAGCTAAGGAAGGGGTAGCGATAATATTGAAGAATCAGTTACGGAAGGAAATGAGGGAATATAAATGCATAAATTCAAGGATTATGTAGATTAAAATAGTGGTCAGATATGAAAAGTGGGTTATAATAAGTGTTTATGCACCTGGAGAAGAGTGAAGTGTAGAGGAGAGAGAGAGAGAGAGAGAGATTTTGGGAGATGTTAAGTGAGTGTTTGGAAAGCTTTTAACCAAGTGAGAGAGTAGTTGTGGTGGGGAATAGGAATGCTAAAGTGGGAGAAAAAGTTATTATAGGGTTATATAGTTATATAATTATATTATATAGTTACATAGTTATATAGTTTGGGGTGCCAAATGTGAATGATAATGGAGGTCTCTTGATAGAATTTTGTATTGAAAGGGGGTTTGGTATTACCTAGAGTATACCTGGAGAGGTGTTCGGGGGTTAACGCCCTCCCGGCCCGGTCTGTGACCAGGCCTCGCGATGGATCAGGACCTATGTCAGATAATAGAATGAGGAACAGGATGGGAGAGAGTACTGTGCCTTGTGGAACAGAGTTTTTCACTGTAGACACCTCAGATTTTACTCTGTTTACTATTACTCTTTGTGTTCTGTTTGTTAGGAAGTTATAGGTTCATCTACCAAATTGTCCTGTTATTCCTTTATCAAGCATTTTGTGTGCTATTACACTATGGTCACACATGTCAAAGGCTTTCACAAGGTCTGCATATACTACATCATATTGGGATTTTAGTATCTCACTCATTTCCTTGTTTTTATCTGAGCAGGTTATTACATTAACAGTTCCTCAATATATATATATATATATATATATATATATATATATATATATATATATATATATATATATATATATATATATATATATATACATATATATATATATATATATATATATATATATATATATATATATATATATATATATATATATATATATATATATATATATATATATATATGTCGTGAATTTTGAATTGCTTCCCACGAGACGGGCTCAAGCAACACAGGTTCGATCTCCCGGCTAGCTGCAGTGTGTTATTGCTTAAATACCACTTGCTCGTGGTTGCATTTATATATATATATATATATATATATATATATATATATATACATATATATATATATATATATATATATATATATATATATATACCTCCAGAGTAGGACTCGAACCTGCAAACTCTGTATCAGAGTACACACTTCTCTACTATTACTAATACTACTATTACTACAACTCTTGATACTACTACTGTTATTACTACTACTATTGCTACTACTACTATTATTACTACTGCTTCTACTAATACTACTACTACTGATACTATTGCTACTGCTACTACTTCTGTTACTACTACTTCTACTGCTACTACTACCACCCGTACTACTACTGCTACTCCTGTCACTACCACTACTATTAGTAATAGTACTTCTAAAACCACTATTGCTGCTGCTACTACTGCTGCTGCTACTATTACTATCCCTACTACTACTAGTATCACTGCTACTACTGCGTTTACTACTACTACTACTTCTATTACTACCACCACTGTACTAGTACCCCTACTACTACTACTGCTATTACAACCGCTACTACTACTACTATCACCAACAGCACTGCTACAACTGCTACTACTAGTAGTGGTGGTAGTAGTAGTAGCACTACTACAACTGTTGCCTTCCTCCGCTCCTTCAGTAAGTCTTCTGGTTTTCTCTACCTTTCTCGACCCAGTTGTGACTGGACATTTGTGAATGGACAGTTGTGACTGGACAGTTGTGACTGGACTGTTGTGACTGTTTTGAAGCCGAATGGATAAGGCTTTGTTAAGTTTTAAATGAAAATCTTGGAGAAAGTTAGTGAAAAGCAAGAACACTTTTTCAAATAATATGACCGGCTCTGGTATAATCTCGTACGATAATGCGCAGTAGTATGTAAAGGCTCACTGAACTCGTGAAAATTATAACCACAGTTCTAAGAGAAACCCAAGTTTACTTTTAATAATAAAGTTTACCAACACTGAGAAGTTGAAGTCTGTAAAAAAATGGAGGATTTTCCAGTAATTGATCTGACTCTAACAATTCCCAAATAACAAAAAAAAAAAGGCACAATACCGTGACTGGAACGATACACAAATAACCCGCACATAAAAGAGAGAAGCTTACGACGACGTTTCGGTCCGACTTGGACCATTTACAAAGTCACACTAACCAGAAGTGGAGCAGGACGGCTATATATATTCAGGAAGAGGTGGTGGAGGTAGTAGTAGTAGTAGTAGTAGTAGTAGTAGTAGTAGTAGTAGTAGTAGTAGTCGTAGTAGTAGTAGTAGAGGTAATAGTAGTGGTAGAGGTAGTAGTAGTGGTAGAGATAGTAGTGGGGAATAAGGAGGAGGAGCCAGTCAAATACAAAGAAAGAGGAGCACTGCAAGGGAGCTAGGTGCCCACAGAGGGAGAGCAAGTGCACAGAGGTGGGGGGAAGGGGAAGTGATGAAATAAATAAAGAAGGAACAGAAACACGAGACAGAAGGAAGAAAGACAACCCAGAGGAG
The DNA here is from genome assembly GCF_038502225.1 of Cherax quadricarinatus. Classification (NCBI taxonomy): domain Eukaryota; kingdom Metazoa; phylum Arthropoda; class Malacostraca; order Decapoda; family Parastacidae; genus Cherax; species Cherax quadricarinatus. The sequence continues at coordinate 53,023,188 of NC_091293.1, forward strand.
AAAAAGGAAAGTGGAAAGGGGAAGAGGGAGAAGAAGAAAAAGAAAAAGAAAAAGAAAAAATGAGGAGTCAGGTTAAGTCACGGGTGTTCTGAAGTTTGGAGCATTTTACAATGTGGTGGGAGAGGAAGGCATCTACAGAGACGAAGCCAGAGCTAAGATTCATACAAGGAAAGTTGTGTATTAGAGAGGATTCAACTAGACGGCGACTGTTCAAGTTGGAAGTAGGGAAGACAGTTTTAGCAGAAGACCAGTCAATAGGATGGCTGTGTATCTCTGACGTGACAGAAAAGAGCATTGTTAGTGTTGGCAAGCCTAACACTATTTTTGTGCTCCCTAAGTCTGTCAGAAAGAGATCGACCAGTTTCTCCGAAGTATTGAAGAGGACAGGAGGAGCAAGAAATAGAGTAGACACCAGGAACATCTGTAGAGGGAGGAGAGGTATGAACGAGATTAGTGCGAAGAGTGTTAGTCTGGCGGAAGGTGAGCTTGATGTCTAAGGGACGGAGAGAATTGTTGAGATTAGAAAGACCGGAAATGTAGGGAAGGCAGAGGACAGAAGAGTTCCCAGGAGTAGAGAGTTTGGGAGAGAAGAAATTACGTTTAGCACGTGAGAGGGCAGAGTCTATGAAATGGGAAGGGTAGCCAAGACGGGAAAACGAATTATGAAGAGTGGAAATTTCTGCTGGAAGGAACTGAGGATCACAGATGCGGAGGGCGCGGAGAAAGAGGGAGATAAGAACACTTTTCTTAACAGGGGAAGCATGATAGGAAAAGTAGTGAATGTACATGCCACTGTGCATAGGTTTTCGGTAAACGGAAAAGGAAAAACCTGTATCTGAGCGGTGGACATGGACATCAAGGAAAGGAAGCAAGGAATTAGATTCCCATTCAGCTTTAAACTTAATGGAAGGGGCAAGATTATTAAGAGCTTCAAGAAAAGGTTGGAAGAGACTGGAGTCATGGGGCCACAGAGCAAAGATGTCATCCACATAGCGGAGCCAGAGTGATGGCTGCACATCGATGGTAGAAGAACAGTCTCGAAGTATTCCATGTAAAGGTTAGCAAGGACAGGAGAGAGAGGAGAGCCCATAGCGACACCGAAGGTTTGAGAATAATATTTCCTTTGGAAGGAAAAGGAATTAGAGTCCACACAGAGGCGGATAAGACCCCTTTCACCCACCTCTGTGCACTTGCTCTCCCTCTGGAAATAAATGGTATAAAATACCGACACAATGGAAATATAAACACATATGTAGTATAATGTGATCCTTTATTGACTACGTTTCGCCCACACAGTGGGCTTTTTCAAGTCACAAACAGATCTGTTTGTGACTTGAAAAAGCCCACTGTGTGGGCGAAACGTAGTCAATAAAGGATCACATTATACTGCATATGTGTTTATATTTCCATTGCTCTCCCTCTGTGGGCACCTAGCTCCCTTGCAGTGCTCCCATTTCTTTGTATTTGACTGACTCCTCCTCCTTATTCCCCACTACTACCTCTACCACTACTACTACCTCTACTACTACTACTACTACTACTACTACTACTACTACCTCCACCACCTCTTCCTGCCTATATATAGCCGTCCTGCTCCACTTCTGGTTAGTGTGACTTTGTAAATGGTCCAAGTCGGACCGAAACGTCGTCGTAAGCTTCTCTCTTTTATGTGCTGGTTATTTGTGTATAATTCCCAAATTCAACAATGTCAGTAAAATTTCAAATATACATTTATTCTGTCTAGACTTACAGAATATCATTCTTCTCATCTAATGCACCAGCGTTAATATTTTGAAGCCGATCAGAAGATGTATTAGTTATTGAACAGAAATCAGTATATTTTTTTATTAAAATTGTCAAAAAATGGGACTTATGCAGTCTAATACAAGTGCGAATCTTGCTTCTTGGAAGAAAAAAAACATACTAGGGTTGAAAATTTGAAGGCATCCAAAAGAAGCATTCTTGAGTTACGCACGGTTTCTGCCTTCAAGTTTTCTTAACTTTTCTTGACTTATTAAATGATCCAAGTCGGACCGAAACGTCATGGTAAGCTCCTCTCTTCTATGTTCGGGTTATTTGTGTATGGTTCCAGTTATGGAATTTTACCTTTTTGTTCTTTGTTTTATCATATTTGCAGATTTCCCGACATTCCAGCCAATTAATGGTCGCTGTTCTGTCGGTAAGATATATCAGACTTTAAATATTAAAGTCGTTCAGAAGAGGTAGACACAAATATATTTAATGACATTTAACGGGAATAATAATTTCACACATCACGCATAAAATTGGCAAATGTGCACCAACGCATTTCAGCTTTACTCTCCGCCGTCGTCGAAGTATGAGACATCTTTCTTGAGCCTTTGAAGGAAGGCAGAGATGCATCTGAAAGTATTAGGTCCTATTTCAGGGCTTTTGGAATGGGTTCTACAACTTTGGATATTATCTTGTACACGCAGCGTCCTACTGCGTACACGCTCCCGCGTGCCCCGCTGTTTTCCGTGGATTATCTTGGTTTTTTCCGTGCTAGAAGCATAGAACTGTACCAGTGAACATATAAAGTACATTTCTCCAACTAATCCTGGAACTAATCTTTGAAAAAAAGCACACACTGAGCCAAAAACAAGGAAAAAATAGTGTACATACATACCATAGTAGTGCCAGACTTACACGAGGGGAACTGTAAATCTGAAGGACCGTAACAGAGTATAATTTCTGTGAGAGGAGTAAAGTCACCCTGAAAATAGAGTGAAATACATAGTGAAAAAAGTGTATTTAGACGAGATGGGACTTACACAGATGACAGCAAAGAAATGAGTGAGATACTAAAGTCTTAATATGACTCAGTGTTTAGCGAGTCGTTAGCCAGACTAAGGGTCGACTAAATGATTTTTTTTTATGACTAAGGGGTCATCCCACAGTCGCTAAAACTAGCAGACAGCCACATTCCACAAAGGTGGCAGTAAAGCAATTGCAAAGTACTACTGACCGATAGCCCTAACGTGCCATATCATAAAAATGATCGTATGGGTTCCAAGGAGCAAGATCGCCAACCACCTAGATACCCATCAATTACACAACCCAGAGCAACACAGGTTTAGAGAAGATCGCTCCTGATTGTTCCAACTACTTGACCACCATGACAAGATCTTGGATGCACTAGAGGATAAACAAAATTCAGATGTAGTATATACAGACTTTACGAAAGCCTTCGACAAGTGCGACCATGGCGTAATAGCGCACAAAATGCTTGATAAAGGAATAACAGTAAAAGTTAGTAGATGGATCTATAACTTCCTAACAAACAGAACACAAAGAGTAATAGTAAGCAGAGTAAAATCTGAGGAGGCTACAGTGAAAAGCTCTGTTCCGCAAGGCACAGTACTCTCTCCCATCCTGTTCTTCATCCTCATATCAGCACAGACAGCGATGTAAGGCACAACACCGTGTCTTACTTTGTGGATGACACCCGAATTTCCGTGACACTGTCATCAATCAAAGACACTGCAAGACTCAAGGCGGACATCAATCAAATGTTTACATGGGCCACAAAAATCAATATAAAGTTCAATGAAGAGAAACTTCAATTACTCCGATTTGGAAAACTTGAGGAAATTAAAACTGTATCAGAGTATAAAACAAATTCCAACCACACAACAGAGCGAAAAACTAGTGTGAAGGACCTGGGAGTGATAATGTCAGAGGACCTCATTTTCAAATACCAAAACAACGTATGCACCACATCTGCTAGAAAAATTATATAATGGATAATGAGAATCTTCAAAACTAGGGATGCCAAGCCCATGATGATTCTCTTCAAATCGCTTGTTCTTTCTAGGCTGGAATACTGCTGTACACTAACTGCCCCTTTCAAGGCAGGCAAAATTGCTGACCTGGAGTATATACAGAGAACTTTCCTGGCACATATAAGTACGATAAAGCACCTAAATTACTGAGAACGATTGAAGTCTCTTGATTTGTATTCCCTGGAATGCAGGCGAGAAAGATACATGATAATATACACGTCGAAACTCCTACAGGGATTAGTTCCAAATTTGCACACGAAAATCACTCCCTAAGAAAGTAAAAGACTCGGCATGATTTGCAGCATCCCCCCCCCCTCTCATGAAAAGAAGGGGCGCCACGAGTACACTAAGAGATTACACGCTGTGTCAGGGGCCCAAAACCGTTCAACTGCCTCCCAGCATACATAAAGGAGATTACCAATAGACCCCTGGCTGTCTTCAAGAAGGCACTGGACAGGCACCTAAAGTCAGTACCTGATGAGGCCGGCTATGGTTCGTCTGTCGGTTTATGTGCGGCCAGCAGTAACACCTGCACATGTTAATAGTTTCATGAACCCTGACCTAGATATCGTACACCAATGTTAGAAAAATATTTAAGCCGATCAGAAGAGGCCTTCTTGTGTTATGAACAAATTTAAAATGAAACTCTGGAGGAAGATAAAAAATCAGTCATCCGCTTACAGGTCCCCGTTCGGGGATGTCTAATGACCCTCTGAATCACAAACCACCCAACTAGTCCTTGAGAGTGCAGGCACTATTCCTCACTAGACATATTCATGTTTATTTTACAGGAATATACTAATTAGTATCATTGAGTTTAAAATATTCAACAAAAATAGCCTCACAATGACAATATACTTTTTAGTTAACGAGGATACTCATCCTTAATTTTCGCAATAACCTCTTCGACAATTAGTGCTTGGTAAGGTCTCCACTAACACTTTACAATCCTTCACTGTTTGCTTGTAGATTACTTGCATATATTAGTAAATGCCAACTATATCGAACCCCTAATTTAGCAATCATATCAGTTAAATTTTTTTCTATTTATCTTTAAAAGTTTTGTATAGTGTTCAGTCTGATAGAACATAACATAAGGTAGCAGTAATGATGTTCAATTCCGACAAGTTGATCAATAAGACACATTTGCAACACCTGGTTGTCTTTATTTGAAGTCGTTTCACCAATTAGTGGCTATATAAATTCAACACAGAGATTGACGGTTCTGAAAGGGAAGAGATTAGAAGACGAGGATATCAGTCCCTCAACCTAGGCGACAGTGTTCACCAGCGCTGTCTTGATGAATCTGAAGCAAAAGGCTGGAATGTGGTTGTTTATATAGGAGACAGATGAGGTGCAGCAGTTGCATGCATCGTCACAGCGGGCGGGCCCACTAGTGGAAGTAGGTCATGCTCAGAAGTTGAGCAAGAGATAGACAAACAAGTTGAAGAAGTATTATTTGTACCTTTTGTTTGCTTTCTCATGTTTCAGCTTCATATTCATCGCAGCAAATGAGTTGAACACACACCAAGTCAGAGCGACTGACCACCTCTTATCTACATTTCCACGACTTCTGCTGTCTCTGCATTTTGACTGACAAAGCCTACCGAGCAGGCGAAACGTCTCGTCAATAAAGATACCAAATTGTTTCACGTATGCTTTGCTCATCTATCCAGATCATCCTGAAGCTCTTTACTGATTTGACGGCACTAGACATCCATCCACAACCGTGAAGGGATATCTAGTGCTACAACCATGGAGGGAATACCTAGTGCCACAGCCATAGAGAGGATACTTTATGCCACAACCATAGAGAGGATAGTTTATGCCACAACCATTTAGGGGATACCTAGTGCCACAAGTATGGATTTGTTAGGTTAAAGGACACAAATGCAACTAATGTGACATTTTATTGTGGGAACGTCTCGCTCTCCAGGAGCTTTATCAAGCCAACAGCTTGACAAAGCTCCTGGAGAGTGAAACGTTACCACAATGAATTGTCACATTAGTTGCTCTTGTGTCCTTTTAACTAACATATTGTCGGTAATTCTACCAACATTAATACAACCGTGCCATAACCATGGAAGGGTATCTAGTGCCACATCCATAGTAGGATGCCTAGAGCGACAACCATGGAGGGGATACCTAGTGTCACAACCATGGAGGGATGTCTAGTGCCACAACCATTTAAAGGATACCTAGTGGCACAACCATGGACGGATACCTAGTGCCACAACCATGGAGGGATACCTAGTGGCACAAAGACTCAGGAGGTTGCTACAATGCCAAACAGTGACGTCAGCATAGGCATTCAGACACCAGTAAATTGACGTTGTGGACGCCTCGACCGACGGACATCAATACCATTTTTGTATCGGACATTTTATTGCTAAGCTATCGAACTGGAGCCTGATGTTCAGCAGCTTTGAACGAGAACTCTCTCTGATTTAAGTTATGTATTTTTTCTTACCCACTTATTCTCACTAAAAACAAACGTCAGCATGTTATATTGACAAGGCAATTTTCATGCCATTGTATTGTAATTATAATCAGAGGGAGTCATGTAGAGCAAGAGAGATGGGAGTCAATTACGTTCGACCCAAGGAATAGGAGAATAGGTCCAGTTCAAGGGTTCAAGAGCCAGTCACCGCCACAAGACACCTCCCTAGGTGTGTGTGTACTCACCTATTTGTACTCATCTATTTGTACTCACCTAATTGAGGTTACAGCGGTTGATTCATAGCTCCTGGCCCCGCCTCCTCACTGATCGCTACCAGGTCCTCTCCCTTCCTGCTTCATGAGCTTTATCAAATCTTGTCTTGAAACTATGTATGGTTCCTGCCTCCACTACGTCACTTTCCAGACTATTACACTTCCTGACAACTGTATGGCTGAGGAAATACTTCCTTTGACTCATCTGAGTCTTCAACTTCCAATTGTGACCCCATGTTTACGTGTACCATCTCTGGAACATCCTGTCTCTGTCCACCATGTCAATTCCTAGCAGTATTTTATGTCGTTATCATGTTTCCCCTGACCCTCCTGTCCTCCAGTGTCGCCAGGCCGATTTCCCTTAACCTTTCTTCATAGGACATTCCCCTTAGCTCTGGGACTAGTCTTGCTGCAAACCTTTGCACTTTCTTTAATTTCCTGATGTGCGTGACCAGATGTGAGTTCCAAACTGGTGCTGCATACTCCAATATGGGCCTGACGAACACGGTGTTCAGAATCTTGAACGATTCCTTACTGAGGTATCGAAACGATATTCTTAGGTTTGCCAGGCGCCCATATGCTGCAGCAGTTATCTGGTTGATGTGCGCCTCAGGACGATTTGCTCGGTATTACACTGACCCCAAGATCTTTTTCCTTGAGTGAGGTTTGTAGTCTTTGACCACCTAGCCTATACTCTGTCTGCGATCATCTTTGCCCTTCCCCGAACTTCATGACTTTGCATTTGGCGGGGTTAAATTCGAGGAGCCAGTTGCTGGACCCGGCTTTCAGCCTGTCCAGGTCTCTTTGTAGTTCTGCCTGATTCTCATCCGATTTAATTCTCCTCATTAACTTCACATTATCTGCAAACAAGGACACTTCTGAGTCTGTCCCTTCTGTCATGTCATCCACATATACCAAAAACAGCACTGTTCCTAGGACTGACACATGTGGAACCCCGCTCGTCACAGGTGCCCACTCTGACACCTCGTCACGTACCATGACTCGTTGTTGCCTCCCTGTCAGGTATTCTCTGATCCATTGTAGTGCCTTTCCTGTTATGCATGCCTGATCCTCTAGCGTTTGCTCTAATCTATTTTTGGAACTATGTCGAATTATTTCTTGCAGTCCAAGAAAATGTAATGTACCCACCCGTCTCTCTCGAGTCTTACTTCCATTACCTTGTCATAAAACTCCAGTAGGTTTGTGACACAGGATTTTCCTTCCCTGAAACCGTGCTTGTTGTCGTTTATAAGCTTCCTTTCTAGGTGCTCCACCACTCTCCTCCTAATAAACTTCTACATGACTCTGTATACTATACACGTCAGTGACACTGGTCTATAGCTTAATGCCTCGTGTCTGTCTCCTTTCTTAAAAATTTGGATTACATTTGTTGTCTTCCATATCTCAGGTAGTTGCCCAGTTTCAATGCATGTGTTGAAGATTGTTGTGAGGGGCACACACAGCATCTCTGCTCCCTCTCTGAGGACCCATGGAGAGCTGTCTGGTCCCACCGACTTTGAGGTATCTAGTTCACTTAGAAGCTTCACCTCCTTTTCTTTTGTGTGTATTTTGTCCAGCAGTCGTTGGTATATCCGTTGTTGGTGTACCCTCCTCTTCTGACTTCCCGGAGTCTTTTATAGCTCTACTGTAAATTCTTCTTTAAATCTCATGTCATGCTCCTCACCTTCTCTCCTCAACCTTATTATCTGGTCCTTCATTGTTGTTCACTTCCTGATGTGGCTATACAACAGCTTCGGGTCAGACCTGACTTTCGATGCTTTGTCGTTTTCGTACTGTGTCTGGGCCTCCCTCCTTATCTGTGCATACTCTTTTCTGGCTCTTCGACTAATCTCTTTAATTTCATGGGTATTTTGTCTACTGTACATTTTCCATTATCTAGTGCACTTAGTTTTTGTCTCCCTACACCTTAGGGTGAACAAAGGGCTCGTTCTGGTGTTCTCATTATTTCTGTTTCCCTTGTAAACAAACCTCTTCTCTGCCTTCTTGCATTGTGTTATCACTTAGTCCATCACCATTTTGTTTACTGATTTTCCGACCGATTCTCTTTCCCACTGAACCTCTTGCAGGGAAGTCCTCATGCCTGTGTAGTCCCCACTTTTGTAGTTTTGCTTTTCCCATCCTACTCCTGTTACCCTCTCCACTTGTAACTCTACTATATATTCTAAGCTCAGAACCATGTGATCATTAGCTCCGAGGGGCCTTTCATATGTGATTTCCTCAATATCCGAGCTACTCAAGGTGATTACGAGGTCCAGTCTTGCTGGTTCATCATTCTCTCTCTCTCTCTCTCTCTCTCTCTCTCTCTCTCTCTCTCTCTCTCTGGTAGTGTCCCTAACATGTTAATGCATGAGGTTTTCCAGTACTACATCCATCATCTTAGCTCTCCATGTTTCGGTACCCCCATGAGGCTCCAGGTTTTCCTATAACTAGTAAATTTGCTCTACCCCTTATGAGCTCTTCTCTTGGCCTCCTGAAGTTTTGTGGCGGGTTGTACATCACTGCAATTACTACCTTAGAGTGCCCAGCCTGAACTGTTCCTACAGTGTAGTCCCTTTCACCGATTCCGTCCATTCCTTCCATTTCCTCAAATCCCCATCGGTTTTTAATGAGCAGTGCAACTCGTCTTTTCTCACTGTTCCCTCTATCTTTCTTCAGGATCTGATATCTGGGTGGGAAGATTGCGTCTGTTATCTTCCCAGTGAGTTTCGTGTTAGTGAGTGCTATGATATTTGGGAATGTCTCCTTGATTCTTTCATGCCACTCTTTACATTTATAGGTTTGTCCGTCCTCATTTATACACCAAACCTTCAACTTATTTTCTGAAAGTTCGGGATGAGGGAGCGGGAGACCTGGCAAGGAACTATGGGGCTTACTGTGAGGTGGAGGTTGTGATGAGGGGGAAGTAGGTGCACTGGGTATGGTCTATGGGTTTTGGGATAGATTTTTGGTTGCACTGGGGTTGTCATAGTTGAGGGCCTTCTGTAGGTGGTTCTGAGGGAGGTTGTGTTTGCTCTTCCTCCTGAGTCTAGTTTCTCCAGCTCATCTCCGTCTTTGCCTCTCTTTCCTCCTTGTGTCTTTTCCTCTCTTTCCTCCTTGTGTTCTGTCATGGTCGAGGTACACCCTCCAGTATGCTGATACATCCTTTAGTCATACTTTTTCCTGCAGGATCCTGTTTCGAGATGATTCTGCCTTGAAAATCACTTTGACTGGCCGTTTTTTTCCTCTTGTAAGCCTCCCTTATTCTCAGAATATTTGCCAGCTGGGTCTGTCGTCCTTTCATTTTGCTTTCATGATACTTTCAATCACTTTTTTCTCCCCCTGTCTTCTTGTTTCGTAAGTTTCCCCTTCAACTTCCAGGTGCCCATACACAAAGACTGACCTCTCTCTTTCATTCTCTCACTGCATTTTTCTTTGCATCCCCTGAGTCGATTTAGTTGTCTCCATTGCAATTTTCCTTTTTTGAATCTTTCCTCTATCTGATGTTTCTGTGCCCACTGGTCTGTCATTTTCCCTTCTCAGCATTTCCTGGGCACTGCTTTGGTCTGTTAGGGCCTCTGCATGTAGCTTCACTCTTTCATTTTCTCCAATCCCCTCGTTTGTTCCTGGTGAGCTCCTCGTCTTTTCCCGGGCTTCACGGTGGTTTGATAGGGCCACTGTATATAGTTAACTCCTTTGTTCCCTACAGTCCTCTCATTTGTGACTGATATAGCAGTTCCTAATGTCATGCCCGTACTGCTCAGTGGTTCTTTAGACTGTTTCAGATTCTTCAGTTCCTCTTCTAAGCCGCGTGTATGTGTGTGTGTGTGTGTGTGTGTGTGTGTGTGTGTGTGTGTGTGTGTGTGTGTGTATGTGTGTGCGTGTGTGCGTGTGTGCGTGTGTGTGTGTGTGTGTGTGTGTGTGTGTGCGTGTGTGTGTGTGTGTGTGTGTACTCACCTAATTGTACTCACCTAATTGTGGTTGCAGGGGTCGAGACTCAGCTCCTGGCCCCGCCTCTTCACTGATCGCTACT
>NC_091293.1:53036332-53133832 GCF_038502225.1 Cherax quadricarinatus
TATTATTATTATTATTAGTGTACCAAATTCCTCAGCCAACGAAGTGGAGGAAAATACAATCGCTGAATCGATGATTTTAAATAATTTTAACACACACACACACACACATACACACACACACACACACACACACACACACACACACACACACACACACACACACACACACACACACACACACACACACACACACACACACACACAGAGCTCCAAAAAAGGGAGGAAGAGTGGGGAAGGAAGATAGTAGAGCTTGGTAAGAAAATGGAGGAGCGGATAGCTGAAGAGTGCAGGAAGTGGGAAGTACAGGTCTTAGCAGCAGAAGCTAGGATACAGTGCTTAGAAGAGAAACTGCAAAGCCTGAAACAGATTAGAGAGACAAATGACAATTCAGGTGTGACATCAGGAAATTCAAAGTCAGGCGCAGACAAGGGGATGGTAAGCAACAACGGAGACATGCCGAGCATGAAGGCCCTATCAGACCCACGTGGGGCCAGGGAAAAGACGACGAGCACACTAAGATCAAACGACAGGTCCGAAAACAATGAAGGTATGCTATATGCAGAGATTCTAACAGCCAACTGCAGTAGCAAGGGACAGCTGGTCAGGAAAGACAGTCCACTGAGAATAGAAGTTTCAGATATGACAGGGACTGAAGGCAAGAACATGTCAACGGAAGGAAATAAAATGCCTCAGAGGACGCAGATGGAGACTCAGTGGGAGGAGGAAAGGGCGAGGTCAGTTTTTGTGTATGGGCTCCAAGAAGCCAAGGGGGCCAACTTTGAAGAAATAAAACAGGAGGAGAAAAAAATGATTGAAGGCATCATGAAAACAATAGGGGAGGGCAATATGACCCAGGTGACAAACTTTCAGAGAATTGGGTGGTTTGCGAGTGGAAGGATACGGCCTGTCAGAGTAACTTTCAAGGAAGAAACAGTTCGAACCAGGATTCTGCAAGAGAAAGCAAGACTGAGGGACAAAGAGGGGTACCAGAGAGTATACCTCGACCGCAACAGAGCACAAGAAGAAAGGACTACACTGAAAGAGAGGGTACAGAGACGCAAGGAGGAACGAGAATCAATGAAAATGAGCAGGACCCAGACACAGGAGGAAGGGCAAACACACCCCACAGAATCTCCCACCAAAAGACTCCACCCGCGACATTCCCAACGCAACTGAGCAACCTATACTACAACCCACTCACTGTTCCCTCTGCCACCAATCCCCATATCACAAACCTCACCCCAACAGCTGTCCCTTATGGGCATTCTGACCCCACCCCCATCAACACAAACCCCACCTACACCACAGCCCCATATAGGCCCCCACCAAGGCTCTCGCTCCCCCAACCCCAATATTCTTGCATGAGCACAATGATAGAAAAGAAACTAAAGGTTTGGTACACAAACGCGGATGGAATAATGAATAAACATGAGGAGTGGAATGAAAGAATCAGTGAAAAATCCCCAGACATCATAGCAGTCACAGAAACAAAACTCGCTGAGACAATAACAGACACAATCTTCCCAACAGGATATCAGATCCTGAGGAAAGATAGAAGGAGTAGAGGGGGAGGAGGGGTTGCACTGCTTATAAAACACCGATGGGGATTTGAGGAAATGGAAGGCATGGACATGATTGGAGAAAGAGACTATATTGTAGGTACAATTCAGTCCGGAGAACATAAAGTAGTCATTGGAGTGATGTATAACCCACCACAGAACTGCAGGAGGCCAAGAGAGGAGTACGAAGTAAACAACAGGGTGATGGTGGACACACTGGTTGAGGTGGCAAGAAGAGCTCACTCGAGCAGAGCAAAGTTACTGGTAATGGGCGATTTCAACCACAGGGAGATCGACTGGGAAAACCTGGAGCCACATGGGGGTCCCGAAACATGGAGAGCCAAGATGATGGATGTGGTACTTGAAAACCTCATGCATCAACATGTCAGGGACACAACCAGAGAGAGAGGGGAGGATGAGCCAGCAAGACTGGATCTTGTGTTCACCCTGAGCAGTTCAGACATTGAGGACATCACTTATGAGAGGCCCCTTGGAGCTAGCGATCATGTGGTTCTGAGTTTTGACTATATAGTAGAGTTACAAGTGGAGAAGGTAACAGGAACTGAAGGGGAAAGGCCAAACTATAAAAGGGGGGACTACACAGGTATGAGAAACTTCCTGCAGGAGGTTCAGTGGGACAGAGAAATGGTAGGAAAATCAGTAAACGAGATGATGGAATATGTGGCAACAAAGTGCAAGGAGGCAGAGGAAAGTTTTGTTCCCAAGGGAAACGGAAATAATAGGAAGACCAAAACGAGTCCTTGGTTTACCCGAAGGTGTAGGGAGGCAAAAACTAAGTGCAACAGAGAATGGAAAAGGTACAGGAGGCATAGGACCCAGGAAAACAAGGAGATTAGTAGAAGAGCCAGAAACGAGTATGCTCAGATAAGGAGGGAGGCCCAGCGACAGTATGAAAACGACATAGCATCGAAAGTCAAATCTGACCCGAAACTGCTGTATAGCCACATTAGGAGGAAGACAACAGTCAAGGACCAGGTGATAAGGCTGAGGAAAGAAGGTGGAGAACTCACAAGAAACGATCAAGAGGTATGTGAGGAGCTCAACACGAGATTTAAGGAAGTATTTACAGTAGAGACTGGAAGGACTCTGGGGGGACAGACCAGATGGGGACACCAGCAAGGAATACACCAACAAGTGTTGGACGACATACATACAGATGAGGAGGAGGTGAAGAAACTGCTAAGGGACATCGATACCTCAAAGGCAATGGGACCAGACAACATCTCCCCGTGGGTCCTTAGAGAGGGAGCAGATATGTTGTGCGTGCCACTTACCACAATCTTCAACACATCCCTGGAAACTGGGCAACTACCTGAGGTATGGAAGACGGCAAATGTAGTTCCCATTTTTAAAAAAGGAGACAGAAAAGAGGCACTAAACTATAGACCTGTGTCATTGACGTGTATAGTATGCAAAATTATGGAGAAGATTATCAGGAGGAGAGTGGTGGAGCACCTGGAACGGAACAGGAGTATAAATGCCAACCAGCACGGATTCACGGAAGGCAAATACTGTGTCACAAACCTTCTGGAGTTTTATGATAAAATAACAGAAGTAAGACAAGAGAGAGAGGGGTGGGTTGATTGCATCTTCTTGGACTGCAAGAAGGCCTTTGACACAGTTCCCCACAAGAGATTAGTGCAGAAGCTAGAGCATCAGGCGCATATAACAGGAAGGGCACTGCAATGGATCAGAGAATACCTGACAGGGAGGCAACAACGAGTCATGGTACGTAATGATGTATCACAGTGGGCACCTGTGACGAGCGGGGTCCCACAGGGGTCGGTCCTAGGACCAGTGCTATTTTTGGTATATGTGAACGACATGACGGAAGGGTTAGACTCAGAAGTGTCCCTGTTTGCAGATGATGTGAAGTTAATGAGGAGAATTAAATCTGATGAGGACCAGGCAGGACTTCAAAGAGACCTGGACAGACTGGACACCTGGTCCAGCAAATGGCTTCTCGAATTTAATCCTGCAAAGTCATGAAGATGGGGGAGGGGCACAGAAGACCACAGACAGAGTATAGGCTAGGTGGCCAAAGACTGCAAACCTCACTCAAGGAGAAAGATCTTGGGGTGAGTATAACACCGAGCATGTCTCCGGAAGCACACATCAATCAGATAACTGCTGCAGCATATGGGCGCCTGGCAAACCTGAGAACAGCATTCCGATACCTTAGTAAGGAATCATTCAAGACACTGTACACCGTGTAAGTCAGGCCCATACTGGAGTATGCAGCACCTGTTTGGAACCCGCACTTGATAAAGCACGTCAAGAAACTAGAGAAAGTACAAAGGTTTGCGACAAGGTTAGTTCCAGAGCTAAGGGGAATGTCCTATGAGGAAAGATTAAGGGAAATCGGCCTGACCACACTGGAGGACAGGAGGGTCAGGGGAGACATGATAACGACATATAAAATACTGCGTGGAATAGACAAGGTGGACAAAGACAGGATGTTCCAGGGAGGGGACACAGAAACAAGAGGCCACAATTGGAAGTTGAAGACACAAATGAGTCAGAGAGATAGTAGGAAGTATTTCTTCAGTCATAGAGTTGTAAGGCAGTGGAATAGCCTAGAAAATGACGTAGTGGAGGCAGGAACCATACACAGTTTTAAGACGAGGTTTGATAAAGCTCATGGAGCGGGGAGAGAGAGGGCCTAGTAGCAACCGGTGAAGAGGCGGGGCCAGGAGCTAGGACTCGACCCCTGCAACCACAAATAGGTGAGTACAAATAGGTGAGTACACACACACACAAGGAGGAACGGGAGGCAAGGAAGGAAGGGAGCAGGGGAAATCAGGCCCAAGTGGAAGAACAAACACAACCCCCTCCAGTACCACCCACAGAAGGAACTCAACCATGGCAATCCCAAAACAATCAAACAACCTAACCCAAAACCCACTCACTGCACCCTCTGCCCTCATCCCCCTCAGCACAAACCCCACCCCCACTGAAACCCACAGTAACCCACACATCCCCCTCAGCACAAACCCCACCCCCACGGAAACCCTCAGTAACCCACACAATGTCCCCTCTCCCCCCATCCCCCTCACAACAACCCCCACCCCCACTGTAACCCCCATATGCCCTCTGCCCCCACACCACAGACCCTACCCCCACAGCAACCTCCTACAGACCCTCGCCAGGGCACCTGCTCCCCCTAACCCACCTTTCTCCCCCAGACCACAGTTATAGAAAAGAAGTTGAAGGTTTGGTACATGAACGCAAATGGAATGATGAATAAGTGTGAGGAGTGGCATGAAAGAATCAAGGAGATGTCCCCAGACATCATAGCGGTCATAGAAACAAAACTCACTGGGACAACAACAGATGCAATCTTCCCACCCGGATATCAGATCCTGAGGAAGGATAGAAGGAGCAGAGGGAGAGGAGGGGTTGCACTGCTAATT
Source organism: Cherax quadricarinatus (assembly GCF_038502225.1). NCBI lineage: Eukaryota > Metazoa > Arthropoda > Malacostraca > Decapoda > Parastacidae > Cherax > Cherax quadricarinatus. Next base: position 53,041,326 of record NC_091293.1, read on the forward strand.
AAAACCGGTGGGGTTATCAAGAAATGGAAGGTATGGACGAGATTGGAGAAAGGGACTACATAGTAGGTATAGTTCAGTCAGGGGAGCATAAGGTAGTCATTGCAGTGATGTATAACCCACCACAGAACTGCAGGAGGCCAAGAGAGGAATATGATGAGTGCAACAGAGCAATGGTGGACACACTAGCTGAGGTGGCAAGAAGGGCTCACTCGAGTAGAGCGAAGTTACTGGTTATGGGCGACTTCAACCACAGGGAGATGGACTGGGAAAATCTGGAGCCACAGGGGAATCCCGAAACATGGAGAACCAAGATGATGGATGTGGTACTGGAAAACCTCATGCACCAACATGTCAGGGAAACTACCAGAGAAAGAGGGGAGGATGAACCAGCAAGACTGGACCTTGTGTTCACCCTGAGTAACTCAGACACTGAGGACATCACATATGAAAGGTCCCTTGGAGTTAGTGACCACGTGGTTCTGAGCTTTGAATACATCGTGGAGCTGCCAGTGGAGAGGGTAACAGGAGAAGAAAGTGAAAAGCCAAACTACAAAAGGGGGGACTACACAGGTATGAGGACCTTCCTGCAGGAGGTTCAGTGGGAATGAGAGTTTGCAGGAAAGTCAGTAAACGAAATGATGAACTACGTAACAACAAAATGCAAGGAGGCAGAGGAAAGGTTTGTTCCCAAGGGCAACAGAAATAATGGGAAGAACAGAACGAGCCCTTGGTTTACCCGAAGATGTAGGGAGACAAAAACTAAGTACTCTAGAGTATGGAAAAAGTACAGATGGCAAAGGACTCAGGAAAATAAAGAGATTAGTCGACGAGCCAGAAACGAATATGCACAGATAAGGGGGGAGGCCCAGCGACAGTACAAAAACGACATAGCATTGAAAGTCAAGTCTGACCCGAAACTGCTTTGCAGCCACTTCAGGAGGAAGACAACAGTCAAGGACCAGGTAATCAGTCTGAGTAAAAAAGGTGGGGAACTCACAAGAAATGACCAAGAAGTATGTAAGGAGCTCAACATGAGATTTCAGGAAGTATTTTCAGTGGAGGCTGAAGGGACACTGGGAAGACAAAACGGTGGGGTACACCAACAAGGGATATACCAACAAGTGTTGGATGAATTACACACAACTGAGGAGGTGAAGAAGCTTCTAAGTGACCTTGATCCCTCAAAGGTGGTGGGACAGGACATCTCTCCGTGGGTCCGTAGAGAGGGAGCAGAGACACTGTGTGTGCCACTAACCTCAGTAAGGAATCATTCAAGACTTTATACACTGTGTACGTCAGGCCCATACTGGAGTACGCAGCACCAGTTTGGAACCCACACCTGGTCAAACACGTCAAGAAATTAGAGAAAGTGCAAAGGTTTGCAACATGGCTGGTTCCAGAGCTAAGTGGTATGTCCTACGAAGAAAGTTAAGGGAAATCGGTCTGACGACAGTGGAGGACAGGAGGGTCAGGGGAGACATGATAACGACATACAAAATACTGCGTAGAATAGACAGAGTGGACAGATATAGGATGTTCCAGAGATGGGACACAGAAACACACAATTGGAAGCTGAAGACTCAGACGAGTCAAAGGAATGTTAGGAAGTATTTCTTCAGTCACAGAGTTGTTAGGAAGTGGAATAGTCTGTCAAGCGATGTAGTGGAAGCAGGAACCATACATAGTTTTAACCCGAGGTATGATAATGCTCATGGAGCAGGGAGAGGGGGGACCCAGTAGCGGTCAGTAAAGAGGCGGGGCCAGGAGCTGAGTCTCGACCCTTGCAACCACAATTAGGTGAGAACAATTAGGTGAGTACACAAACACACACACACACACACACACACACACACTAGGGACAGCGAGCAGGCTAGTCACGCCGTCGGTGCTCCGAGGATTTAAGTGTTTTTGAGGGCTAGAAGTGTTCTGCAAGGGTTGCTAAGTGTGTCAGGGTAGTCAACAATCCTAGAAGTGTTTTTTTTTAATTGCCTGAGCTACACAAGTGTGGGGAGAGCCACAATTTTGAAAGTGATCTGGAAAATAAAAGCGTTGTGGCGCAGGCTAGTGTGAAGGCGGCGTTGCCAAGTGTCACCCAAGATTTTAATAAAGTGAAACAATAGTGTGACCAGTGAAAGAAATACAGTGAATAGGGTACATTATTAACGAGAAGAAATTGAGGTGGATCTACGCCAGGACGTACATCGAGCTGGATCTACTCCAGGACGTCACATCGACCTGGACAATCTACACTGCTACAGCTGCACTACAATACTGTATCACCTATGAGTGGTTGTTTGGGTGTGGGGTCCAGGTTCCAATTTAACCGCCAAGCTGAATGTGAATGGTCTAACTCTCATAGCACGATAAAGAATAGGCACTCAAGTATTCAATAAGGTTTAGCAAATGGTAATCCATTGAACAAGGCGATTAAGTCACTATAAGCAGGTGATATAGGCAACACTGCAAGGGAGTCAGGTCACATAGGTTGTGGACACAAGGACAACTGAGAATCTACATTACACTCCAAGCACAAGCCACCTACTTTTCAGACACATAATAATCCCACACATAATTCGACACATAATTACACACACACACACACACACACACACACACACACACACACACACACACACACCCATATACACCCCCCACACACACACACACACACACATACACACACCCACATACACACACACACACACACACACACACACACACACACACACACACACACACACACACACACACACACGCACACACACACTGTAAGTGCGGTAAATCCCAGGAGGTTGGTCAGGTCACAAGAAGGTGTGGGCAGCCAAGGACCACTGAGACTTACCTTAAAGCACAAGCCACCTACCTTTCAGTACATAATAAACCCACACATAATTCCACACACAATTACACACAAAATTACACTCACACACACACACACACACACACACACACACACACACACACACACACACACACACACACACACACACACACACACACACACACACACACACACACATATCCAGACACACACACACTCCCCCCTCACCACCGACATCTCACTACTTCCCCTGATCCATCACCTCCCTCGATCACCCTCCCCTCCCCCATTCACCCCAAACCCTCCCCACCCCTCCCCACTCAGCTCCCAAATAGCCACAGTTCCTCCACTACTTCCCCCCCCCCACACTCTGACACACACACTACTAACCTAACATACAGAACTACATAGGTTTCCCACTCTGAGGCAATCAGGATAAAACAAAAATGGGTTGCCAGAGAGCAACAAGAAAAACCAAGGGACAGGAGGAGGAAAATGCAAAGGAAGATTGGGCAGCAGAGCTCATAAAAAGGGATCATGAATGGGAAAAGAAACTAGAAGAACTTAGCATGAGAATGGAAGAGAGGATAGATATGGAAAGCAGGAAGTGGGAGGTGCATGTCAAAACAGCAGAAGCTAGGATACAGAGTTTAGAAGAGGAACTGAAAAATCTGAAACAGCATAAAGAACTAAAGAACATTTTGGGATTGACATCAGAGACTGCTACCTCAGCCACAAATAAGGGGACTGTAGGGAAAGAAGGGGCACAACTGCATGGAGATGCTCTATCAGAGGAGACTGTAGCAAATGAAAGAGCTAAGCTTTATGTGGAGGCCCTAACAGACAACAACAGAGCCCAAGGAAAGCCGAGAAGGGAAAATGACAGGCCACTGAGCCCAAGTACATTAGCCAGTGAAACTGATGAAAGGAAAGCTGCAGTGGAGGAAACCAAATTAAATGAGGGGATACACAGGGATATGCAGTGGGAGAATGAAAGGGTGAGGTCAGTCTTTGTGTATGGGCTCCAGGAAGTCGAAGGGGAAACATATGAAGCAAGAAAACAAGGGGAAAAAAAAGCAATTGAAAGCATCATGAAAGCAATAGGAGAAGACGATATGACCCAGCTGGAAAATTTTCGGAGAATAGGGGGGTTTGTAAAAAAAAGAACCCGGCCAGTGAGAGTGACCTTCAAGGCAGAAGCAACTCGGACCAGGATACTGCAGGAGAAAGCACGATTAAGGGACATGACGGCATACAGGAGGGTGTATCTCGACCGCGACAGAACACAAGAAGAAAGGAAGAAACTGAGAGAGATGGTACAAAGGCGAAAGGAGGAAAGAGAGGGGATGGAGAAGACAGACAGGAGATCCCAGACCCAGGAAGAAGATCTAATACAGCCTCCCTCACAACTTTCTATAGAAGCCTCCCAACCAGGTCAACCCCAGTGCAACCAAACACTCTAAATCAAAACACCCATGCCACATCCAATGCCCCCACCCACTACATTACAAACTTCACCCCCACAGCAACAACCCATAGTTCCTTACCAGGTCTCCCACTTCCCCAACCCCAATATACTTCCCAGACTACAGTCTTAGAAAAGAAGTTGAAGGTGTGGTATACAAATGCAGATGGAATAACAAACAAGTATGAGGAGTGGCACGAAAGAATCAAAGAGACATCCCCAGACATAATAGCACTCACAGAAACAAAACTCACCAGAATAATAACAGATTCAATCTTTCCATCCGGATATCAAATCTTCAGGAAAGACAGAGGGAGGAGAGGGGGAGGAGGAGTTGCACTGCTCATTAAAAACCAGTGGGGTTTTGAGAAAATGGAAGGAATGGATGGCATGGGCGAAAGGGACTACTTAGTAGGAACAATCCAGTCTGAGGGACATAAGGTGATAATTGCAGTAATGTACAACCCACCACAGAACTGCAGGAGGCCAAGAGAAGAATACGATGAGAGCAACAGAGCAATGATCAACACACTAGCCGAGGTGGCCAGGAGAGCACACATGGGGGGAGCAAAGTTACTAGTTATGGGTGATTTCAATCACAAGGAGATTGACTGGGAAAACCTGGAGCCCCATGGGGGTCCCGAAACATGGAGAGCCAAGATGATGGATGTGGTACTGGAGAACCTCATGCATCAACATGTTAGAGACACTACCAGAGAGAGAGGAGAGGATGAACCAGCAAGGTTGGACCTTGTATTCACCATGAGTAGTTCGGACATCGAGGGTATCATGTATGAAAGGCCCCTGGGAGCTAGTGATCATGTGGTTCTGTGCTTCGACTACATAGTTGAGCTCCAAGTGGAGAGAGTAGCAGGAATAGGCTGGGAAAAACCAAACTACAAAAGGGGGAACTACTCAGGCATGAGGAACTTCCTTCAAGACATTCAGTGGGAGAGGGAACTGACAGGAAAACCAGTACAAGAAATGATGGACTATGTAGCAACAAAATGCAAGGAGGCAGAGGAGAGGTTTGTTCCCAAGGGAAACAGAAATAATGGGAAGAACAGAACGAGTCCTTGGTTCACCCAAAGGTGTAGGGAGGCAAAAACTAGGTGTAATAGAGAATGGAAAAGGTACAGAAGACAGAGAACTCAGGAAAATAAAGAAATCAGCCGAAGAGCCAGAAACGAATATGCACAGATAAGAAGGGAGGCTCAGAGACAATATGAAAATGACATAGCATCAAAAGTAAAGACTGACCCGAAGCTGTTGTACAGCCACATCAGGAGGAAAACAACAGTCAAGGACCAGGTAATCAGACTGAGGAAGGGTGATGGGGAATTCACAAGAAACGACCGAGAGGTATGTCAGGAGCTCAACACAAGATTTAAAGAGGTATTTACAGTGGAAACCAGTAGGACTCCAAGAAATCAGAACAGGGGGGCACACCAGCAAGTGCTGGATGAGGTACATATAACCAAGGAGGAGGTGAAGAAGCTGCTATGCGAACTTGACACCTCAAAGGCGGTGGGACCAGACAACATCTCTCCATGGGTCCTTAAAGAGGGAGCAGAGATATTGTGTGAGCCATTAACAAAGATCTTCAACACATCATTTGAAACTGGGCAACTCCCTGAGGTATGGAAAATGGCAAATGTAGTCCCAATTTTTAAAAAGGGAGACAGACATGAGGCACTAAACTACAGACCTGTATCTCTAACGTGTATAGTATGCAAGGTCATGGAGAAGATCATCAGGAGGAGAGTGGTGGGGCACCTGGAAAGAAACAAGTGTATAATTGACAACCAGCACGGTTTCAGGGAAGGAAAATCCTGTGTCACAAACCTACTAGAGTTTTATGACAAGGTGACAGAAGTAAGACAAGAGAGAGAGGGGTGGATCGACTGCGTATTTTTGGACTGCAAGAAGGCTTTCGACACAGTTCCTCACAAGAGGTTACTGCAAAAGCTAGAGGACCAGGCACACATAACAGGAAAGGCACTGCAATGGATCAGAGAATATCTGACAGGGAGGAAACAACGAGTCATGGTACGCGACGAGGTGTCAGAGTGGGCGCCTGTGACAAGCGGGGTTCCACAGGGGTCAGTCCTAGGACCTGTGCTGTTCTTGGTATACGTGAACGACATAACGGAAGGGATAGACTCAGAAGTGTCCTTGTTTGCAGACGATGTGAAGTTAATGAGAAGAATCGAATCGGACGAGGATCAGGCAGGACTACAAAGAGATCTGGACAGGCTACAAGCCTGGTCCAGCAACTGGCTCCTAGAATTTAACCCTGCCAAATGCAAAGTCATGAAGATTGGGGAAGGGCAAAGAAGACCGCAGACACAATATAGTTTAGATGGCCAAAGACTGCAAACCTCACTAAAGGAAAAAGATCTGGGGGTGAGTATAACACCGAGCATATCTCCTGAGGCGCACATCAATCAGATAACTGCTGCAGCATACGGGCGCCTGGCAAACCTACGGATAGCGTTCCGATACCTCAGTAAGGATTCGTTTAAGACTCTGTACACCATCTACGTCAGGCCCATACTGGAGTATGCAGCACCAGTTTGGAATCCACACCTAGTCAAGCACGTCAAGAAATTAGAGAAAGTGCAAAGGTTTGCAACAAGACTAGTCCCAGAGCTACGGGGATTGTCCTATGAAGAAAGGTTGAGGGAAATCGGCCTGACGACACTGGAGGCCAGGAGGGTCAGGGGAGACATGATAACGACATATAAAATACTGCGCGGAATAGACGAGGTGGACAAAGACGGGATGTTCCAGAGATGGGACACAGACACAAGAGGTCACAATTGGAAGTTGAAGACTCAGATGAATCAAAGGGATGTTAGGAAGTATTTCTTCAGTCATAGAGTAGTCAGGCCATGGAATAGCCTAGAAAGTGATGTGGTGGAGGCAGGAACCATACATAGTTTTAAGGCGAGGTATGATAGAGCTCATGGGGCAGGGAGAGAGAGGACCTAGTAGCAATCAGCGAAGAGGCGGGGCCAGGAGCTGTGACTCGACCCCTGCAACCACAAACAAATAGGTGAGTACACACACACACACACACACACACACACACACACACACACACACACACACAGGGATGTTAGGAAGTATTTCTTCAGCCACAGAGTAGTCAGTAAGTGGAATAGTTTGGGAAGCGATGTAGTGGAGGCAGGATCCATACATAGCTTTAAGCAGAGGCATGATAAAGCTCACGGCTCAGGGAGAGTGACCTAGTAGCGGTCAGTGAAGAGGCGGGGCCAGGAGCTCGGACTCGACCCCCGCAACCTCAACTAGGTGAGTACAACTAGGTGAGTACACACTGGGCCACGAGTTGTGAGTCGACCCTGAAACCACAACTAGGTGAGTACACACAAGCTTACGTACATGATTGCACTGAACCTATGTATAGAGTAATCCAAGACCAAAGACGAGAAGAACTGAGACTCGGTATGTGGAGAAAATTGGCTGAGAAGTGGAAAAGCTTGGAGGAAATTATGAAACTATGTAAAAAAAACTCCTGCAGACTTGGTAATAAGCATTAGTATGGATGGAGAAATAGCTCAAAGACCTACAGGAAATGACAGAGTTGATGGTAGAAACACTCTCCGAAGACTAAAATGTAAAGGAAGTGATAAGAGAAAAAGCAAGGGAACCAGACAAGACAATTTGGGGAGAGTAAAAGGAGGGAGTCCACTGTTGATCAGTGAACTTAAGAGGGCTGATTGGTTGGGAATAAAGAAGTGAGAAGATGAATATTAGCTTATATCAATCACAGACTGTATAGGAGGAGAAAATGAGATAGAAATGAGGGTGAATTTTGAGATGATTGAGATGTTCTCATGGGACAAGAAACGCTGGATCAATCTAGCTTTCTGGTCACATATAGTCCGAAACATGATCATAAGACAGAATGCGTTTTTAATGAGGAAACATATCACTGTTAATCCTTGTGATTTCCAGAAGGAAATTCGGAATTGGCAAGTGTAACGAGTGCGGTTTCACAAGGGTCGGTGCTGGAACCGGTACTATTTCTTATGTTCTAGTAAGTAATCGTCTTGATGGAAGAAACTGAGTCAGAGAAGACCTAGTTCGCGGATGATGTTAAACTAATGAGAATACAAACAGGAGAGGACCAGGAAAAACAACACATGACCAAAGACGACATGCGGATTGGTCTGACAAGTGGCTATTAGAATTTAACTCCAGCAAACGCGAAGTTATGAAAATTACGAAATGGCAAAGCACTGAAACTATGTATAACCACAGGGGAAAGAAAGGCTGCAAATCTCTCTCTAGAAGGAAGACCAACAATGAGTATCATACAAAATATATCACCTTGGTGCAGAGAATATCACCTAGGTGCAGATCATCCGAATCATTTTTGCATCAACCGTGCCTTTTGTAAAACTATGATTAGCTTTCAAAAGTTTAAGAAAGGAGTCATTTATGGCATTGTAAGTGACATAAGACAGGCTTATGTTGGAGTATCCAGCACCACCATGGAACCCATATCTGATTAAGCATACCATACCACGGGCGGGATTTGAACTCGCGGTCAGAGAGTCTCAAAACTCCAGACCGTTGGGTTAGCCACTGGACCAGCTAGCCACAATAAGATTCATCCAACTAGGTATATTTCTACACCATAGGAAGATTAGCATAGGCACCACTGTGACCACAAATGCAAGTTTTTACAGACGAATCTCCAGCTAGCGTGGCCGTGACGAACTCTAGCTCAAGTCCCTCAAAACCGTTAACATGACTCACGAAATCGTAATGACACGATTGCAAACAAACCATACCACGGGCGGGATTTGAACCCGCGGGCAGAGAGTCGCAAAACTCCAGACCGTCGCGTTAGCCACTCTCTGACCGCGGGTTCAAATCCCGCCCGTGGTATGGTTTGTTTGCAACCGTGTCATTACGATTTCGTGAGTCTGATTAAGCATATTAGGGAACTCGAATAAGTACATACGTTCGTACCAAGACTTGTTTCAGAATTAAGATGTAAGTTATGAGGTGAGTGTTATGGAGCTAAACCTCATGACATTAGTGAGCAGAAAGACATGACGACGACGTACAGAGTACAGAGGAATTGTTACCATGGACACGGACAGACTTTGAGTGACAGGAAACAAGAACAGGAGAGCACAGCTGGAAGAAAAAATCACAGATGAGTCACAGGGTTCTTGGGAAATATGTCTTCAGCCTCAGAGCGGCCAGAGAGACGACACAGTAGTGGCCAGAGGAGAGGCGTGACCAGGCACTGGCTCGACCCCCACAACCACATATAGGTTAGTAAAAAAGAGGAACAAAAACAAACACACGTTTGGACCCTGGACCTGGAGCTCAACCATTGCAAACTCAACTTAGTAACTAAGTATACACACATGAATCGACTTATGAATAACTGTAGAGCAACAATACAATGACAAAATACACCATTAAAGAGCAGCATCGCTTACGTCATGGTAATACAATCATCACCATGGCAACCTACACGCTAAGTGTGAAACAAACAAACCAATAAAAAAAACATGCCATGCGGAACTCCAACTTCTTTTTATAATCTACAAGTGAATCATTCGTGATTTCAAAACCATACAAGAAAAAAAAATTTGTGACGAGATGAAGCGAGGTGATCGAGTGATATAGATACCGTGAACTAGTGTCAATAGGGAATATTAAATTAGAGCGATCAAACACAGTGAAAGAGAGAGAGAGAGACAGCGTGGAAAACTTATTGATTGGCATTATATATTCTTATGTACTCAGGAGCGAGCATGCGTAGCGGGTGTGACCCTCACAAGGTCTTCCATGAAGTCGACTTACGTAGTACCACTCCTACTGTACCCGGTGTAAATAACATGTGTAGTGGGTGGGTACCGTAGTAAAAGGCAATGAGACAGCAGTCCTTGCCAAGAACTGGGACTAGTATGGTAGTGCCAGGGGGTAAGAATGGTAGCAAAACAAGTGATAATGTAGTAGTGACTTATTGAGTGTGATATGAATGGGAAGGAGCGTCCTCTCACTGGCTACCAATAATCCTGATGTCTCCGGCATCCTGTCAGTTAATAATGTTAATGTTTACTTTCTCCTTCATTATTTCTTCACTCTTCCATGTGTTCTTCATTTCTCACAAAGTTTCTTATTTTACAAAAAATACTTATTCTTCCATTAGTTTTTTAACGTTCAAAACCGAATTATTATTATTATTATTATTATTATTATTATTATTATTATTATTATTATTATTATTATTATTATTATTATATAGCTAATGTTCATCATCATTATCAACTTCTGTATTATAATTACTTTCGTAATAATTAATCAATTATTATTCCTTACAATTATCACAATAAATTAGTAAACAATTTACATTCTTCATATAAATATCGTTATTAACCTAAGAATTACTATTGCTTGTATAGCCATTATCACTGATAGCCTAATTATAATTCGTTGTAAATCTCATTATTTTTATATTAGCATTGGTTATTTTATTAATTAAACAAAATCATGCATATAATTACCACTGTTTTATAAAAAATCATTACCTTCACCAATCTTTCACATTCTAGGTATGAGAGAAGAAAAAAGATGGGCACTGTTGAGAATGGTGGCAATCTAAGAAGCAAGATCCAATTTCGTGGTATTGGAAGACACACCAAAGTACACATCCGACCCTTTAACGGGTGAGTACCTAAGACATGAGAAACTCATCAAAATATACATCCGACCATTTAACGGGTACCTTAGATAGATGAGATACTCATCACAGTATTCATTTAACTCAGTGACACTGATGGCACTGATGGCTTTATTACCATAAAGAACAGTGCAGTATGCAATTAACATAGGATTAACTGACAAGCGAAATAACCTTCTTTATAGAAAGCCCCTTGTTATGCTAATCATTTCCTCAGTCAAGGTGTATACCTAAAAAATTTCCCTCGTGTTTTCTTTCTATATGTGATATATTTATGTTTATATTTAAATGGATAGTTTTAGTTTTATTCCCGAATAACATGACGAAATTCTTATCAATACTGAGTGTACAGTTCGTTAGCTGCCATCCAGGTAGAACGCTTCATGAGCTCCTTGTTGACTGTGTATTTGAGGACAACGGGATATGCATGGCATTTTACAAATGATCTGTCATCTGCAAACAAGACTGGCTTAAGTTCCTGGGATGAATTTGGAAGGTCACTGATATATATGAGGAATAATAGTGGAGCAAGGACGCTTCCCTGAGGCACCCGTGTTGAGAGTTTGTGCTAATGAGGTGGCATCATCAGTTGTTACTCTCTGACGTCTATCAGTAAGGTAGAACTTTTTGTAAGAGAGAACATGCCATCTGATTTCATAATGTTCTAGTTTCAACAGCAAGATATTGTGATCTACAGAATAAAAGACTTTCTTAGATCAATAAATAGGCCAATTGGATATTCATTATTTTCTGGAGATGAACACACAGTCTAGTATCTTTACGATAACATAATTAGTATCTTTCCCGAACTTAAACCATAGTGGCGAGGGTTAGGAATGTAATGTTTAGTAGTAATAAATGTTTATAATTATCTTTTCAAAGATTTTAGACAATACTGACAAGTTAGAGATTGGGCTATAGCTCTTGATTTCAGGCTGTGTCTACTCCTTTGTGAATTGGGGTAATATGTACTAACGTAAGTATACTAGGGGAATGCATTTGTTGCAAGAGATATATGAAGCAGAGTTACAATAACAGGTGAAGGCTCTGGTGGTATACTCGCAATATTACCTGCCTTGTTTTTATTGCATTTATTATTGAAATTACCTCTGCAGAACTTGTTGGGGACATCAGCGGGAAACTTGATAAATGTTACTAAGATGATCCCTAACCCGATCAGTGTAGTTGGTTGCAAGTACTTTCACATGAGCTGTGCAATGTTGCAAAGACAATAACAGGAGAAGTAGAGTAAGTTTTCATAGTATGGTAGTGTGGAGACACCAGCCAGTCTCTGTCTGAGAGAGGTAAGCGGGATGCCAATCACACACCGGTCCCACACACCCCCCACACCCCGCCCCATATGGGGTCAGGTGCAGTAGGTCTCACAGTTTGCAGATAGCATGAGGAAAAATGCTAGAAGATAGCTAAAAGCCAACCCTAAGCTTCTAACCGCTGGGAACAGGACGAGTGACGTAAAATGTTACATTAATGTATTCCTGCTGAGTCACTGAGGTTGTCCGGAAGAAATTGTTTTATTAACTCATTTGATACTATGGAAGATGACAGGAAAGCTGGTAGGGCAATCTGGGAGAATTTGTGCACTCCCGTCCCCCCAAGCCTGAGTGAAAGTATGGCTTGCAAACACTGTCCATCTTCGAAAGAAAGATTCAATACACTCTCTATCATGGTCTTAAGGAGAGAGTCATATTCCTTGAGTTTCGGACTGCTGAAGGCTTGGGATCATCTCAGGAAGTAGGCAAGTTTTGGGATTGACAGGCACCTGGTGAGTAGGTAAAAGGCATCATGTGTATCAATGAGTTTCATCCTGCTTTCCAACGTCCTGAGGTCTGAGATTTTCTTTTTTAGGATTACATCGATGGCACTGGGCCCAAGAGGAGCACCAAGAAGAGTACTGTTGGCTGGATCAATGGCTCGTGCTCCTTTTAAAACAGCACTAATATTCTGGATCGTCTGTCGATTGATAGAAACTATTTCACATTTGGTGGGGTTTAAAGATAGGCCCAGTCTCTCTCTCATGTCTGTAATTTTTCTGACGTCCTCTAGGAGAGATTCTGTAGTGCCAGCTAGGGTACCATCATCCAAGAACCAGATATTGAGCTCGCTGTTGCACACCCTCACACGAGTCAATTTCATGATCCCCAAACAATACTTTAGAAGTCACACTATAACACTATATATATATATATATATATATATATATATATATATATATATATATATATATATATATATATATATATATATATATATATATATATATATGCATATATATCACGTCACATATTTTTCTGTATACAGACATGAGCTAGTGGAGAGAGAATTTGAGGAAGAGGAGAATGTGGAGAAGCCTAAACCTGTTCCAGTCTTTCAGCTGGTGAGTCACGAACTACTAACAGTGTGTTGGTCTTTTTGACAGTATAATGATATTACCGTTTTAAAAACATGATTTTTTTTAAATAAAAAAAGATGCATATTCAAATAATTTTATTTGAAATATATTATTGATATAATAATCAAATTATTAATAATAATAAAGCGAATTATGTAATAATAAAAATAATAATAATAATAATAATAATAATAATAATAATAATAATAATAATAATAAAAGAAGTTACTAGGGCATAGAAATTATAAATGTATTAAAAAATATTATCAGTAATCTTGCAATTTTTTGGCAATTCAGAAATAGTATTAGAAGTTCCAAACAAATTATTATTCATAAAAATAACAATATTTATAATACTACTACTTCCACTACTACTAATAGTACTACTACTACTATTACTTCCACAACTACTACTACTACTATTACTTCCACAACTACTACTACTACTATTACTTCCACAACTACTACTACTTCCATTACTAGTGGTACTACTATTACTTCCATAACTACTACTTCCACTACTACTATTAGTACTACTACTATTAACACTACTATTACTACTACTACTACTACTACTATTACCACCACCACTACTACTACATCTACTACTACTACCACTACGACTACTGCTACTGCTTTCCTTCACTAATACTAATGCCACCACTACTATTACCACTACTACTGTTACTAATGCTTTTAAGTCTTTTACTACCTCTATTTCTACTACTTCTACTCAATAATAATAATAATAATAATAATAATAATAATAATAATATATCAATGGTCAACCAAAAAAAGAATAGCTGCCAAAGATAATGGAAGATATTTAGGGTATTTTGGAGTTAAGTTCGAAAATGTCAATAGGTTTTTCAAATTGGCTCTAGTTTGTGAGATATTGTATACCTACTCTCATTTAACAGGGAACTTAGCCATAACGCGTGTACGTGTACGTGTACGTGTACGTGTACGTATATGTGTACGTGTACGTGTACGTGTACGTATATGTGTGCGTGTACGTGTACGTGTACGTGTACGTGTACGTGTACGTATATGTGTACGTGTACGTGTACGTGTACGTATATGTGTACGTGTACGTGTACGTGTACGTATATGTGTACGTGTACGTGTACGTATATGTGTACGTGTATGTGTAGGGGCAGTTTGTATGTACAGATAGTTTCAGTAAAGATTAGAATTTTATTTTTAAATGATTTAATATTTAACGAAAGGAGAGATGCATCAACAACGATCACGTGACAATACTGTCACCTTTATTTTGTTATTTTTTCCAGATAAATATGAATTATTCACTAAGAGTCTGCTTAAACGATCCCAATTCATTTTACTACATTTGTGGTGAATACTCTTTGCCAAAACAAAGAAAAAACATCACAGATTTTTGTAAAACAAGCTTATCTTGCTTATTTAGGAGTGGCGCTTGGAGAACAAAACAAGTCTTGGGGTCCATATATATTGTTTGCAAAGCCTGTGTAGAATGCTTACGACAGTGGAAATCAAGACAAAGGAAGAGATTAAACTTCATTGTGCCTATGGTGTAGGGAGAGGCAAAAAAAAAAAAAAACACTATGATTGTTGTTTCTTTATTGTGAATGTGAAAGGTTTCAATCGATACAAGAAAGTCAAGTTGGAATATTCTGATTTGGAGTCAGAAAGGAGACCTGTGCCACACAGCGAAGACGTTCCCATACCAGTGTTTACAACACTGCCTGACAACACTGCCTGATCTTCCATTGTCAGATGTTGAAGAAACTCAGGGTTTAGGATGTAACACAGGTGATAGCAGTGGAAGTGAATATGAAGCATTTCAACACAGCAGTAGTGTTCCCAAGAAGAGCTCAATGATCTGATACAGGACCTCAGTCTATCAGAGCAAGAATCTGAACTTTTTACATCCAGACTAAAAGAAAAGAACTGTCTACAAGAAGAAGTTAAAAATAACAGCTTATCGGACAAGAGAGGTTGAACTTATATTCTTCTTCGAATGGAACTTGAATATAGACCAGGAGATTGGCGGTTGTTTATACACAGCTTCATTAGAAGCTTAAAATGTGCCTTATTACACAACAGTAATTAATATGCATCTCTTCCAGTTACTCACTTAACAAAATTGTGCTGATGACCACCACAGAAGAAAATCTTACATAAAACGTTTTCACGTGCAGTAATTAGAGGTTTCTGAATTATCTTACTATGTTAATTATCTTACTATGTTAATTATCTTACTATGTTAATTATCTTACTATGTTAATTATCTTACTATGTTAATCATTTATTATATAGAATGAAGTGCGAGAATGTATTACATATTTTGACTTTTGCATGATCTAAAAAATTATTTCAATGCGATTTGTAAGTTAGCCCCACTTGATCAATATATTCTTCACATCTTTTATGTTTTTCAATGAGATATCAAATTTATAAAAAACTAGAGCCAATCAAGCAAAACCGATGACATATTAGGAATCAGCCTCAGAAACTTAGCCTAAAATCGGTGTAATACTATTGGCTAGAAAGAGTTAGGATCCAGTAAATACTAATATAATCACTCAACAAATATTGCTTGTATAATTACGACGACTTTTAGTAACATTCTAAATGTCACGTCCACAGCAACACCTGTACAAAAAAAAAGACTATTAAAGTTACTAAAAAACAAAAATAAATTATTATCATTATTATTATTATTATTATTATTATTATTATTATTATTATTATTATTTATATTACTACTATGTTTATTTTTACTCTCACTTTTATTATTGTTGTTGATATTGTTGGTGTTGTTATTGTTGTTGGAGGCAAGAGTTAAACACAAAAGAATCGTGTAACACCTGGGAAATGGCAGGCACTCAGGTTTGATCCCTTCATGACCCCTTCACCTGAATAAACCCACATATATGCAATAAAAAAAGATGTTTGATGCATATTGCAACGTCTCGCACCTCACTGAAGAAACATGAATTTCTTATCTATACCTTTTGCTTAACTCCAGTTCTACGCTATGGGTGCTATATGCAAGATCGACATAGGTCTACATAGGCATAGAAATATGACGAGCATTCAAAGGCCTCCGAGAGCATTCGGGACAAAAAAAAATGCGATTCTTGCAATTTTAATGCGTATTTTGGGGCCGATTCTCAGCTATTGCTCTGGAAGGTTGTTTGTACTGATAGATGACAAGGAGAAAGGGCTAACAGGGTCCTTATTTCCATCGTCTAGATCACCGCTATTTTCAATTCAAATCAACCCATTTCTAATTCAAAATGGAAGCTAAAACCTGTATTGTGTCTGTCATCCTTCCCTCTCTCCATAAATCGCGTCCCAGAGCTTCTCTTATCCCCCAGGAACACTCGTTTACGACGTTTCCACCTAATTCTCGTCCTTAATTTTGAGAACAACTATTCTGGGCAGACCCTATAGTTGTAGCCATCCCAATTAAAAGCCGATATAATACAATACTAATACAATATCCCTTAAATTAAAGGTAGCTGACATTTTTTGCTAAACGACCAAAAAATATATCTCTCTTATTCAGAAAACTATATATACACAGTAGAGAAAAACCGAAAACGTCAAAAATTATTCCCGATGAAAATTTTGTGTTGACCAATGTTATCTAAGTTTTGTGGTTTATGTCATTATTGTAACTATGTGGGTTTATTTGTTCTCTTATTGTGTGTATGTGGTTTTTTGTGCCATTATTATATCTGAGGGCTTGTTTGTGCTATTATTGTATCTATGCGGGCTTGTTTGTACCAATATTGTATCTATGTGGGCTTGTTTGTGCCAGTATTGTATCTATGTGGGTTTGTGCCAGTATTGTATCTGTGTAGGCTTGTTTGTGCCAGTATTGTATCTATGTGGATTTGTTTGTGCCAGTATTGTATCTATGTGGGCTTGTTTGTGCCAGTATTTTATCTATGTGGGCTTGTTTGTGCCAGTATTGTATCTATGTGGGCTTATTTGTGCCAGTTTTGTATCTATGTGGGCTTGTTTGTGCCAGTATTTTATCTATGTGGGCTTGTTTGTGTCAGTATTGTATCTATGTGGGCTTGTTTGTGTCAGTATTGTATCTATGTGGGCTTGTTTGTGCCAGTATTGTATCTATGTGGGCTTGTTTGTGCCAGTATTGTATATATGTGGGCTTGTTTGTGTCAGTATTGTATCTATCTGGGCTTGTTTGTTCCAGGATTGTATCTATGTGGGCTTGTTTGTGCCAGTATTGTATCTATGTGGGCTTGTTTGTGCCAGTATTGTATATAGGTGGGCTTGTTTGTGTCAGTATTGTATCTATGTGGGCTTGTTTGTTCCAGGATTGTATCTATGTGGGCTTGTTTGTGCCAGTATTGTATCTATGTGGGCTTGTTTGTGCCAGTATTATATCTGTGTGTTTGTCCGTGTCAGTATTGTATAAATGTTTCATTAATAGCTGTGTCCCGGCCTCCCGGTTGCTGGCCTGATCGACCAGGCTGTTAATACCAGTTACTGAGTGCATATACTATCAATAAAATTTGTGTGCAGTTATGTGCGTTCATAGAATCACATGAGTTTACAGGTGTTTATGTACACATTAACAGTAGTTCTTAGGTGTGAATGTAGGCAGATTAACAGTTATATACAGTTGAATATGTGCACATATTAACAGCATTAACAACCGTGTATAGTTGTGTTTACACGCATATGTGTCAACACACCTATCATCTGCGTACAGCTCTGCGTGTGTACAAGTTACAACTGTGCATAGGTGAGTATGTACACACAGTTCCAGCTGCGTACAACTCTGAATGTGCTTTCGTTATAAATATGTGTAACGGAGTATGTACACACATTAAAAGTTGCACATTTACAAGTATATCATCCTCCCACATGTTGGCAGTTCAGGTACAGTACCTCTGGAGAGCGCTGGTTGATGGTGGCTGGTGTAGCAGCAGCAGCCGTGGCAGGAGTGTGTCTACCTGGACTCTTCGTGCTTTTCGGCAACGTCACCGATGCCTTTGTCTACGACAAGCTCCTGAACACTCTCGACAGTGACAACGACACACACCTGCTGAATCTCCGGCAGGAAGCAGTGCATAAGTACCCATCATACGCCAACCTAACCACAGAACAGTGAGTTTCTGGTGATGGTGATGGTGATAGGCTGCTGGTCGTTTATGTTCATTAGTAGGGTTGTTGGTGTTGGTATGGGATTGTGTCGGCTGGTGTTGCTATTTGTGATTGGTTTTCCTTCATGATATTTACTAATTTGCGTCGACTGGCGGTGACTAGTGTCGATTTGTAATGATGGACGTGAACCTGTGACAGGCTTTGGTTGAAAGTTATTAGTACATCGTATCGGTGGTACATCGTATCGGTGATTTACCCACTTTTAGCTGATGATTGTACCAACACAAAATATATTCAATATAAAGATCAGTTTCGGTACCCATCCTTCACACACCTGCAGGAAAATACCTGAGAGGCAATTTTCTGTAGGTAGCTGCTGGTTCCCCCGCTAGTGCTAGGCAGGTCAGAACACTTATACAATCTGTAACTCACCTGTAAGGAAAAGACAAGTAGGAGAACAGACTTTTATTGGGACAACTTTTTACTCAGTGTAGATCGAAGCTATAACTTGACAAATTCCTACTCTGAGCATAAACGTTATGCAAGTAAAAGGCTGTTCTGCAGCGTGAGTCTTTTCTTTACTATTTTCAACAGTCTGCCATTTGGACTCAACTCATCCTTGGTCTGCTGAATGAGGTACAACTATTGTACATGTCTGTGGTTCAATGCTTATGTTAATTCCTTCAAATCCTGGAATATCTTTAGGATACTTCTTTACATAACAAATATACAATGTTGAAAATATATCTATAATTAGTAGAGTTTTCTTCAGTGTCATGCACTTTAGATTTAATTAATTTATTTGCTCTATTTAATATCAAGGAACAAGACAGTTGGTTAAATAACCTTGAGCGATGGACTGACATATATTAAATACACGAAGAGTTGCATGTCTCTCAGAGTATAGATATTTGAGAAT
Source organism: Cherax quadricarinatus (assembly GCF_038502225.1). Taxonomy (NCBI): domain Eukaryota; kingdom Metazoa; phylum Arthropoda; class Malacostraca; order Decapoda; family Parastacidae; genus Cherax; species Cherax quadricarinatus. The sequence continues at coordinate 53,060,801 of NC_091293.1, forward strand.
TTACTCTAAAATAAAGTCTTCTTGAGTGGTGGTGAACAGGTTTGTCGATATGCTGTAAACCCAATAAATCAATCTAACCTTTCCGTGTCATATTACACGACCTTTTGATATTTCATAGCACATAACTGTGTAGTAAAACTGTATTTATTGATAGTAAGTGAGACGTTTACCTTTTTTTTCCAGAAGTAAGGTGTATTAAATTTTTATTTAGCGATTCCCCGTTGATTATAATAATAAAATAATATTAAAAATTTAAATATAAAATATCGTGTTATTATATAGCAGCCTTAATTATTTACTCGTGTAATTTTACATAAGGTTACTGCGAATTATGTTATTAAATATTTTTTATTCTTGGTTTCATTTTTTTTGACGTACCTAATATACATCATCGACACTATGCCCAGCCCTTCTAGGGTAGGGTAGTTGCCTGAGCCCGAGCTTGCAGCTCACAAGCCTTTCATTACCTGTAACCCCCTTGGGGCAGGGATGGCAGCCCAGACAGGCCTAGTTTCTAGGCCTGGGGACAGTTGGTCCCAAAGATGAGGGGATACTTGTGCCTCCTCCCATGGGAGACTTCGGTCTCAGACACTCCCTAGACAGGGAGCCAAGGCTGGGCCGGGAGAATACCTAGTTGGACGAATCTTATTGTGGCTAGCTGGTCCAGTGGCTAACGCGACGGTCTGGAGTTTTGAGACTCTCTGACCGCGGGTTCAAGTCCCGCCCGTGGTATGGTTTGCCTTGATGCTAGTGAGGGAGCTCTTGATCCAAGAAACTGGGTTTATCTGGGTTTATCTGAATATTTCCCAATCATCCCTTCCCATTCATTCCTTGCTTGCTGTTAGCTTGATAATACAACATCTCAACAGTTGCAAGTTAATGTATTTATATTTTTCAGAATATCGATTTCTTTGAAAGGTTTGAAATTCATCATAGTTGTGTATATCTTTATTTGCCATTTTTATTGATATTTAGATATTAGCTTCTAAATGGTAACTTGTGAATGTCTCTTCTAATTTACTTCATATCCTCAAATGATATTGGAATGATTCTAAACTTACAAATACATAATGACATACCCTTCAGGATCCTGGGATATATGTTGTACCTTACAAACACATATTGATACATCCCACATAATCCTGGAATATCCCTGGAATCTTACAAGCACACATACTAATACACCCCACAGAATCCTGGAATATCTCTGGAATTTGACAAGCGCACATTCAAACACCACACAGAATCCTGGAACATTTCTGTTACCTTACAAACACACATTGACACTTCCCACAGAATCCTGGAACAAGTAAAGGCGGCGTACGAGAACAAGGGCAACTTCTTCGGGGAGGTGGTGAAGTTCGGGGTGGGGACGTGTATCATCGGCACTGTGCAGATGGTCATGGGTTACATCTTTGTCACGGCAATGAACTACGCAGCAGAGGGACAGGTAACACAAACTGCCTTTATTTTCTTGGTTATTCTTGGTACTTTCTCTTCACCTATGTTGCATTTTTTCCATCTTCGTTGGTCTTTTATTCATTTTCCCATGCAATTGTTGTTGTTGTTGTTGTTGTTGTTGTTGTTGTTGTTGTTGTTGTTGTTGTTGTTGTTGTTGTTGTTGTTGTTGTTGTTCTTCTTCTTCTTCTTCTTCTTCTTCTTCTTCTTCTTCTTCTTCTTCTTCTTCTTCTTCTTCTTCTTCTTCTTCTTATCATTATTTTATTAATATTCTTATTATTATTCGTATCTTTATTAATATTATTATTATTATTATTATTATTATTGCTATTATTATTATTATTATTATTATTATTATTAGTAGTAGTAGTAGTAGTAGTAGTAGTAGTAGTAGTAGTAGTAGTAGTAGTAGTAGTAGTAGTAGTAGTATTTTATTTTATTATTGCTATTATTATTATTATTATTATTATTATTATTATTATTATTATTATTATTATTATTATTATTATTTTATTGTTTTTATTGTTATTATTATTATTAATTCAAAGGCTGTCTCTCTCCATGGTAGGGTGATACCAAAGAAGAAAACACATTCACCATCATTCATTCAATCTCTGTCTTTCCAAGTGTTTTAACATCACAATCAGATTACTCATTGACTGCAGTATCTCCACACTGTCTTCAGCGTGCAGGCACTGCCCATCAAATCTTCAGGACTCAAATTCGCTGACCAATTTTTCTGAATCCCTTCATAAACGTTACTCTCACTCCAACAGCACGTCCATTAAAAACCACTTGTCTCCACTCACTCTTATCCATTAAGCTCATACAAGCCTTCTTGATGCTCAAGATCTTAAAACCTAAAGTCTTTTATACCCGCTCCCTCCAACCTTTCCGTAGACAACCTCTTACCCTCCCTTTCATCACAGATTTATTCACAATCTTCGTCAACATATCCTTTTCCATCCTCTTCATAAGCATAAATGGCCCAATAACTCCAATTCAGTTTTCGGAATTATACTCTTGGAGGACCTTGTCCCCATCGCCTTTTTAATTTTTTTACTTCAGATTCTCTGCATAATATTCACACTACACATTATTCTCAAACAGGACATTTCCGCTATCTCCAGCCTCCTCGCCGCAGCTTTCAAAATTCTACCTCACACCCATATAAAAGTGTTTTTAACACTACCCACTGCTACATTCCCCTTTTTTGCCTCCATAGATAAACTGCTTTATCTGACTCACGAAATCGTAATGGCACGATTGCAAACAAACCATACCACGGGCGGGGATAGAACCCGCCATCAGAGAGTCTCAAAACTCCAGACCGCAGCGTTGGCCACTGGACCAGCTAGCCACAATAAGATTCGTCCAACTAGGTATATTTCTACACCATAAGAAGGTTAGCATAGGCACCACTGTGACCACAAATGCAAGTTTTTACAGACGAATCTCCAGCTAGCGTGGCCGTGACGAACTCTAGTTGGACGAATCTTATTGTGGCTAGCTGGTCCAGTGGCCAACGCGACGGTCTGGAGTATTGAGACTCTCGGATCGCGGGTTCTATCCCCGTCCGTGGTATGGTTTGTTTGCAATCGTGTCATTACGATTTCGTGAGTCATGTTAACGGTTTTGAGGGACTTGAGCTAGAGTTCGTCACGGCCACGCTAGCTGGAGATTCGTCTGTAAAAACTTGCATTTGTGGTCACAGTGGTGCCTATGCTAACCTTCCTATGGTGTAGAAATATACCTAGTTGGACGAATCTTATTGTGGCTAGCTGGTCCAGTGGCCAACGCGACGGTCTGGGGTTTTGAGACTCTCTGATCGCGGGTTTTATCCCCGCCCATTGGTATGTTTTTTGTAAACTGCTTTCATTCCACAAATACTTCACACCACTCACGTTTCTCCTCTCATCTATTCAGTGGATCATTCATCTTTCATAGACCAGTCTGCTGACACGTCCTCTCCCAAAAATCTATATACTTCCAATTCCTCCATAACCCCTTCATCGAATCTGATATTCAATCTGGGATTGCGTACACTTTTTATTACCATCATTATCTTCCTCTTTTCTATTTTCATTTTTAATTTCCTTCTTTTACACACCCTCCCAAATTCTTCCAACAACATTTGTAACTTGTGTTCAGACTTCCGTATAAGAATTGTGTCATCAGCAAAGAACAACTGATGATAATTCCCATTTTACATTAGTTCCAACATATTTCAATCCCTCATCCGTTCTCAGCACCCTAGTATTCGCTTCTTTCACAATCATATCTCTAAATGAATTAAACAACAATAATAACATCTCCCATCTTTGACTAAGTCCTACTTCCACTGGGAAATAGCCCCAATCCTTCCTATGTATTCTAACCAGCGCTTCACTCTCCCCATAAAAAACTGAAATACTTTTGATAACCTTCCTCCTATTCCATACTTTCGCAACATCTGCATTTCCCTCCTCTTCACCTTGTCATATGTCTTTTCTAAATCCATAAATATAACAGACACTTTTTTACCCTTATCTAAGTACTGTTCGCTAACATCAGTACAAACACTCGGACTACACATCCCTTACTATTCCTATATCCTTCTTGCTCCTTTGCAATCTTACTTTCTGTCTTACCCTAACCCTTTAAATTATAATCTTACCTTAAACCTTACGTGGTACACTCAGCAGGCTTATCCACTTACAATTCGTACATGTTCCTTTGTCCCCTTTCTTCTTTATACAAAGGAACTGTGTACACTCTTTGCCAATCTATGTATTTATTGAGCAAACACACCAACACTCCAACACTACATCCTCATCTGCTTGTAATAAAGTTGGTAGAATTACCGACAATATGTAAAGTAAAAGGACACAAGTGCAATTAATGTGACATTTTTATTGAGGCAACGTTTCGCTCTCCAGGAGCTTTGTCAAGCCGTTACAAACAGTACATAGTCACAGAGGGTGTACATAGGCTCAGAGTGAGGTAGTAGTAGTAGTAGTGAGATAAGTTGTAGCAGTAGTTGTAGTAGTAATACAATATGTTAGAACAATTAACTCGCTCAAGAGTAAAATGATATAAAAGCTATAACTTGGGTAACATAAAAATAGGTTACACAAATATTTATATTGGACGCTGGATAGAGAAGGCCTGTTTCAATGTTCATTCTCTGTAATGTGCTTTGTGTAGTATTACCAAGAGAGACTATGTGATGGCAGGGTTTACTGTTTTCAGGAGGATTCTTGCTGTTGCTATGTCTATCCCAGCCACTTCACCCTCTTTCATTCTACCCACTGTCTCACGCACCCTCCCCACACACACATATTTGTGGGATTCTAGATAATTCTGAAACGAGGCTATACTTCATTAGCAGCTTAACAACGAGTAATATACGTCCCTTTCAGACATTATACCAACTGCTACACAGTCAAATATTACTCAGAAATCGCTGGCTACTAAATTTAATTGCACTTCGGCACTAGATTCGCTGTTTGTCAACTATCCTTATCGATATCTTACTCTGCTTGACAAGAATGATGGCACTCTCGTACCCAACCCTGGGGGTACGTAAGGTGAGTGAGTGTGGAAGCGCTGTAGAAAGTACTAGCGCTTCATCTCCCCAGTGGCCTGTTTTGTATTTGCTTGATAGCTTGTTTACGAGTGTTGTACCTATGTGTGTGTGTCTTAGTTACCATTTTGTCATAGGCACTTGTCAATTTAGCACTTTGCCTTTTGAGTGTGTTAGTGTGTGTTAGTTACCATTTTGTCCCAGGCACATGTCGATTAGACACTAGGCATGTTGTATATGCATGCGTGTGTGTGTGTGTGTGCTGAGGTTCCACTGTACAGCGCTGTAGATCATAATTAATCTTAGAGTTTTATGTATAGATTTGTGAGAAAACTTGTGTGTGTGTGTGTGTTCGCGGAGTGTGTGTGTGTGTGTGTTCTCACACACACACACACACACACACACACACACACACACACACACACACACACACACACACACACACACACACACACACATATATATATATATAAAGTAGGAGAAACTTTTAGAGAGGGTGTGGTAGGTAAGTTTGGGGTGCCAGGTGTAAATGATAATGGGAGCCCTTTGATTGAACTTTGTATAGAAAGGGGTTTAGTTATAGGTAATACATATTTTAAGAAAAAGAGGATAAATAAGTATACACGATATGATGTAGGGCGAAATGACAGTAGTTTGTTGGATTATGTATTGGTAGATAAAAGACTGTTGAGTAGACTTCAGGATGTACATGTTTATCGAGGGGCCACAGATATATCAGATCACTTTCTAGTTGTAGCTACACTGAGAGTAAAAGGTAGATGGGATACAAGGAGAATAGAAGCATCAGGGAAGAGAGAGGTGAAGGTTTATAAACTAAAAGAGGAGGCAGTTAGGGTAAGATATAAACAGCTATTGGAGGATAGATGGGCTAATGAGAGCATAGGCAATGGGGTCGAAGAGGAATGGGGTAGGTTTAAAAATGTAGTGTTAGAGTGTTCAGCAGAAGTTTGTGGTTACAGGAAAGTGGGTGCAGGAGGGAAGAGGAGCGATTGGTGGAATGATGATGTAAAGAGAGTAGTAAGGGAGAAAAAGTTAGCATATGAGAAGTTTTTACAAAGTAGAAGTGATGCAAGGAGGGAAGAGTATATGGAGAAAAAGAGAGAGGTTAAGAGAGTGGTGAAGCAATGTAAAAAGAGAGCAAATGAGAGAGTGGGTGAGCTGTTATCAACAAATTTTGTTGAAAATAAGAAAAAGTTTTGGAGTGAGATTAACAAGTTAAGGAAGCCTAGAGAACAAATGGATTTGTCAGTTAAAAATAGGAGAGGAGAGTTATTAAATGGAGAGTTAGAGGTATTGGGAAGATGGAGGGAATATTTTGAGGAATTGCTAAATGTTGATGAAGATAGGGAAGCTGTGATTTCGTGTATAGGGCAAGGAGGAATAACATCTTGTAGGAGTGAGGAAGAGCCAGTTGTGAGTGTGGGGGAAGTTCGTGAGGCAGTAGGTAAAATGAAAGGGGGTAAGGCAGCCGGGATTGATGGGATAAAGATAGAAATGTTAAAAGCAGGTGGGGATATAGTTTTGGAGTGGTTGGTGCAATTATTTAATAAATGTATGGAAGAGGGTAAGGTACCTAGGGATTGGCAGAGAGCATGCATAGTTCCTTTGTATAAAGGCAAAGGGGATAAAAGAGAGTGCAAAAATTATAGGGGGATAAGTCTGTTGAGTGTACCTGGTAAAGTGTATGGTAGAGTTATAATTGAAAGAATTAAGAGTAAGACGGAGAATAGGATAGCAGATGAACAAGGAGGCTTTAGGAAAGGTAGGGGGTGTGTGGACCAGGTGTTTACAGTGAAACATATAAGTGAACAGTATTTAGATAAGGCTAAAGAGGTCTTTGTGGCATTTATGGATTTGGAAAAGGCGTATGACAGGGTGGATAGGGGGGCAATGTGGCAGATGTTGCAAGTGTATGGTGTAGGAGGTAGGTTACTGAAAGCAGTGAAGAGTTTTTACGAGGATAGTGAGGCTCAAGTTAGAGTATGTAGAAAAGAGGGAAATTTTTTCCCAGTAAAAGTAGGCCTTAGACAAGGATGTGTGATGTCACCGTGGTTGTTTAATATATTTATAGATGGGGTTGTAAGAGAAGTAAATGCGAGGGTCTTGGCAAGAGGCGTGGAGTTAAAAGATAAAGAATCACACACAGGGTGGGAGTTGTCACAGCTGCTCTTTGCTGATGACACTGTGCTCTTGGGAGATTCTGAAGAGAAGCTGCAGAGATTGGTGGATGAATTTGGTAGGGTGTGCAAAAGAAGAAAATTAAAGGTGAATACAGGAAAGAGTAAGGTTATGAGGATAACAAAAAGATTAGGTGATGAAAGATTGAATATCAGATTGGAGGGAGAGAGTATGGAGGAGGTGAACGTATTCAGATATTTGGGAGTGGACGTGTCAGCGGATGGGTCTATGAAAGATGAGGTGAATCATAGAATTGATGAGGGAAAAAGAGTGAGTGGTGCACTTAGGAGTCTGTGGAGACAGAGAACTTTGTCCTTGGAGGCAAAGAGGGGAATGTATGAGAGTATAGTTTTACCAACGCTCTTATATGGGTGTGAAGCATGGGTGATGAATGTTGCAGCGAGGAGAAGGCTGGAGGCAGTGGAGATGTCATGTCTGAGGGCAATGTGTGGTGTGAATATAATGCAGAGAATTCGTAGTTTGGAAGTTAGGAGGAGGTGCGAGATTACCAAAACTGTTGTCCAGAGGGCTGAGGAAGGGTTGTTGAGGTGGTTCGGACATGTAGAGAGAATGGAGCGAAACAGAATAACTTCAAGAGTGTATCAGTCTGTAGTGGAAGGAAGGCGGGGTAGGGGTCGGCCTAGGAAGGGTTGGAGGGAGGGGGTAAAGGAGGTTTTGTGTGCGAGGGGCTTGGACTTCCAGCAGGCATGCGTGAGCGTGTTTGATAGGAGTGAATGGAGACAAATGGTTTTTAATACTTGACGTGCTGTTGGAGTGTGAGCAAAGTAACATTTATGAAGGGATTCAGGGAAACCGGCAGGCCGGACTTGAGTCCTGGAGATGGGAAGTACAGTGCCTGCACTCTGAAGGAGGGGTGTTAATGTTGCAGTTTAAAAACTGTAGTGTAAAGCACCCTTCTGGCAAGACAGTGATGGAGTGAATGATGGTGAAAGTTTTTCTTTTTCGGGCCACCCTGCCTTGGTGGGAATCGGCCAGTGTGATAATAATAAAAAATAATATATATATATATATATATATATATATATATATATATATATATATATATATATATATATATATATATATATATATATATATATATATATATATATATTAAACAGCTGATTTCAGAATATGCAAAACAACCACTCTGAAAGAATAGAGAAATTCCAAGCGCTTTCGTGACTACTCACATTATCAAGGAACTATGATAGTTCCTTGATAATGTGAGTAGTCACGAAAGCGCTTGGAAATTCTCTATTCTTTCAGAGTGGTTGTTTTGCATATTTATATATATAAACAGTAGTCTTCATATTAATAAGACATTTATTTGAAAAATTAATGCTTATTTGAAAAATGGCCTAGAGAATACCGGCGAATAAAAAATAAAAAATACATGACAATGATATGAAAGATAATTGATTTAACAAGAGATATGATTACTCTTTGCTTTTATAAGCATTGCTACACGCTTTGGCATAGACTCAACGAATGTTGAACACATTTTTGAAAGTTGTTCGTCGAGTTACAAGGTCCTAATAAGAGCAGCAGTTAGCTTCCCCACAGTTGAACAGTCATGTTTCGCGAACCTGCGTTTAGTTATTGCCCACAGATTGTCAAATGAGTTGAGGTCAGTAGAGTTTCCAGTCCGTTATAAAACGTTTAGCCCACTCTCTCCGCAGAACATCAGCATTTTTCTGGAAGTGTGATATGAAGCAAGATCCTGCTGGAAAATGCCTTTTTCATCAGGAAAGTCTCTATCCAGAATGGGAAGCAAATGAGTTGCTGGGATTGCGTTGTAATTGTCACAAGCGGTCCAGGGCCTTTAGCAGGAAAACTACCCAAAAACATCTTAGGAGTGCGTTTTCGCGCTTGTAGAATGTGTCCGTTCCAAAGAAGTTCGCGTTCGCCCCGACTCACTACCACTGATCTGTACCTATGCACTTCAACATAGCTTCATCTAATAATTAACTTTACTCCATTCATCTCTCGTCCATCCTTTATGATCGAATGCCCACCACAACCGTTTTCTCTTCATGACAGCAATTAATAATTTTCTCTTTGTGGACTTTCTGTCAGGTCTGTTAACTTCAGGGAGCAGTTGAAGAACCAACATTTATGCCAGATGAAGCCAAATCTCTCATGTTGATCTTTACTGGTTTCCTTGGGATCCTTCATACAATTTCTTATAATAACCTTGTCACCGTTAAGTGTTGTCGTGTGTTTTCTTTCACATCTTTGACGCAGTGCTTCTCTATCACCAGTGTTTTCAGAATTCTTCCAGCAGTTGACTTTACTAGGCTCAAATTTTCAGCGATTTGTTTGATACTCTATATCAGCATGTTTTCTAAGAGCTACAATACTTGCATGTTTCCTAGGTGTAACATCCATCATGAAATTCAGCAGTAATTATGAAATGAAGGGGAGAATTTGGCGAAACCACATTCACTCATGGAGCACGCTTGCAGGAATAGCCTCACAGAGCAACAGGTGTTGTAGCACTGATGAGAACTGTTGGGTAACATCACAGTTGGATAGTTGCCAGAAGTCGGTAACAAACTCTTCTGAAAAGAAAATAACTCAAATACATTATTAAGTAGGAGGCTAAGACACATTATATGATAATCAGAAAATTTACTGCTGACACAATTCATTTGCATACTACTGTATATATACATGTATATACATATATATATATATATATATATATATATATATATATATATATATATATATATATATATATATATATATATATATATATATATATATACATTGTTTCTACGTCCACAGCGGGACGCAACCTGCTAACTCTGTATCAGAGTCCACAGTACTTTACCACGAGACTATACCTGCGATAAGTATGGGCGCTTAGCCGAAGTTAAGCGATGTTTCCCCATACCCCCGGGCACCATACCCCCGGGCACCAAGCTCGTTTTGAAAGTTATTTCATCGAATCCTGAGCTTCGGCTAAGCGCCCACACTTATCGCAGGTCTGGTCTCGTGGTAAAGTACTGAGGACTCTGATTCAGAGTTACCAGGTTCGAGTCCTGCTGTGGACGTAGAGACAATGTTTGTAAATAATTTCGCCTGTTTGCGAATTGTTAAGCATATATATATATATATATATATATATATATATATATATATATATATATATATATATATATATATATATTTTTTTTTTTTTTTTTTTTTTTTTTTTTTTCAACAAGTCGGCCGTCTCCCACCGGGGCAGGGTGACCCAAAAAAGAAAGAAAATCCCCAAAAAGAAAATACTTTCATCATCATTCAACACTTTCACCACACTCGCACATTATCACTGTTTTTGCAGAGGTGCTCAGAATGCAACAGTCTAGAAGCATACACATATAAAGATACACAACATATCCCTCCAAACTGCCAATATCCCAAACCCCTCCTTTAAAGTGCAGGCATTGTACTTCCCATTTCCTGGACTCAAGTCCGACTATATGAAAATAAACGGTTTCCCTGAATCCCTTCACTAAATATTACCCTGCTCACACTCCAACAGATCGTCAGGTCCCAAGTACCATTCGTCTCCATTCACTCCTATCTAACACGCTCACGCACGCTTGCTGGAAGTCCAAGCCCCTTGCCCACAAAACCTCCTTTACCCCCTCTCTCCAACCCTTTCGAGGACGACCCCTACCCCGCCTTCCTTTCCCTATAGATTTATATGCTTTCCATGTCATTCTACTTTGATCCATTCTCTCTAAATGACCAAACCACCTCAACAACCCCTCTTCTGCCCTCTGACTAATGCTTTTATTAACTCCACACCTTCTCCTAATTTCCACACTCCGAATTTTCTGCATAATATTTACACCACACATTGCCCTTAAACAGGACATCTCCACTGCCTCCAACCGTCTCCTCGCTGCTGCATTTACCACCCAAGCTTCACACCTATATAAGAGTGTTGGTTCTACTATACTTTCATACATTCCCTTCTTTGCCTCCATAGATAACGTTTTTTGACTCCACATATACCTCAATGCACCACTCACCTTTTTTCCCTCATCAATTCTATGATTAACCTCATCCTTCATAAATCCATCCCCTTCTTCCATACTCCTCCTCCCCAATTTGATATCCAATTTTTCTTTATCTAAATCATTTGACACCCTCATCACCTTACTCTTTTCTATGTTCACTTTCAACTTTCTACCTTTACACACATTCCCAAACTCATCCACTAACCTTTGCAATTTTTCTTTAGAATCTCCCATAAGCACAGTATCATCAGCAAAAAGTAACTGTGTCAATTCCCATTTTGAATTTGATTCCCCAAAATTTAATCCCACCCCTCTCCCGAACACCCTAGCATTTACTTCCTTTACAACCCCATCTATAAATATATTAAACAACCATGGTGACATTACACATCCCTGTCTAAGACCTACTTTTACCGGGAAGTAGTCTCCCTCTCTTCTACACACCCTAACCTGAGCCTCACTATCCTCATAAAAACTCTTTACAGCATTTAATAACTTACCACATATTCCATATACTTGCAACATCTGCCACATTGCTCCTCTATCCACTCTATCATATGCCTTTTCTAAATCCATAAATGCAATAAAAACTTCCCTATCTTTATCTAAATACTGTTCACATATATGCTTCAATGTAAACACCTGATCTACACATCTCATACTCACTCTGAAACCTCCTTGCTCATCCGCTCATTCTGTCTTACCTCTAATTCTTTCAATTATAACCCTACCGTACACTTTTCCTGGTATACTCAGTAAGCTTATTCCTCTATAATTTTTACAGTCTCTTTTGTCCCCTTTCCCTTTATATAAATGGACTATACATGCTCTCCGCCAATCCCTAGGTACCTTCCCCTCTTTCATACATTTATTAAACAAAGGTACCAACCACTCCAACACTATATCCCCCCCTGCTTTTAACATTTCTGTCATGATCCCATCAGTTCCAGCTGCTTTACCCCCTTTCATTTTACGTAATGCCTCACGTACCTCCCCCACACTTACATTCTGCTCTTCTTCACTCCTAAAAGATGGTATACCTCCCTGACCAGTGCATGAAATTACTGCCTCTGTTTCTTCCTTAACATTTAAAAGTTCCTCAAAATATTCTCGCCATCTACCCAATACCTCCATCTCCCCATCTACTAACTCCCCTACTCTGTTTTTAACTGACAAATCCATATTTTCCCTAGGCTTTCTTAACTTGTTTAACTCACTCCAAATTTTTTTCTTATTTTCATTAAAATTTCTTGACAGTGCCTCTCCCACTCTATCATCTGCTCTCCTTTTGCACTCTCTCACCACTCTCTTTACCTTTCTTTTACTCTCCATATACTCTGCTCTTCTTATAACACTTCTGCTTTGTAAAAACCTCTCATAAGCTACCTTTTTCTCTTTTATCACACCCTTTACTTCATCATTCCACCAATCACTCCTCTTTCCTCCTGCCCCCACCCCCCTATAACCACAAACCTCTGCCCCACATTCTAATACTGCATTTTTAAAACTATTCCAACCCTCTTCAACCCCCCCACTACTCATCTTTGCACTAGCCCACCTTTCTGCCAATAGTCGCTTATATCTCACCCGAACTTCCTCCTCCCTTAGTTTATACACTTTCACCTCCCTCTTACTTGTTGTTGCCACCTTCCTCTTTTCCCATCTACCTCTTACTCTAACTGTAGCTACAACTAAATAATGATCCGATATATCAGTTGCCCCTCTATAAACATGTACATCCTGGAGCCTACCCATCAACCTTTTATCCACCAATACATAATCTAATAAACTACTTTCATTACGTGCTACATCATACCTTGTATATTTATTTATCCTCTTTTTCATAAAATATGTATTACTTATTACCAAATTTCTTTCTACACATAGCTCAATTAAAGGCTCCCCATTTACATTTACCCCTGGCACCCCAAATTTACCTACTACTCCCTCCATAACATTTTTACCCACTTTAGCATTGAAATCCCCAACCACCATTACTCTCACACTTGATTCAAAACTCCCCACGCATTCACTCAACATTTCCCAAAATCTCTCTCTCTCCTCTACACTTCTCTCTTCTCCAGGTGCATACACGCTTATTATAACCCACTTTTCACATCCAATCTTTATTTTACTCCACATAATCCTTGAATTAATACATTTATAGTCCCTCTTTTCCTGCCATAGCGTATCCTTCAACATTATTGCTACTCCTTCTTTAGCTCTAACTCTATTTGAACCCATGACCTAATCCCATTTATTCCTCTCCACTGAAACTCTCCCACCCCCTTCAGCTTTGTTTCACTTATAGCCAGGACATCCAGCTTCTTCTCATTCATAACATCCACAATCATCTCTTTCTTATCATCTGCACAACATCCGCGCACATTCAGACTTCCCACTTTGACAATTTTCTTCTTCTTCTTCTTTTTAGTAATCTTTACAGGAAAAGGGGTTACTAGCCCATTGTTCCCGGCATTTTAGTTGACTTTTACAACACGCATGGCTTACGGAGGAAAGATTCTTATTCCACTTCCCCATGGATATAAAAGGAAAATTAATAAGACCAAGAACTATTAAGATAAAATCAAAGAAAACTCAGATGAGTGTGTATAAATAAATGTGTACATGTATGTGTAGTGTGACCTAAGTGTAAGTAGAAGTAGCAAGACATGCCTGTAATCTTGCATATTTATGAGACAGACAAAAGACACCAGCAATCCTACCATCATGTAAAACAATCACAGGCTTTCGTTTTACACTCACCTGGCAGGACGGTAGTACCTCCCTGGGTGGTTCCTGTCTATCAACCTACTACCTATATATATATATATATATATATATATATATATATATATATATATATATATATATATATATATATATATATATATATGCAAACCAACCACGGGGGCAGTAAAATGATAGCTCTAGGCCTTTCGTGTTGCAATCAACACATCATCAGGTGCTTGCAAAATTCCAGAAAAGAGGAGGATGTCCAAGCAAGTACGTTCCCACTGGACTGTCTTCTACTCCCCCCGTGGTCTTTTGCATCCTGTATCGCTTGCTTTCCGATATTTGCAATATATATATATATATATATATATATATATATATATATATATATATATATATATATATATATATATATATATATATATATATATATATATATATATATATATGTAGAGTGAGAGTGTTTTAATCACTAAATTAGGTATTAAAATATTCCAAAAGTTAGTCTCTTTAAAAAGGTGCCTGGATGCTTGTGAAGGGCTCTAGATCCTCTTCACTAGATCAAATTTGACTGCACCTCATTCCCAAGCGCTGCACCACTCTGCCCGTTAAACTTTCCTGTACATGTAGTTATAATAATAATCGTAATACTTTCCCAAAAATGTTTGTATCCTTCTTTGTTGTGATTAGCTGAATTTTAGCCCTAATAACTCTAGCAGTCGGTAGGCTTGAAACTTAATTAACTAAGGAACCTCATGGGAGAGATATGAATTTGTTAAATTAAATGAAAGATTTTAAAAAATATTTTTATTTGATGTAAATAAAAAAAATTCTCTGTAACGGTGGAGCTTAAATTAACAAAAATGATAAGCAAACCATCAAGTAAATGTTTATGATAGTATTTTTTCTATTAACATAATACAATCTTTAATGAGAGGAAGTAACGCCATTTATTTTGTGTTTCTTTCATTTACTTGACTTTTTAATATATATATATATATATATATATATATATATATATATATATATATATACATATATATATACATATATACATATATACATATATATATATATACATAATCGGTGATACACACGTAACAACATGTACCGTATATGCCACCTTTATATCAACAATGTATCTCTTAAATCTTCTGTGCCATATTATGTAATATAATATAATATAATATATATATATATATATATATATATATATATATATATATATATATATATATATATATATATATATATATATATATAAGATCACAGTAAACAGGTGATTTTAGAATATGCAAAACAACCACTGTGAAAGACTAGAGAAATTCCAGGCGCTTTCGTGACTACTCACATTATCAAGGAACAATGAAAGTAAAGCATCAAAGGAAGGTATATAAAGGGGTAGCCCACACCTCACTATCAGATCCCACAACAAAGAAACGCCTGACGCCATATGCCTTTTCTAAATCCATAAATGCAATAAAAACTTCCCTATCTTTATCTAAATACTGTTCACATATATGCTTCAATGTAAACACCTGATCTACACATCCCCTACCCACTCTGAAACCTCCTTGCTTATCCGCAATCCTACATTCTGTCTTACCTCTAATTCTTTCAATTATAACCCTACCGTACACTTTTCCTGGTATACTCAGTAAGCTTATTCCTCTATAATTTTTACAGTCTCTTTTGTCCCCTTTCCCTTTATATAAAGGGACTATACATGCTCTCCGCCAATCCCTAGGTACCTTCCCCTCTTTCATACATTTATTAAACAAAGGTACCAACCACTCCAACACTATATCCCCCCCTGCTTTTAATATTTCTGTCATGATCCCATCAGTTCCAGCTGCTTTACCCCCTTTCATTTTACGTAATGCCTCACGTACCTCCCCCACACTTACATTCTGCTCTTCTTCACTCCTAAAAGATGGTATACCTCCCTGACCAGTGCATGAAATTACTGCCTCTGTTTCTTCCTTAACATTTAAAAGTTCCTCAAAATATTCTCGCCATCTACCCAATACCTCCATCTCCCCATCTACTAACTCCCCTACTCTGTTTTTAACTGACAAATCCATATTTTCCCTAGGCTTTCTTAACTTGTTTAACTCACTCCAAATTTTTTTCTTATTTTCATTAAAATTTCTTGACAGTGCCTCTCCCACTCTATCATCTGCTCTCCTTTTGCACTCTCTCACCACTCTCTTTACCTTTCTTTTACTCTCCATATACTCTGCTCTTCTTATAACACTTCTGCTTTGTAAAAACCTCTCATAAGCTACCTTTTTCTCTTTTATCACACCCTTTACTTCATCATTCCACCAATCACTCCTCTTTCCTCCTGCCCCCACCCCCCTATAACCACAAACTTCTGCCCCACATTCTAATACTGCATTTTTAAAACTATTCCAACCCTCTTCAACCCCCCCCCACTACTCATCTTTGCACTAGCCCACCTTTCTGCCAATAGTCGCTTATATCTCACCCGAACTTCCTCCTCCCTTTCGTGTTGCAATCAACACATCATCAGGTGCTTGCAAAATTCCAGAAAAGAGGAGGATGTCCAAGCAAGTACGTTCCCACTGGACTGTCTTCTACTCCCCCCGTGGTCTTTTGCATCCTGTATCGCTTGCTTTCCGATATTTGCAATATATATATATATATATATATATATATATATATATATATATATATATATATATATATATATATATATATATATATATGTAGAGTGAGAGTGTTTTAATCACTAAATTAGGTATTAAAATATTCCTAAAGTTAGTCTCTTTAAAAAGGTGCCTGGATGCTTGTGAAGGGCTCTAGATCCTCTTCACTAGATCAAATTTGACTGCACCTCATTCCCAAGCGCTGCACCACTCTGCCCGTTAAACTTTCCTGTACATGTAGTTATAATAATAATCGTAATACTTTCCCAAAAATGTTTGTATCCTTCTTTGTTGTGATTAGCTGAATTTTAGCCCTAATAACTCTAGCAGTCGGTAGGCTTGAAACTTAATTAACTAAGGAACCTCATGGGAGAGATATGAATTTGTTAAATTAAATGAAAGATTTTAAAAAATATTTTTATTTGATGTAAATAAAAAAAATTCTCTGTAACGGTGGAGCTTAAATTAACAAAAATGATAAGCAAACCATCAAGTAAATGTTTATGATAGTATTTTTTCTATTAACATAATACAATCTTTAATGAGAGGAAGTAACGCCATTTATTTTGTGTTTCTTTCATTTACTTGACTTTTTATATATATATATATATATATATATATATATATATATATATATATATATATATATATATATATATATATATATATATATATATATATATATATATATAATCGGTGATACACACGTAACAACATGTACCGTATATGCCACGTTTATATCAACAATGTATCTCTTAAATCTTCTGTGCCATATTATGTAATATATATATATATATATATATATATATATATATATATATATATATATATATATATATATATATATATATATATATATATATATATATATATATATATATATATAAGATCACAGTAAACAGGTGATTTTAGAATATGCAAAACAACCACTGAGAAAGAATAGAGAAATTCCAAGCGCTTTCGTGACTACTCACATTATCAAGGAACAATGAAAGTAAAGCATCAAAGGAAGGTATATAAAGGGGTAGCCCACACCTCACTATCAGATCCCACAACAAAGAAACGCCTGACGCGCGACTCATAAGAAAGGGAACACTGCAGCAGGCCCGCCGGCCCAACTAGACAGGTCCTTCACACAACCCACCAACAAACTGTTCTACCCAAGAAATAAGAATTTTAAAAATTATTATTTGTCCAATGTATTATTAAATTCTTCCCAAATTCTATTAATTGTAAATGGATCTAATTTATATAAACCAAAGGAAATATTCATATTATTGTCAAAACTGCTTTTTATGAAACAAGATTCAATTATATTCCTGTCGACCATGACCTGTCGTGCCGAATAGACAGAACTTGCGATCTTGGCTTAAATAGCAACGTTCATCTTGCCATACAGGACAAGTGAAAATTTGTGTATGCAGAAATTTTGCCAAAATCATTCTGAACCTAACGAAAAAAATATATTTCACTGTGTTTGTTTAGTATTAAATTATTGTAAACAAATAAAAAATATATTTAGTTGGGTTAGGGTAAAATAAATTGTTCTTGTTATAATAAGGTTAGGTAAGTTTTCTAAGATTCTTTTGGAACAAAATTAAAATTTTTTACATTAACATTAATAAAAAAATATATCTTTAAACGTATAAAAGAAAATTTCAGAAAGGACTTAATTTTAAATGAGTTCTTGCTAATTGACCAGTTTTACATATTCGGCACGACATATATATATATACATATATATACATATATATATATATATATATATATATATATATATATATATATATATATATATATATATATATATATATATATATATGTATATATAAATATACATATATATATATATATATATATATATATATATATATATATATATATATATATATATATATATATATATATATATATATATATATATATACATACATATATAATATATATCTTATTTTTTTGTTTGCAAGGTCAAAATTTTCGAAGCCCAGCCCTATCATTGGCATATTTTTACACCTCAAGTTGACCCACATCAGCCAACTAGCACCCGGTTACCTACTGTATGGTAGGTCAACAGGTGCTGTAGTTCTCAGAAGACTTGCCCATAGTTTCCCCTCTCACTAAAATTGATCGTAGGCCTTTCGATTGTAAGCCGAATACGCTGTCACTGAGCCATGGTCAACCTACAGCATAATGAACCAGCTTATAAAAAAGTGACATAAACAGAAAATAGAATAAATAGGAACATAAATAAGCTCATAGACAGACTGACAAACAGCAGACAGGAAAATCTATGAGCATCATTCGTTAAGTATTTTACGTATCCCATCACAGGTGTACAGGCTGCGAGGGATGTTCCTACAAAGCATTCTCCGACAGGAGATCGGCTGGTTCGACACCCACCAGTCGAACGATTTTGCTAGCAGAGTCACCGAGTAAGTTTTCAGGACGTTGATGCGAGCTCTCTTCTACTCCCGTGCACACCCACTAATATTCGTACCACTGGTTATACTTATTGAATTTCAAGGAATTAGTATGTTTGCCTTTTCATGTTATTTTGGTGGTTACTTTTGCCCTCACCTGTTTTTCTCTCTCTACCTGTGCTAACGCGTCTATCTCTCCCTGTACCAATCTGTTCATCGCTGTCTCTTGTAATGTTTTCAGCTCTGCCTGTATCAGTGGTTCTATCTCTACTTATATTTGTATTTGAGTTTAAACGTATGCAAATACAAACACAAGGTCACATACATGTACAAACATAGGTACAGGTAATGACACAAGCACAGGTACTGATACAAGCACAGGTACTGGTACAAGCACAGGTACTGATAAAAGTACAGGTACTGATACAAGCACAGGTACTGGTACAAGCACAGGTACTGATACAAGTACAGGTACTGATACAAGCACAGGTACTGATACAAACACTGGTGCTGATACAAGCACTGGTACTGATACAAGCTCTGGTACTGGTACAAGCGCAGGTACTGATACAAGTACATGTAGTGATACAAGCACAGGTACTGATACAAGCACTGATGCTGATACAAGCACTGGTACTGATACAAGCTCTGGTACTGGTACAAGCGCAGGTACTGATACAAGTACAGGTAGTGATACAAGCACAGGTACTGATACAAGCACTGATGCTGATACAAGCACTGGTACTGATACAAGCTCTGGTACTGGTACAAGCGCAGGTACTGATACAAGTACAGGTAGTGATACAAGCACAGGTACTGATACAAGCACTGGTGCTGATACAAGCACTGGTACTGATACAAGCACAGTTACTGATACAAGTACAGGTAGTGATACAAGCACTGGTACTGATACAAGCAATGGTACTGATACAAGCACTGGTACTGGTACAAGCACAGGTACTGATACAAGTACAGGTAGTGATACAAGCACAGGTACTGATACAAGCACTGGTACTGATACAAGCACAGGTACTGATACAAGCACTGGTACAGAAACACATAATCGCAGGCACAAGTGTATAGGCAAACAGGTGCATGAACAGATACAAGCACAGGAACACATAAAAATAACGAGTAATAATACATCCTTTGTAGGTATCTCTAGTTCTACTTATATCACAAACAAAGAAAAAACAAACTATTATGAACGCGTTAACAATATTGTGTAATCCTGAGTCTCTGTGTCTGCAGAGACCTGAACAAACTGCAAGAGGGTATCGGAGAGAAGGTTGGCATGTACGTGTTCTTCATGACCAACTTCGTGGCTTCTTTGGTCAACGCCTTCATTCACGGCTGGCTGCTGACGCTGATCATCCTCTCGGTGTTCCCTTTGCTTGGAGCTACCACCGCCCTTATCGCCAGGGTAAGGCGACCTTCCATGCTTGTAGTTAAGATTACCTTCATTCAGAATCATGTCGTGACTGTTACACGTCTATAAACTTGCTGCAATAAGCACATACGCGTACGTTGGTGATAAATAATATTGATTTAACCTCACATTGGTAGTGGACTATATTTGTTCTTTGTGTGTGAGAAAGGTAACATTCAAGAAGAGATTCAGAGAAACTGGTTAGCCGGACTTGAGTCCTAGAGGTGAGACATACAGTGCTTGCACGCTGAAGGTTGAGTTGGATATTGCAGTTTGGAGAGGCAGATGAGCTGTAGTATCGGCACACCTCTGCCAAGACGGTGATGAAGTGAGTGATTGTGGAAACGTTTCTTTTTTTTCGAGTCACCCTTCCTCGGTGGGAGACAACCGGTGAGCTAAAATAATAATAATAATAGTAGTAATAATAATAATAATAATAATAATAATAATAATAATAATAATAATAATAATAATAATTATTATTATTATTATTATTATTATTATTATTATTATTATTATTATTATTATTATTATTATAAAAATTCAACAATTTTATATTTTAAACAATGCCTGAGTTATAAGGATAAGACTAAAATTTTAACAGAACTGAAAATTAATTACACCGGATATAGCTTCCAGTTGGATAGGAGTTTTTGAACACATTTACATAAGATGTTTTCCGTGGATGCAATGTGCAATAGTCGGCTATCACGTCAGTAGAGCAGCTCTATTTATTAAGTGAGCGGGGGAAACAGAGGTAAGACACCTTGCTCATAAGCTTCGTTGTGCCTGTGTCTCGTACTCCGGCTGCAGCGGTTGGTAACCGGATGTTGTCATCAGTGAACGACGAATGAATTCTCACCAAGGCAGGGTGACACAGAAGGAATCATTTACCTTCACTCACTCCTTCGATGCCTTTAAGAAATTGTGCAAATATCAAAAACCATAACAAGCTAGTTCCTAAAAGATGGTGCTTTTGAACTGTCAATCCCTATTGCTCACATAATAAATCTATCAATAACCACTAATACCGTACCGGAGGGGTTCAAGGAGGCCAGAGTTACTCCTATCTTCAAGAAAAATAATAGGTCTGATGTAAGCAACTATAGACCTGTTAGTATACTCAGTATAATATCTAAAATTCTGGAGAGGGCGGTGTATTCTCAAGTAGTTAAGTACCTTAATGACAACAGCATTCTCCATAGCTATCAATCGGGCTTTAGAAGATCCTACTCAACCGATACCTCCCTTATTAATCTGATGGATTACCTGAGAACTGAAATGTCAAAAGGGAACCTCATAGGTATGGTAACCTTAGACCTGCAAAAGGCCTTCGATACTGTCAACCACAATATATTATGTAATAAACTTCAATCTATCGGTATAGGTTCTGTAGACTGGTTTAAGTCCTACCTTAGCAACAGGAGACAAATAGTCAAAATCAACAAAACGGAATCAGAACCCCTGCCGATAACATGTGGAGTTCCCCAAGGTAGTATTCTGGGTCCCTTACTATTCTTATGTTATGTCAATGATATGCCTATCAGTGTCAAGTGCAAACTCCTACTGTATGCAGATGACAGTGCTCTGTTAGTGACAGGTAAAGACCCACAAGATATTGCTAATGTTTTAACACTGGAACTGGAGTCCTGCAGCAAATGGTTAGTAGACAACAAACTATCATTACACCTAGGGAAAACTGAAGCCATTCTCTTTGGAACGAAACATAAACTGAGAAGGGTAAATAATTTTAATGTTCAGTGTAATGGGGAGTCCATCACTTTGGTTTCATCAGTTAAATATCTGGGAATCCCCTTTGACCCATGCATGTCAGGAGAATTGATAGGGAACAGTGTAGTAAAGAAAGCGAATGCCAGGCTGAAGTTCCTGTATAGACAAGCACAGTGTCTACCTACTGAGGCTCGCAGGACCCTATGTCTAGCCCTTATACAATGCCATATGGATTACGCTTGCTCTTCTTGGTACTCTGCCTTGACAAAAAAACTGAAAGATAGACTGCAAATCACCCAGAACAAAATCGTAAGATTCATCCTGGGGCTGGGACCAAGAGAACATGTAGGCCAGGATGAATTACAGCAGTTGGATATGCTGAATGTTGAAGACAGAGTAAAACAACTGAAGCTAAATCATGTTTATAAAATTGCTCACAAACAGTGTCCAGAATATCTTGCTGTCAGTTTTGTCAAGGTTGGGAACCGCAGCAATCATAGTACTAGGGGGAGAGAGCACAACTTTGTAGTACCCACAGTCAGTGGCCAGGCTTCAAACACCTTTTATTGTACAGCAATAAAGGAATGGAACAGACTACCCACAAATGTCAAGGCCAGTCATAGCTTGAACCAGTTCAAGAAGACTGCCAAAAAGTGTCTGATGAATGAAGCAACAGAAAGGGAGGGGAATGATTTTCTATTTTTTAGCTTAAATACGTGTAAATTTTACCTTATCCCTAGTAATGACCCTCGTATTGTAGATAGTCGTAATGACCCTCGGGTAGTAGATAGTCTTAATGACCCTCGTATTGTAGATAGTCTTAATGACCCTCTTTTTAGTATGATAATAAGATGTTATCTTCATTATAGAATAATAAGAAAATATTATAACCTTTATATTATAATAATAAGGTAAAAGGACCCCAATGGAAATAAGTCACTCTGTCTGACTTTTTTGGGTTATCCCAGGTTCTCTACACATATGCTGCTATGTATGATAATTCTATGTAACTGTATTGTGTATACCTGAATAAATTTACTTACTTACTTACTTAATCCCAACAACCCCACCACAGGACTTTCCTAGAACAAATCACTGTATGTCCTGCACTTATAACTCAGGCTTAGTTAATCAGGTTTCCTGCTCGCACTCAGATAGCGCATCAAATCCCAAAATTTTACTTGCTTAAACTTACTCCGATCTAGCTCGTACACACACACACACACACACACACACACACACATAATTTCTTCAGCCACAGAGTAGTCAGGAAGTGGAATAGTTTAGGAAGCGATGTAGTGGAGGCAGGATCCATACATAGCTTTAAGCAGAGGTACGATAAAGCTCATGGTTCAGGGAGAGTGACCTAGTAGCGACCAGTGAAGAGGCGGGGCCAGGAGCTTGGACTCGACCCCTGCAACCTCAACTAGGTGAGTACACACACACTCACACACACACACACACACACAAGAGCCATGACTCGACCCGTGCAACCACAACTAGGTGATTACAACTAGGTGAATACACACTTGCCTTCTGAGTACTCAAGTCTATCACTCAAAACTTACTCCTTCACCTCCTCACTTCCTTTCACTTTAATAATAGTTATATATTATTATTATTATATAACTATTATTATTATTATTATTATTATAATTATTAGCAGTAGTAGTAGTAGTAGTAGTGCGGCATTCATTTTAGAGTGCTAAACCCGTATGGGTCAGTCATCTCCTCTGGGAATGGGGCACTTAGGTTGGATCCGAGAACAGAGAATATTGATCCATTTCCTTAGATGAAGAACCTTTCGTCGGCATCCAGGCAACTATTTTCTGGAACCCATTCACTCTTTACAAGCTGATTTCATAATTTCACACCATTTTCTAATTTCTTTACTCCTTACTCACCACACAATAGTCATTGCACATCCTGATCTCCCAAATCTCCAGCTTCAACCTAACTACAACGTGCAGAGATCATGGCTCGCGCGCGTCCCGTAGCTCGATTGCTAGCGTACTCAGCTTACACACTGAGGTCCGGAGTTCGAATCTCCTCCGGGATGGATGAAAAACGTTAGGACGTGTTTCCATAAGACATCTGCTGTCCCTGTTCACCCATTAGTATGAAATGGGTATCTGTGTGATATTCGACTGGTGTGAGTCACATACTGGGACAAAACTGACTTAATTTGCTCGAAATGCTCCTAAACCTGGACTTCAGGTTTAGTAGGAAGATACTAATAAGCAATTCGTCTTGTTGCGTACAATACATACTATGTTATAAACATAAACAATGATTAACTCAGGGTGTAAAAAAGAAATTAGTCTTCCAAGTCATCATAATCATACACTAAAACAGCAGATCACATCAGCGAGGAAATCAGACGGGAACACCAGGGCGAGGTTAGAAGGAGACAAGATTACGTTGGTTTAGTGGGTCTGTGCTTCTGAGAAGCGAAGGCTAGGCTGACTTTAATGATCTAAATTTGTTTAATAAAAGGGGCAAATTAAAATGCATGCATCCTCATAACAATGTGAACTCTACCTTTAAGTAAAACCCGCCCTTGCTGAAAGCCTGAAGCTGGTCAGAAGAGGCATATTCTTCAGATATGTCCCCCCCAAAAAAAAATTTTTTAAGTAGACAGAAAATTTTAAATTCCTGATGCACACATCTTTAAACTAAAAAAAAAAAAATCTTCCATTTAGTCAGATGGTCGATATTTAGAAGAACTCTCGGCAGAGTTGAGTAAAAACATACAGTTTAGAGTGCACAATTATTAACTGGGTTTTGTAATGGATTTTTTTTTTTTTTTGAGATCCAAATTTTTTATTATTTTTATTTGGTTAGGTGAGATTAAGTTAGATTAGGTTGGGTTCTAATCCAACCCAAGCATAACCTAACACACTCCAACTCAACCTTACTAGACCCCCACTCAATCTTACTAGACCCCCACTCAACCTTACTAGACCCCCACTCAACCAAGCCCAACCTAGCCTAACCAAATCTAAACAAAACGTTGCTTAATAAATACAAATCCTGCAGTGGTACTCGCAGTATTGATGCAGGAATTACTCTTCGCTGTTGAAAACACTCTTCTTCACTTAAGATGCAATTATCATTATTATTATTATTATTATTATTATTATTATTATTATTATTATTATTATTATTATTATTATTATTATTATTAATATTATTATTATTATTATTATTATTATTATTATTATTATTATTATTATTATTATTATTATTATTATTAATCAAAACCAAGCGCTAAAGCCACTTATTAAGATGCAAATTTTGTCATAAAACGTAAATTCACAAGAATTACACTCAGTAAACATTGTGAATAGAATATTATTGTAACATCATGTCTGAACAATAACCGCACAGTGGGCCGGCTCGCAGTTAACCGCATACCATCTCTAGTAAAAGTATTTAGGTGGCTGATATCATGTAAAATAGCAATTGACCAATTACGTACACAGGTGTAGATATGGCCTGCACACCTAGCCATAATGCGATAACCACTCAGATATGAACAAAAAGACAGCAGAAAATAAATTAATCCATTTCCTTCACAAAAAATAAGCTGGTATTTACAACATATATAGCCTATGCACAGTGTTTACAGCTATGTACAATGAGGCAAATGTAAACATAAGATACGGTGATCAATGAGGCAAATGCATGCACACGACAAGGTAAACCGTGACGACCAGCAGGAAAATCAAGTCAGCCAAAGTTGTTACACGAGTGTACCACATCGCTTCACAGCTTTGGAGGGCTTCCTTGTGATTAGTAAGTTGAACCAAGGAACAAGTGTGACGATGGGGTCTCTGATCGTTATACCCTAAGCACCAGGTTTGCTGTTCGGGAGGCATGCCTATATGGGTGTGTGTAATATGCCGAGTAAAATGTAACATACTCTTAGCATGCCACATGACTCAAGAAATAAAAATGCCTTCATGGGTTTGAATACCTTGCTTGTGTGATAATAAATAAGTAAACGTCTGAGTTCCAGTTTGAAACTTCTCGAAATATGTCGCCAGATGTATCAACAGTTCAGATGAGGCACTTGTAAGTCATTCCTTGGAAAAAAATACTCCATACTGGCATATTAGTACCTTCTCGCTACAATAATTATTCAAAACATTTTCTGTAGGATACGTCTGAGTTGAAAGTTTGAAGACGATCAAGAGAGATGTTATCAAGCTATTGTAAGGAAACCGCTTTGCTACTTGCATTTTTGAACTTGGTCAGTTTTCACCTACTAACGCTAATAATCCGAACATTCCTATAAATAATATACATCAATGCCTAAAATATGAAGCAGGTAGAACATAAGAACATAAGAAAGGAGGAACACTTCAGCGGGCCTACTAGCCCATGCGAGGCAGGTCCAAGTCACGTCCCGGCTTAAACCAATGGCCCACCTAGTCATGTCAGGTCGCGTCCACTTAAGGAAAGGGCACGACATCAGTCCTATTAGCACAAGCTAGTCAGGTCCAACTCACACCCACCCACACCCACTCATGTATTTATCTAGCTTATTTTTAAAACGACACTACGTTTTGGCTTCTATGACGGTACTCGGGAGTTTGTTCCACTCATCCACAACTCTATTACCAAACCAGTGCTTTCCTATATCCTTCCTGAATCTGAAATTTTCCGACTTAAAACCATTGCTGCGAGTCCTGTCTTGGCTGGATATTTTTAGCACCCTATTTACATCCCCTTCATTTATTCCCGTTTTCCATTTATACACCTTAATCATATCACCCCTAATTCTATACCATTCTAGAGAGTGCAGATTCAGGATCCGAAGTTTATCCTCATAGGGAAGGTTAGATTTCTGATACCTGATACATGGGATCAACTTTGTCATCCTTCTTTATACGTTTTCCAGAGCATTTATATCCATTCTGTAATACGGTGACCAGAACTGTGAAGCATAATCTAAATGAGACCTAACCAAAGAAATATAGAGTTGAAGAACAACCTGAGGACTCCTATTATTTATGCTCCTTGATATGAAGCCAAGGATTTTGTTCGCTGTATTGTGAACACTTGTGCACTGTTGTCTTGGTTTCAGATTACTGCTAACCAGAAATCCCAAATTCTTTTCGCAATCAGTAATATTAAGATCTACATAATTTAGTTTATATGTGGCATGGTTATTTTCTTGTCCAGCGTTTAAAACTTTGCATTTGTCTATATTAAACTGCTTCTGCCACTTCTCCGACCACTGCATCAGTCTATTCAAATCTTCCTGGAGTGCTCTAATGTCCTCATTAGAATGAATTAGGCAACCCATTTTGGTGTCATCAGCAAACTTTCTTATGTCGCTATATATTCCCTCCCCAATTTAGTTTATATAAAAAGTGAACACCAAAGTACCCAACACTGACAATTCGCTGCCTGACCACGGTCGAGTGTGGTTGTGCTCTGCACCCCTCTGCTGTTTTCAGGTGAGCTACCTTGTATCAACATGGCGCTAAGTGTGAGGAGACGCGTAAATACCATTGGTATTGAGCTGCTTCGTGGGGCGATTTCACCCTCTTCAGCGCAGGTATTACTCCCAACAATCATTAGGGAGACCTATGGAATCCAAGACGATGAGGTGTATGGTGTAGCCCTGAATGGGGCTTACAGAATCTTCGTCAAACTGAATTCCACGTCCGTATACGAGTCTTTGGTGACGAGATTCCAAGACGTGAGTCTTGACGCTACTCCAGCTGTGAAGGTGCGTTTGATCGACGTATCTCGCCACTTTACGTGGGTTAAGATTCGTAATGTCCCATTTGAGGCAGATGAGGCTGACATCAGGAATGTTTTTGAGGCACATGGGACCGTACATCTGGCACAACAAGGCAAGTGGACGGCAGGTGCTTACATGGGCCGTCTGGAGGGAACCTTTTCCCTGAAGATGACTCTGAGACATCCCATACCGTCTTATGTCGTGTTGGAGGACTTCAGGACGCAAGTTATGGTATCATATACCGGACAGAGACGTACGTGCAGAATATGTGGGGCGTACGACCATATGGCGGCAGCGTGTGTGAAGCTGAGGAGGGCGCCTGCACAAACTGGTGAAGCACCAGTTAACAGCGCGATAGCTGTTGTTGAGAGCCCCACGCGAAAGCAAGGGCTTGGGCGCTTGTGGAGTGAAGAGGTGGAGGATTCCAAAGAGGAGACTGGCGTGTGTGAGGTAAGCTGTGACGTAAAAGGATCTGTTACTAAGCAAGGGAAAAGTACAGAAGTGCAAGTGCAGGAGGAGGTGCAGGCTCTAGAGGAAGAGCTCCGGGAAGTGTTAAGGACATTGACGCCGCCTGCAGAGGATGTTGTTCCTGAGCTGGTGAGAGGCACGGCGTTGCCTGTAGAGGAATGTAATGATAAAAACCATAGCAGGGTTAACGGGCCAACTAGTAAGCGTGAGTTGTGAACTGTGGAACGAGGCGTGGTGGAGGTTGAGGTACATCGTGAGGGAACCTCATTAGATAACATGGATGTGGAGGGCATCACGAGGAAGAGAGCGGCAGCGTCAGACTCAGATGATGTCCTGACGCCGGCGCAGAGGTCTGGGAGGAAGGAAGAGCACTGTCGAGGTAGTCACGATAAGAGGCATCGCAAAAAAAGGGGGGGGGGTTGATGGTGTGAAGCCTTGTGCTGGCTCTGGGGCAGGAGGCCCTGGGATGAATGAAGCGAGGAGGAAGGGTTGGAAACTATAAAGAGGCCTTAGGTGTATGACTGTGAACGTAAATGGACTGTGTAACAGTGTGAAGAGGGAATGGTTTCGAATGTTTCTGTATAAATATAGGGTGGATGTAGTGTTCCTGCAAGAACACAATTTCAAGGAGGGAAGAATGCTCGAGGTGGAAGGGTTTCGGGTCATGACTCTGCCATCTGTACGTCTGAAAGGTGGTGTGGGTATATTGATCAGGGAGGCGAGCCTGTTTGTGTTGCTAAGAAGTGAGGGGGGAGGGGGGGGAAGAGTATTGCGCGTGGATGGGTGGTGGATGGGGCAGAGGGTATCTTTTGTAAGTGTGTATGCACCAGCAGAAAATGATGTGAGGGTAAAAAGGGATTTTGTATGTGAAGAACTAGTTTTCTTCTTACGTGGTTTACCTGCGGTGGCCGTCGTTGGTGGGGACTGGAACTGTGTTATTAGGAGGGCTGACGTGGAACCAAAAGGGGCGGGGCACGTGTCGGCGGCCTTGCGAGATCTTTTGAGGGATATTCAGTTGTGGGATGCGGTTGGAGGAGGGGCGTGGGAGGTAGAGCACACTTTTGTAAGACGGGGTTACGCGGCTAGGTTGGATAGGCTGTATATATCTCAAGGGGTTTGGTTGACATTTTTCCGTACAATAGAAGTAGCCCGGTGGCCTGGTGGCTAAAGCTCCCGCTTCACACACGGAGGGCCCGGGTTCGATTCCCGGCGGGTGGAAACATTTCGACACGTTTCCTTACACCTGTTGTCCTGTTCACCTAGCAGCAAATAGGTACCTGGGTGTTAGTCGACTGGTGTGGGTCGCATCCTGGGGGACAAGATTAAGGACCCCAATGGAAATAAGTTAGACAATTCTCGATGACGCACTGACTTTCTTGGGTTATCCTGGGTGGCTAACCCTCCGGGGTTAAAAATCCGAACGAAATCTTATCTTATCTTATTCGGATCATCGGGCGGTAGTAGCAGAGGTATGGTGGGAGTCACTAGCAGGTATATCTAGGGGTTATTGGAAGTTAAATACAAGTGTGTTAGGTGATGAGGAGGGGATAGAGGGATTTGCAACGCTGTGGGAGGGGTTACGTGCAGAGATAAAAGGGGTAGAGGATGTGGTGGGATGGTGTGGCTAAAGAACGGATTAAGCAATATTACGTAAAGGAAGGGAAACGTATCAATTCTTTAAAATATGGGCTTGCTAACTATTTGGAGGATAGATTACGGGGTTGTTATGCGAGGGGGGCGGTGGCGGGCACTTATCCAATGGATGATATTATGGCAATTAAAGGGAGGCTGCGTGAGGTGCAGGATGAGAGGTTCCAAGCAGTGCGGGTACAGACGGGGGTGGAAGAGGTGTTATGGGGCGATAGACCTTCATCGTGCGTATTGCGTAGCCAGAAACAAAGACAGCAGGCAATGACTATACCATGGTTGGAGGTTCATGAGTCGATAGGAGGGTACAGGGAGGGGCAGGTCATACAAGCTACGGAAGGAATGGGGGCGTTTGCTGATAAGTGGTATGAGAAGTACTGGCAACGAAAAGGGGTAGAGGATGGGGTTTTAGAACAGGTGTGTGGGAGTGTGGTATGTCAGTTGCGTAACAGTGATAGGGAAGCACTGGGTGGGGAAATAACTGAGGGGGAAATATGGAGGGCTTTAAGTGGAATGCGAAAGGGCAAAGCACCAGGAATTGATGGACTCCCGGCAGAGTTTTATCAGCAGCATTGGGAATTAATGAGGCATTTTTTGGTTAGGTTATTAAATTGCATGAAGGAGAGAGGTGAGCTGGGTGAGAAGCAGGCAACGGCTGTCGTTGTATTGGTACCAAAGGGTAAGGGGCAGCATACGCTTCGGGATTACCGGGCGATCTCGTTGTTATGCGCAGATTACAAATTGTTTGCTAAGATTTTGGGAAATCGGGTCAAGTGTGTGGTGGGGCGGGTAGTATCAAAAACTCAGTTTGGTTTGCCAGGGAGGTCTATGGTGGAGGGGCATGGGTTACTTAGGGATTTCGTGGAGGCAAAAGGGGGGGAGGGGGGATGTTTGGTGGCGCTCGATTGGCAAGGGGCATACGATAGAGTGGATCGGAAAGCATTGAAAGCCATCCTCAGGGGTCAGGGGTTTGGGGAAGAAATAGTGGGTTGGGTTGAGGCGTTGTATGGAGGTGCAATGGCGAGGGTACAGATTAATGGTCGATTGGGTGGGAAGATTGTAATGGGTAGGGGACTTAGGCAGGGGTGTCCTATGTCACAATTATTGTTTGCGTGCGTACAGGACCCCTTTTATAGATTGATGGAGCAGCGTATGTGTCACGTAGAGGGACCAGGGTGTGAGGTTGCGAGGGTTTGGCCAGTTTTAATTGGGTATGTGGATGATACAACTGTTCTGATCAGGGAGGGGATGTCAATGGACACATTAGATGGGGTAGTACGAATGTTCGCAGGGGCAACTGGTATGAGGGTAAATTCAGATAAATCCATGGTTATGGGGTTAGGAGCTTGGGCAGGAAGGGTTGATTGGGGTAGTGCAGTTGTGAGGAAGCAGGCGAATTCGTTAAAAATTTGCGGTCTTATTTATGCAGACGATCTAACTGTGGCACGCATGGAAAACTCGAGTAGGATGGTAGAAAGGATTCAGGGACGCTTGGGAGCATTGCGACCTATAACATAGCTGAACCACTCGCCAAGAAACTTCTTCATCGCTATCCCACTTAAGAACATAGAACACTGCAGAAGGTCTACTCACAACTTGTCCAATACCCCTGCCAAGCTACCCAAGACTCTATAACTCCACCCGGTAGATCATCAGATGCAGCATTCTCCACCTGATCTCAACATTCTGAACATGACTATAAATACTCCCGTACCTTCCACCCCAGGTAGATCTGTGTGTGACTTGAAAAAGCCCACTGTGTGGGTGAAACGTTGTCAATAAAGGATCACATTATACTGCATATGTGTTTATATTTCCACTGTGTCGGTATTTGATACCATTTATTTCCATCATATTCAACACATGCTTGTTGTATGTTCCCTCTTCGTTACTTTTTCAATTGTCATTTCAATGTACTTTGTATAGCATTATACAACGGTATTGTTCTTTGCCATATGAAGTTTTTTTAGTTCATGTTATGTTCTAGGTTTTTTCATGTTAAGATGTACTTATAGACTGTCAGCACCCTGATATTGGTTTTTCATGGCAATGTTCTTGACGTAAGTTTTGGCTGTATGGTATACAGATATATCTAGCCAGTTTATAGACGCATTCCTTTTGTGTCTGAGATTTTTGTATACGGGTTTATTGTAACTGTAATGAGTCGGTTTTGAGATCTAAGCTGTTTTCTTTGTATGTTTATTTGTATTTTGGTATATGTAAATCTGTAATGTTAGGGCTAAGTATGTAGATGTTCTAGCAGGATTATGATGTTAGGTTTTGGTTTATTGATTAATGAGAAGGCTGGAAGTAATTGTTACATTTTCTCGTATATATTCTTTTCAATTGTAATGAGTCTTTGTCATATGTCATGTTATATGTAAAATTTATATGTAAGTTAGGTTTTGAGTCATTGAATGTTTATATATGTCAGTTCATGACCCTGTTACTGTGTTTATTTGTAGCTATGTTCTTGCCGTAAGTTATTGTTGTATGTTATACAGCTATATCTTGCGAGTATATAGGTGCAATCCATTTGTTAGTTTATTTTGTGTTGGGTTTCTTATGTCAATGGCCCAACCTTCAGGATTGAGATCCATACTGTTTCCTTTTATTTTTATTTTTATGTATACTGTATTGGTTTAAAAAAAAAAAAAAAAAAAAAAAAAAAAAAAAAAAAAAAAAAAAAAAAAAACACTGACCCCTGTGGAACACCACTCGTAACGCGCCCCGACTCTGGTTTCTTCCCATTGATGCAAACTCTGCTGCCTATCTGTCAACCAGGAAAAAAATTCTCCTCCTATTCCGTGTGCGTTAATTTTCATCTAAAGCCTTTGATGCGGAACTCTATCAAAAGCCTTATTGAAGTCCATATACACAATATCATATTCAATACCATGATCTACATCCTCAGATACCGTGGTGAAAAAAGTTAGTAAATTCGTAAAACAGGAACGCCCCTTTGTAAAACCGTGCTGAGATTCATTAATCAATTTATGCCTTTCAAGATGGATACGAACTGCCTCGGCAATTACTGATTCCATAAATTTCCCCACTATGGAGGTAAGGCTTATTGGTCTTTAGTTCGAAGCTAAGGACCTGTCTCCTGCTTTGTAAAGTGATATTACATTTTCCATTTTCCACTTGTCTGGCACTGTTTTATTCCGGATTTACGTTATTATTACATGCAAAGAAGAGCACTAAACCCGTAGGGGAACAAGGCCTGAGAGGGTATCGATTTTATACCAGATAAAGGACAGTAGCTCTATTTTTCTGAGACCAGATCCCTTTTCCATCATTAAGGCAACTTCCTCGATGGGCGTATTCAGAAAGTCTAAAAATTATTTTACAGAAAATAGAATGTGCATATTTTATTTCATGAAGACACCTTATAAGCAGTAAGTAGGTACCTAGGGCTTAACCTATACTGTATAGGATCATCGTCAAAATTTAAACCTATGTACGAAACCTAAATAAAAACTCACTTGCCGACCTTTGTAGGTTACATCTTAGAAAGGGGATCAAAGGACTCAAGTAGAAATACGCTACACTGATTGGTTTTCCTGGGTTTTCCTTTCCCACTAACTCTGGATTAATAATTCGAATAAAAAAAATATTTCGGTGATGCGTACACTGTAGATTAATCTCCGATAACTCAGTAAAGTCGGTGTGGCTCATTTCCGTTAGAGTCCTTATCGTGTGTCTCTTGTTTATGCATATGTATGTCGTCTTCAACTAATACTAACACTAGATAGTATAACACAAATGTCATACAAGATATTAAACCATCTTCTTGTATGTATATATGGTATATAATATTCTATGTAATTCAGATAATTGCCACAATATTTGCTCGTATCAGTGTATCGTTACTGGTAATAATAAAAAAATCACCTATCATTCTCCATTATTTCCATTTAAGTTCCAAGCCAACTTATCAGCGAGAGAGATGGAGGAGTACGCGCGTGCCGGCAGTATCGCTGAAGAGGTGATCTCTGCCATCAAGACTGTGGTAGCCTTCGGCGGCGAGCAGAAGGAAATAGAGAGGTAGGTAGGACTCTCCTCGGGGATGCCTGATGTATTCACGCTCCTCCCTGTCCTACAGAGCGCTTCCTTGTGCACTATTCAGACAGAGAGGGAAGGGGGTAAGGGCGACCCTTGATATTGGTGAAGGGCTCGAGATACTGGAAATCGCAGCCACCCTCCCCAGCCTAGGATCAAACTAGATTACTTCCCATTCCCCAGATTCTCTTCTTAGCACTGCGGGTTAAGCACTTCTTCGTTAATATTATAATAATCCTCACCATGAATGTTACCTTCCATTCCAAGATGCTTCTTTATTTGTATTTTCTGAGGTTTGAAAAAAAAAAAAACGTGTTATGATGTCAATATTGCTGCTGTTGTTTTTATACCCGAAATTTATCACTAAGTAATACAAAAATCTGTTACATATTTGCTCGCTGCCAAACATTGTTTTGTACACTTAATACCATCATCATTAATGACCACTCCAAAGTTTTATTAGTCATTTATCTCAGCTTTATGGTGCCCAAATATTTTATATTCATATTTAACAATAGTATCTCTAAACTACCTTAATTTACATTCCTCCACATTGAATTTTTTTCTGACCACAGTTCGAACTTATCCAGGTCCTTCTGAATACTACATTAGGTCACAGATGCTCCCTATTTTAATACAGTTATGTACTTCGAAGTAAGCTATTTTATATGTTCTATTTAGAGATCACCGGCTAAATCTTTGAAAAGGAATAAGTGTTCCAAAAGACGATTCCTGCGGAACTCCTCTTGTTACGTTCAGTCTCTCAGACAGTTACTCGTTCAGCATCATACGCAGGGTGACCCCCCATGGCCTGGTAGTCAACACTCTCGCTTGTTAGGTAAGACAAATATGCAACAGTTAGGTATCTTTCGAAACGTTTCGCCTACACAGTAGACTTCTTCACATTATTTCTTCTACTAGTGGCCTACATCTCACCTCCTGACAGTATACAAGGCTCCATACTGTCACTTCCAGACTATGGAACAATAATCTTCACCAGGCTGAGGGACTGACCACCTCAAAACTACATCTTCAAGGGTGATGGACTGATTGCATCATCTTCACATCTCTTCCGCTTCTATCAACTTTTCTCTACTCGACTGAAGAAGCCTACTGTGTAGGCGAAACGTTTCGAAATAAAGATACCTAACTGTTGCATGTGTCTTACCTAACAATATGTCAGTATTGTATACCATTTTAATAAACACTCTCGCTTCACACACTGAGTGTCCGTGGTTCGATCCCCGGCAAGGGTGAAAATATTGGGAGTGATTCCTTACACCTGTTGTCCCGTTCACCTAGCAAGTAGGTGCCTGGGTGTGGGTGGTATCCTGGGGGACAAAATTGAGGACCACAACGGAAATAAGACAGTCCCTCGATGACGCACTTTCTTCATTGGGTTATCCTGGGTGGCTAACCAACCGGGGTTAAAAATCCTAACAAAATCTAATCTCTGACGCCTCTTCCTATCGGTGAGCTAGTTATATTGATCTAGCATGACCTGAAGTTTGTCTCTTATACCATGTTAATTTATTTGGAGTAATTATCTGTTATGTTAATTTTATTGAATGGTTCCTGGAGAACTAGATATACTAGAAGAATGGTTCCTGGAGAACTAGATATACTAGAAGAATGGTTCCTGGAGAACTAGATATACTAGAAGAATGGTTCCTGGAGAACTAGATATACTAGAAGAATGGTTCCTGGAGAACTAGATATACTAGAAGAATGGTTCCTGGAGAACTAGATATACTAGAAGAATGGTTCCTGGAGAACTAGATATACTAGAAGAATGGTTCCTGGAGAACTAGATATACTAGAAGAATGGTTCCTGGAGAACTAGATATACTAGAAGAATGGTTCCTGGAGAACTAGATATACTAGAAGAATGGTTTCTAGAGAACTAGATATACTAGAAGAATGGTTCCTGGAGAACTAGATATACTAGAAGAATGGTTCCTGGAGAACTAGATATACTAGAAGAATGGTTCCTAGAGAACTAGGTATGCTAGAAGAATGGTTCCTAGAGAACTAGATATACTAGAAGAATGGTTCCTGGAGAACTAGATATACTAGAAGAATGGTTCCTAGATAACTAGATATACTAGAAGAATGGTTCCTGGAGAACTAGATATACTAGAAGAATGGTTACTGGAGAACTAGATATGCTAGAAGAATGGTTCCTAGAGAACTAAGTATACTAGAGAATGGTTCCTGGAGAACTAGATATACTAGAAGAATGGTTCCTGGAGAACTAGATATGCTAGAAGAATGGTTCCTGTAGAACTAGGTATACTAGAAGAATGGTTCCTGTAGAACTAGGTATACTAGAAGAATGGTTCCTGGAGAACTAAGTATACTAGAAGAATGGTTCCTGGAGAACTAAGTATACTAGTAGAATGCTTCCTGGAGAACTAGATATACTAGAAGAATGGTTCCTGGAGAACTAGATATGCTAGAAGAATGGTTCCTAGAGAACTAGATATACTAGAAGAATGGTTCCTGGAGAACTAGATATACTAGAAGAATGGTTCCTGGAGAACTAGATATACTAGAAGAATGGTTCCTGGAGAACTAGATATACTAGAAGAATGATTCCTAGTGAACTAGATATACTAGAAGAATGGTTCCTGGAGAACTAGATATACTAGAAGAATGGTGCCTGGAGAACTAGATATGCTAGAAGAATGGTTCCTGGAGAACTAGATATACTAGAAGAATGGTTCCTAGAGAACTAGATATACTAGAAGAATGGTTCCTGGAGAACTAGATATACTAGAAGAATGGTTCCTGGAGAACTAGATATGCTAGAAGAATGGTTCCTAGAGAACTAGATATACTAGAAGAATGGTTCCTGGAGAACTAGATATACTAGAAGAATGGTTCCTGGAGAACTAGATATACTAGAAGAATGGTTCCTGGAGAACTAGATATGCTAAAAGAATGGTTCCTAGAGAACTAAGCATACTAGAAGAATGGTTCCAGGAGAACTAGATATATTAGAAGAATGGTTCCTGGAGAACTAGATATGCTAGAAGAATGGTTCCTGTAGAACTAGGTATACTAGAAGAATGGTTCCTGTAGAACTAGGTATACTAGAAGAATGGTTCCTGGAGAACTAAGTATACTAGAAGAATGGTTCCTGGAGAACTAAGTATACTAGAATAATGGTTCCTGGAGAACTAGATATGCTAGAAGAATGGTTCCTAGAGAACTAGATATACTAGAAGAATGGTTCCTGGATAACTAGATATACTAGAAGAATGGTTCCTGGAGAACTAGGTATACTAGAAGAATGGTTCCTGGAGAACTAGATATGCTAGAAGAATGTTTCCTAGAGAACTAGATATACTAGAAGAATGGTTCCTGGAGAACTAGATATACTAGAAGAATGGTTCCTGGAGAACTAGATATGCTAGAAGAATGGTTCCTAGAAAACTGAGTATACTAGAAGAATGGTTCCTGGAGAACTAGATATACTAGAAGAATGGTTCCTGGAGAACTAGATATACTAGAAGAATGGTTCCTAGAGGACTAGATATACTAGACGAATGGTTCCTGGAGAACTAGATATACTTGAAGAATGGTTCCTGGAGAACTAGATATACTAGAAGAATGGTTCCTGGGGAACTAGATATACTAGAAGAATGGTTCCTGGAGAACTAGATATACTAGATGAATGGTTCCTGGAGAACTAGATATACTAGAAGAATGGTTCCTGTAGAACTAGGTATACTAGAAGAATGGTTCCTGGAGAACTAGATATACTTGAAGAATGGTTCCTGGAGAACTAGATATACTAGAAGAATGGTTCCTGGAGAACTAGATATACTAGATGAATGGTTCCTGGAGAACTAGATATGCTAGAAGAATGGTTCCTGTAGAACTAGGTATACTAGAAGAATGGTTGCTAGAGAACTAAGTATACTAGAAGAATGGTTCCTGCAGAACTAGGTATGCTAGAAGAATGGTTCCTGGAGAACTTGGTATACTAGAAGAATGGTTCCTAGAGAACTAGGTATACTAGAAGAATGGTTCCTGGAGAACTAGGTATACTAGAAGAATGGTTCCTAGAGAACTAAGTATACTAGAAGAATGGTTCCTAGAGAACTAGGTATGCAAGAAGAATGGTTCCTGGAGAACTAGATATACTAGAAGAATGGTTCCTAGAGATCTAGGTATACTAGAAGAATGGTTCCTGGAGAACTAGATATACTAGAAGAATGGTTCCTAGAGAACTAAGTATACTAGAAGAATGGTTCCTGGAGAACTAGGTATACTAGAAGAATGGTTCCTAGAGAACTAAGTATACTAGAAGAATGGTTTCTAGAGAACTAGGTATACTAGAAGAATGGTTCCTAGGGAACTAGATATACTAGAAGAATGGTTCCTAGAGAACTAAGTATACTAGAAGAATGGTTCCTAGAGAACTAAGTATACTAGAAGAATGGTTCCTGGAGAACTAGATATGCTAGAAGAATGTTTCCTAGAGAGCTAAGTATACTAGAAGAATGGTTCCTAGAGAACTAAGTATACTAGAAGAATGGTTCCTGGAGAACTAAGTATACTAGAAGAATGGTTCCTAGAGAACCAGGTATACTAGAAGAATGGTTCCTAGAGAACTAGGTATACTAGAAGAATGGTTCCTAGAGAACTAAGTATACTAGAAGAATGGTTCCTTGAGAACTAAGTATACTAGAAGAATGGTTCCTAGAGAACCAGGTATACTAGAAGAATGGTTCCTAGAGAACTAGGTATACTAGAAGAATGGTTCCTAGAGAACTAGGTATACTAGAAGAATGGTTCCTAGAGAACTAAGTATACTAGAAGAATGGTTCCTGGAGAACTAGGTATGCTAGAAGAATGGTTCCTAGAGAACTAGATATACTAGAAGAATGGTTCCTAGAGAACTAGATGTACTAGAAGAATGGTTCTTGGAGAACTAGGTATGCTAGAAGAATGGTTCCTAGAGAACTAGATATACTAGAAGAATGGTTCCTAGAGAACTAGATATACTAGAAGAATGGTTCCTGGAGAACTAGATATACTAGAAGAATGGTTCCTAGAGAACTAAGTATACTAGAAGAATGGTTCCTGGAGAACTAGGTATGCTAGAAGAATGGTTCCTAGAGAACTAGATGTACTAGAAGAATGGTTCCTAGAGAACTAGATATACTAGAAGAATGGTTCCTGGAGAACTAGATATACTAGAAGAATGGTTTCTAGAGAACTAAGTATACTAGAAGAATGGTTCCTGGAGAACTAGGTATACTAGAAGAATGGTTCCTAGAGAACTAAGTATACTAGAAGAATGGTTCCTAGAGAACTAGGTATACTAGAAGAATGGTTCCTAGAGAACTAAGTATACTAGAAGAATGGTTCCTGGAGAACTAGGTATACTAGAAGAATGGTTCCTAGAGAACTAAGTATACTAGAAGAATGGTTCCTGGAGAACTAGGTATACTAGAAGAATGATTCCTAGAGAACTAGGTATACTAGAAGAATGATTCCTAGAGAACTAAGTATACTAGAAGAATGGTTCCTGGAGAACTAGGTATACTAGAAGAATGGTTCCTAGAGAACTAAGTATACTAGAAGAATGGTTCCTAGAGAACTAGGTATACTAGAAGAATGGTTCCTAGAGAACTAAGTATACTAGAAGAATGGTTCCTGGAGAATTAGGTATACTAGAAGAATGATTCCTAGAGAACTAGGTATACTAGAAGAATGATTCCTAGAGAACTAAGTATACTAGAAGAATGGTTCCTGGAGAACTAGGTATACTAGAAGAATTGTTCCTACTGAACTAGATATGCTAGAAGAATGGTTCCTAGAGAACTAGGTATACTAGAAGAATGATTCCTAGAGAACTATACTAGAAGAATGGTTCCTAGAGAACTAAGTATACTAGAAGAATGGTTCCTAGAGAACTAGGTATACTAGAAATGGTTCCTAGAGAACTAAGTATACTAGAAGAATGGTTTCTAGAGAACTAGGTATACTAGAAGAATGGTTCCTAGAGAACTAAGTATACTAGAAGAATGGTTTCTGGAGAACTAGGTATACTAGAAGAATGGTTCCTAGAGAACTAGGTATGCTAGAAGAATGATTCCTAGAGAACTAGGTATACTAGAAGAATGATTCCTAGAGAACTAGGTATACTAGAAGAATGATTCCTAGAGAACTAGGTATACTAGAAGATTGGTTCATAGACAACTAAGTATACTAGAAGAATGGTTTCTGGAGAACTAGGTATACTAGAAGAATGGTTCGTAGAGAACTAGGTATACTAGAAGAATGATTCCTAGAGAACTAGGTATACTAGAAGAATGATTCCTAGAGAACTAGGTATACTAGAAGAATGGTTCCTAGAGAACTAGGTATACTAGCAGAATTATTCCCAGAGAACTAGATATATTAGAAGAATGACTCCTAGTGAACTAGGTATACTAGAAGAATGACTCCTAGTGAACTAGGTATACTAGAAGAATGGAGATATTTCAGTTCACAAATTTTTAAAATATATTAAGGAATTCTAATAAAGTCATTAGGCAGAAATTTATTACGAAATCCATATTAATTGTTGTTTAATAAGTTGTGTTTCGGAACATTTAAAATTTGATATTTTTCATTAGTTTACCTTATGAATAACGCGGTAGTGTGAAGCCTAGTTTGTCTCTCTTAATGTTGGAGTAACATTTTCTTGCTTACTTCTTTCTAGTTATTTATGAAATATTATTGTTAGTTGCTTTAGAATGTATTGTCTTGTAAGATTTTAACTGATAGTTTGTCTGACCGGGTTAATGTGACCGGGTTACTCTGTTTCTTTAGGTATTTCAACTTACCAAAATTACTAAATTTTGCTGATTAATTATTACCTTACTTTAAGATCCTATAAATAAATTTTGTAGAGTTTGTGGAAAATTTTGAATTTTCCTAAGTTCAGCATGTGTAAATTTGAATAATAATGATACAAAAATTGCGTAATAAAATGTGATGCTGATTTGATCCTTTCGAGAAATTTCGTGTGAGATGGGGGAAGTAGAACAGCTGCTGAGTGACGCAGACAGGAGAGACGCCATAATGAATTTAATGTGTGAATACTGGTCTGAATCTGAATTGTGCAGTGTAATCAGGCGTCTTCGAAGCTCAGTTGGTGTATATCGGCCTAAGTCTGTAATTTAGAAAATGCTGACACGTTCCTGCTGAAGAATTGGGTTAAATAGTGTGGAAAACCCTTACAATTCGCAACAAGGACGGAAAAATAGAGGACACCAATTCTTCCAAGGAGCCCATCTTAGTTAAGTGATGCTTACTCATAATGTACAGTAGTTTTTGAGCTGGCCATCATAAATTCTAGCTGTTAGGATAATGTTAGGGTGTGTTCCATCAGCATTAAGTGTCTTCCTGTGACAAAAGGTAAGCTAATGTGTATAAAATTTATTGTTCTAAAGATATGATTAGGAAAAAACCTTCCCTAGTCTCTGCAAAAATATTACAATTAACCATTTCTAACATTCAGGTACTAAAATCATATACAGTCCACATTATTTCATAATTTATCATTATTGGTATTAATGTTTAATATTGTAATTATTAATTTAATGTTATGTCTAGCTTTTTTTGTGAGAGTGGTAGGGAGTGGGCATCGAGGGAGTTACAGTTTGGTGACCTACTGTGACTAAGTCCCACTTACCTCACCCAAATTACTTGCAGGTAATAATTCAGGTAATACCCTGTAAACCTCCTGTAGATAATTTCCCTCATAATTAATTAAAGAGTTAGTATGTTTGTGTCACTTTCAGTTGTGATTACTGAGTTGAAGATCGTGTTGAGTGCAAGGAGTGTCTTGATGCATATTTATTATTATTATTATTAAAGATTCGCCGGTATTCTCCCGGCCCGGGCCTTTTCCAAGTGGTGGCCTGGCCTTGGCTCCCTGTCTTGTGAGTGTCTGAGACCTAAGTCTACCATGGGAGGAGGTACAAGTATCCCCTCATCTTTGGGACCAACTGTCCCCAGACCTAGCCACAAGCTAGGCCTCTCTGGTCTGCCATCCCCGCCCCAAGGGGGCTAATGGGAATGACAGGCTTGTGAGCTGCAAGCTCCGGCTCAGGCACCTACCCTACCCTAGAAGGGCTAGGCATTGTGTTGATGTCTTGATGCATATTATTATTTAAGATTCGCCGGTATTCTCCCGGCCCGGGCCTTTTCCAAGTGGTGGCCCGGCCTTGGCTCCCTCTTTAGGGAGTGTATGAGACCTAAGTCTCCCATGGGAGGAGGCACAAGTACCTCCTCATCTTTGGGACCAACTGTCCCCAGGCCTAGCCACAAGCTAGGCCTCTCTGGTCTGCCATCCCCGCCCCAAGGGGGCAAATGGGAATGACAGTCTGATGAGCTAAAAGCTCGGGCTCAGGCACCTACCCTACCCTAGAAAGGCTGGGCATGGTGTCGATGTCTTGATGCATAATGTTGGTATTAACAACTTTGTGGCTAAACTCCTTAAAGTTTATGTTTAACCAATTATAAACTTTTCTCATATATTCTTGCACCAGAAATAGCTTAAAGAATCCCAACAAATAAATAATTAGATTTCTCTTCCTTTCCTAACGACATAAACTAACACTAAGTCTATATTATTATTTTCTGCGTAAAAGGGGCTTTAAATATTTTTGTTCCCTCATGTTTAACCTTAACCTTGACGGTACATCATAGAAAATGGATTTTTATGTCACATTATCAGTCTCGCACCGACTATAATAGTCTGGTGACTGATTGTTACTCGCGTAAACCCCCTCAAGGGAGGTTCTTTGACCCTGGTGAGGGGCTCTTGATCAAGGGAATTGGATCTGTGCTCCTGTTCACTGAAATGAGCCTGAATGCCTTCCATTCCCCCCACATGCGCTGTATAATCTTACGGGTTTAGCGCTCCCCATGATTATAATAATAATACTCTTGTAAAGTCATTAAATTAGCGTCGTTGTTTGTCAGCCTGTTAACGTCTTGTGTTGCTCATTCCTCCTGTCAAAGGATTGTTTAGTGACCCTCAAGCGCGCCCGGGCTAAAACATTTTAGAGGTTTTACCAAAGACGTTTACAAAATCCTGAATTCCTGTTCTTCAACGGTCCCTGAATCACCGATTTACTCTCCTCCTTTATCAAGATATGAGAGTAACCTGGTGCACGCGCTGAAGGCGGGTCAAAAGAGAGGTCTGGTGTCTGGAGCCGGGATGGGCTTGGTTTGGTTTCTTATCTACGCCGCTTACTCCCTAGCCTTCTACTACGGCACTGGTCTCATCCTAGATGCCAGACCTCCTGAGGGCAACGGTTCCTTCAATCCGTCAAACCTTCTGATAGTAAGTATTCCTTCCAGAGTTAAGAGTTCCTGAGAGAGACGGGTTCGTCAACTCTTCTAACCGCCTGATAATAAGAATTCTTGGTAGTGTCCCGACGCTCTGAGAGCGACGGTTCCTTCAGACCCGATACAGGTAGGTTCGCAAGCACGGGTCCTGGCCCGGATCTTCTCCATGCGATGACCCTTCAAAACGTCGAAGCTCCATATAGTAAATATTCCTTCTCCTCAACCCTTCCCCAAGCAATAGTTAACTAGAGTTAAAAATTTGAAGCCGATTAGGCAAAGCATTCAGAAGCTGTCTTAGACGGGACGAGAAAATAGTATCTAGCAATAGGATGATTCTGCCATCATGGTCTCCAGTATTTAAGGCTTCACTAAACTCACGAAATTTAAAAATGTATTAAAAACACGAATTTTTAATATTTCTCAATTTTTATTTTGCAATATTGGAAGAAAAAAAATTGAT
Source organism: Cherax quadricarinatus (assembly GCF_038502225.1). Lineage (NCBI taxonomy): Eukaryota > Metazoa > Arthropoda > Malacostraca > Decapoda > Parastacidae > Cherax > Cherax quadricarinatus. The sequence continues at coordinate 53,104,785 of NC_091293.1, forward strand.
TCTGAGATTTTAAAGAAAGTCCAGTTTGACAGGGAAAAAACTAATTATTAAAAATTAAAAAAAGGCAAAAAAACAAAAACAAAAATATTTCACTGAAAAATTTGGACAGACTGGTTATTATTTTTGACATAAGATGCATCAGCCTTTAAATACTGAAGCCATTCGAAAATTTTGACTCAAATAATTTTAAATGAATGATTAAGCCTGAGCTTTCTACCACCTGCAGCTCACAAAACTGCCATCCCCACGAGCCCCTTTGGGGCGGGGCAGATGGCAGACCAGAGGCCTAGCTTCTCCCTGCGAGCCCCGTGAGGGCGGGGACTGTGGGACCGGGGTACACTTGGTCCCAAAGATGAGGGGGTACTTGTACCTCCTCCCATGGGAGACTTAGGTCTCGAGACACTCCCCAGACAGGGAGCCAAGGCCGGGTCACCACTCTTCAAAAAGACCCGGGCCGGGAGAGTACCGGCGAATAATAATAAAAAAAAATGAATGATTAAATGGAAATCAAAATTTATTTACGATATGCATCGTGCATTTACTTCATAATTTCATCACAGTGAATCTTCCTCTTTGGATAAATTAAATAAATCTATTTCGACTTTTTTTTATTATAAAAACAATAAAACTAAAAAAAAATATACAGGTTCTTTCTTTACGTCTCTTCTGCTTGTGTGGAAAATAGGTTGTAAACATTTAGTGTAAATTATAAAACATTTAACGAATGTGTGTTGAATTATTTTGGTGAGTTAGATTATAAATCTCTCTAAGAACTGATGTACAGTAATGGGAAAAAAATACATTGATCACTTAACATATGACACAGATTTCAGTGTTCTTTTACGAGTAACACAATAAATGAAAAACTTTCCTTTTTATCTGAAAGCGTACTTCAAAATATATATTTAGAAAATTGATACGACTTTTTCTTAAACGAAATCTAAATGTCAGTAACTAATGTACTGAGGTAAAATGTATAACTGGCGTATGTATTGCACCTCAGAAACATAACTGCATCAATGACTGGAACTTTGGAAGTGAACCGATCATACTTCTATTGGAATCCAAGCTAAGTCGCGAAAGCACACCACTTAATATGGGCTACATGTATAGAAAACCAGCACAGAATCGAATCTGGGTCTTTTGATTGTGAGCCCAAGGACCGACTGAGTCACGAGTCACTGCACTTACAAATATGATTTGTTTGGATGGTAAATTGGTTCACAGTTCACATCAGGAGAGGTTTATTTTATAAATCATTGGTTATTCTGCCTTGATGTACCCGAGTTCTAAACTTCCCTAATTCACTAACTTCCAAAACTTCCCTAAACTCACATGTTTTTATGTTTGCAGGTGTTCTTCAGCGTGTTGATGGGAGCAGTAAACGTGGGTCAAGCAACGCTGTACATGGAGGCCTTTGGCATAGCTCGCGGGGCAGCAGCTACAATCTTCAGCATCGTGGAGAGGCAGTCAACTATCGACCCGAGCAGCCCTCATGGGGACCGTCCTCCTGACGTTAAAGGAACAATCGGTAAGTAATATTCATGGGGAAGTATAAATCATACAGCTTCTGAAGAATAGAATGCAATCTCGTTTAATCCGAGAAAGGGGTGAGTGGTGCCAGTTCCTTGGATCAAGAACATTTTACCAGCATCAAAGCTCTCCCCGCTGAAGCGCCTGAACTGTTAAAACACTGAAGTTCTGACTGTTTTATGTGAATACAAATCGAGCCTTGATGGATGTTCTCTATTATGAAAATTAAATAAAAATGGATATAAATTACTAGGACTTTGAAGCATGAGGAGCCATTAGAGTCAATTTTTTTATTTTTGAAAGCTGCTACAGTCTTAGAGATGAAATATGACTCAATGTTAGTCTTCCTAGATTCACCAGACTCGCAAACATTCCACAACATCGCCTCAAACGTCATAAATTCTGTTCTAATCCGTCTTCCCTTTTAATTTGTGCTCCACATTAACACTTCCCAGCAGTCTCTCATTCATCTTCGACAGAGTTTAAGGACGTGCACTTCAACTATCCCTCGAGGCCCGACGTGGAGATCCTGAATGGAGTGAGCCTGAGGGTTGACCCTGGACAGACGGTGGCACTGGTTGGAGCCTCAGGCTGTGGCAAGTCCACTTGTATCCAACTGGTGCAAAGATTTTACGACCCCATAAAAGGAAGCGTAAGGCTCTCTCGTCATTTGATACATTTTCTAGTTCACCTGTGCATGGGATGGGAATGGGAGGCAGTCGAGTTTAATCCAAGGAAGTGAGGGGGAGATCCAATTCTCTAGTCTAGAACAATAGGCCTCCACTGGGATCTAGACACCGCCTTTGAACGGAGTCGACGACTAACTCTCTTCCTTTGGTCGCTCCTAACACAAAGTAATCAGACACCGATTTTTCCGTTTTTTGTAAACTTATCAGATATAAAAATTGACGCTTGTCACAATTTTGTATTTCGTCTTTTACTATTGGAGTACTAGAACCTCATAAACTTTCATCTACTAATAAATGTGGAACTAACGATTCCTCTTAAAACACTTTCCAAGCAGAAGAAACGAAGATATTTATGATTGATATGATTTATATCGTACATTGTATTCTTTTGTAATAACAGTAAAGCGACTGGCTTCGTTACACATGGTGGTGCTGGTATAATCGTCAAGAAACAAGTGTCTCCTGACACATGCAGATGATTTACCTTCATTTATTCCTTCCGAGCTAGGCTTTTACACCCCATTAAAAAATTGGTTTTCTGCAGAATAGCGTATTCTAAAATGAGATGATACACTTACGGGAATCCTAAAGACTTCGTTGTACTTTAAATAATTTAATATGTGCTATTGCTAAGATGTTTGTTATTGTTGTTATATTTAAGATACAAATGTATTTATTCCTGAATTAAGAATAAGCTATAAAACATTTTGTGATTAGATTTGTGGCTATCTTTGAATCCTCATTTTTTAATAGAGAGAGAGAGAGAGAGAGAGAGAGAGAGAGAGAGAGAGAGAGAGAGAGAGAGAGAGAGAGAGAGAGAGAGAGAGAGAGAGAGGGTATCTCCAAATGAAAAAATATGTTGGCTAGCTGTCAGTCAGCAAATATGAAAATTGTATACGTGCTAGTGCATAACTTGAGTCCTCTGGCAGTGTAGAAACTGTTCTTGTTGCCATGTACTTGGGTAAACACTTTAACCATGTTGTGTTGTGCATAAGAAGTAACAATTAGAGAGAAAGAGAGAAAATGCAAAGAAGCATTAGCAATAAACAAAATTATCATTTATCTGGTCTTGAGGTGTTGAGTATGGACACAGGTGCTGCTGGACGGTCGGCCCCTCACTTCGCTGAACCTGGGTTGGCTTCGTGACCAGGTAGGCGTGGTGGGGCAAGAACCGGTGCTATTTGCTACCAGCATCGCCGACAACATCCGTTACGGCCGGCTGAGCGCCTCCATGCTGGAAGTGGAGCATGCAGCTCAGGAAGCCAACGCCCACGACTTTATCATGCAGTTTCCCCAGGTAGTATGTATGTATATATATGACTCACGAAATCGTAATGACACGATTGCAAACAAACCATACGACGGGAGGGGTTTGAACCCGCGGGTTCAAACCCCACCCGTGGTATGGTTTATGTATACACAGTTTGACCAAAGTAAGGGAAAGGGAGATTCCGGGCGAGTTCTTTGGGTATCGTTCACGTGCTGTGTTGGATGGAAAGCAGAACGCCGATACTTAGGGAAACACAAAGACAGTGGAGGAAGTCCATGTCAGACAATGTTTGTTTAAAGACGACTTCTTTTCAGTCAAAGACTTGAAAAAATTTCGTCTTGAACGAAACGTTGTCTAATGAAAAATTGATATGGTATGAAAGTTTTTGAATAACCACATTCTCTGTTTCTTGGAAATGCCAAGAAAAATCACGAAAATGCTTGGTTGGTTGGTTAGTTTCTTGAAAGGGTTTAAGACTATCGGCTACACTAGGAGTCATGTGGAACTTGTCCACCACAAGCAAGAATACTTAAAATCTCTAAAATACGGATTAAACCAGACTTTCGAATATTTACACTGGGAACGATACACCTCTCGGTGCATATAATCTTTTGAAATCGCTTGAATGGTTAATGGGGTACACGAAATCGCAATAAAAGGATTACTAGCAAGCCACAGAACGGATGGGACTCTAACCCATGGCAGTTGAATCCTGAAACTCGCAGGCCAGCGTGCTTAACTGCTGGACCACATGAACTAGTTAGTTGTGCCACCTAAACGGCTAGTTTATTGTGCATCCCATGCTCATCCTGTGAGTGGCAGTGCAAAAATCAATGATTATAGCGGTCACGGTGGGTCTTTATCAGTCCCCACTGAGCATTGTTATGTCACTAGAAAGAAATGTTAGTCATTTCATATTTTACAATTACGTCAGATAGTTAATGTACACAGTATAGTATGGAATACAATCTCAAAAATGTGATGTCTTATTTCCACTGAAAAAAATTATCATACTTGGGTTACAATCTCTTCTGTAACAACCGTTCTTTCATCTGGTCGATGCATAATGTGAATACAACCTTAAGATTTCAGGTATCTTATCATTAACAATTAGGTGCTTTGCCATATCCTGTAAGGTCTGTATGAAAGTGTCTCTGAAAGGTTGGATGTTTGGGCGTTCAAAAATAAAATGTTCCAGTGTATGACCTTGTCTCTGTCCATACACTTTACATTTTAAGCCATTGATATTTCCATACAAGTCGTACTACCAGAGATACTTATAGCCTCGCCTTAGTCTAACAGAGACAACATCTTGCAGCCTACTGACCTTGTTCCTTTCTCTACAGACATGTTTAACTTAACACATTTCTTTATAGTGGATAATGTATTTGCTAGCTCCTGTCTGTTCTGTTGTACCCTTAAGCTCGTTTGTTGGTTCCTTTCTGACAATGTTTCTTAAACTTCTGTTTAAAAAGCAAAAATTATACTCAACGTTCTTTTTATTTAATTCCTGTTTAACCGACCAGTGGTTAAACACTCAAATCAGCTAGTTTTAGGATTCGTCTGCAGTGGGTTCGAATTCCACTTGATCTGTGATTTGGTTATTGGGCTTAAAAGAATATCGACTACAGTTGGGTCATTAAGGTCGCAAGTGTCCTTTTCACTGCAAAAAAATGAATACTTTAATCACTTAAATAGGGACTAAAATAAACTCTTGAAAATATATTCGCTGATAATAATATACCTCTCGATGTATATATCCTGTGTGAAATCGCTGGAAATTTGTCTCTCACTGTGACCAAACTGCATAGTTTTTATTATATTTTTCTATTTGATATGCATATGAACTCTTAAGTGTAAATTTATTTTTCTGATCACTTTTTTAAGTGAGAAATTTATTTATTTATTTTTTAAATTTCAGCAAAGTTTCCCTAGAATATACAGACATAAGTTTGCTCAAAGATGGTTTTCTGTTATTATAACGCCCTTTAAAATTAATGAGGCTCCTCTATTTTAGTTTAGACTGTTAAATCTTTCCTAGGTTAGGTTGCGTTAGCTAACGTTAGGTCACATACAATAAGCAAATTAGGAAAAACAAGACATCACGTGATACGTCTGACAACGAAAAGACCGAGGAAAAATAGGTAACGTGGAATGGTTGACGTGTATATCATTCTTGGTGTGGACTGGTGTATCATTCTTGGTGTGAGAATGGACTGGTCTGTGTATTAGCCATGGTGTGAGAATAGACTGGTCTGTGTATCAGTCATCGTGTGAGAATGGACTGATATGTGTATCAGTCATGGTGTGAGAATGGACTGGTCTGTGTATCAGTCATGGTGTGAGAATGGACTGGTCTGTGTATCAGTCATGGTGTGAGAATGGACTGGTCTGTGTATCAGTCATGGTGTATGAATGGACTGGTCTGTGTATCAGCCATCGTGTGAGAATGGACTGGTTTGTGTATCATCCATGGTGTGAGAATGGACTGGTCTGTGTATCAGTCTTGGTGTGAGAATGGGCTGGTCTGTGTATCAGTCATGATGTGAGAATGGACTGGTCTGTGTATCAGTCATGGTGTGAGAATGGACTGGTCTGTGTATCAGTCATGGTGTATGAATGGACTGGTCTGTGTATCAGCCATCGTGTGAGAATGGACTGGTTTGTGTATCATCCATGGTGTGAGAATGGACTGGTCTGTGTATCAGTCTTGGTGTGAGAATGGGCTGGTCTGTGTATCAGTCATGGTGTGAGAATGGATTGGTGTATCATTCTTGGTGTGAGAATTGACTAGTCTATCAGTCACGGCGTGAGAATGGACTGGCATGTGTATCAGTCATGGTGTGAGAATGTACTGGTCTGTCTATCAGTCATGGTGTGAGAATGGACTGGTCTGTGTATCAGTCTTGGTGTGAGAATGGACTGGTCTGTGTATCAGTCATGGTGTGAGAATGGACAGGCCTGTCTATCAGTCATGGTGTGAGAATGGACTGGTCTGTGTATCAGTCTTGGTGTGAGAATGGACTGGTCTGTGTATCAGTCTTGGTGTGAGAATGGGCTGGTATGTGTATCAGCCATGGTACCAGTGAGAATGGACTGGTCTGTGTATCAGTCATGGTGTGAGAATGGACTGGTATGTGTACCAGTCTTGGTGTGAGAATGGACTGGTCTGTGTATCAGTCTTGGTGTGAGAATGGACTGGTATGTGTATCAGTCATGGTGTGAGAATGGACTGGTCTGTGTATCAGTCTTGGTGTGAGAATGGACTGGTCTGTGCATCAGTCTTGGTGTGAGAATGGACTGGTCTGTGTATCAGTCTTGGTGTGAGAATGGACTGGTCTGTGTATCAGTCTTGGTGTGAGAATGGACTGGTCTGTGTATCAGTCATGGTGTGAGAATGGACTGGTCTGTGTATCAGTCATGGTGTAAGAATGGACTGGTCTGTGTATCAGTCATGGTGTGAGAATGGACTGGTCTGTGTATCAGTCATGGTGTGAGAATGGACTGGTCTGTGTATCAGTTATGGTGTGAGAATGGACTGGTCTGTGTATCAGTCATGGTGTGAGAATGGACTGGTCTGTGTATCAGTCATGGTGTGAGAATGGACTGGTCTGTGTATCAGTCTTGGTGTGAGAATGGACTGGTATGTGTATGTTATTGTGATAGGAGATGCTAATAGGATGTAGTATTTACTTTTGAGTTAGCTTTTCGCTTTCTGTCTCTCCAGAAATACGAGACGCAGGTGGGAGAGCGTGGAGCCCAGATGTCTGGGGGTCAGAAACAGAGGATAGGCATTGCGCGAGCGCTGGTGCGACAGCCTCGCTTGCTACTGTTGGACGAGGCTACAGCTGCCCTTGATAACCACAGCGAGACGCTGGTGCAGCGAGCGCTGGATAAGGTCAGTGGACTAACCTACTTGATACTCATTTTACCACCATCATTTTCTTATGAGGTTCCCATCGCTAACTTCTTAACATTTCTTGTAAACTTTCAAATACTGTTTTCTTTATTTTTTGTTAGGTTAGGTGACGTTAGTGGTTTTTTTCATGTTAGGTTAGGTAAATTTAGGTTATACGTTCAGTTAGATTAGTTTTAGGTTAGTTTAGGTTTAGCTAGGTTTATTTATATAAACCTGATAAAATATATATATGATCACAAGCAAGAAAATAAAAAAAATGGACAACACAGGAGTTTACTTGTGTGGTGCGATCCTTGAGTGGTGGATAATAACGAGTTAAGGTGATGACGAATCAGGGTGATGACGGGTCAGGGTGATGACGGGTCAAGGGTGATGACGGGTCAGGGTGATGATGGGTCAGGGGTGATGGCGGGTCAGAGGTGATGACGGGTCAGAGGTGATGACGGGTCAGGGGTGATGACAGGTCTGAGTAATAATCGGTCAGGGCGATGGTGGGTCAGGGTAATGACGGGTGAGGGTGACGACGAGTCAGGGGGATGGCGGGTGAGGGTGATGATGGGTCAAGGTGATGACGGGTCAGGGTGATAATAGGTCACTATGATGATGAGTCAAGGTGCGAGCGAATGAAAGGCCGATCATTATCACATTATGTTACTTGATTAACTCCAGAAGAAACAGAAAAATACTTCTTTTTAAGCTTCCATCTTTGGAATCATTGTGATTTTATCTAGCATGGTATTGTGACTTATACTTACATAATATTGTGACTTATACTTACATAATATTGTGACTTATACTTACATAATATTGTGATATACTTACGTAATATTATGACTTATACTTACATAATATTGTGACTTATACTTACATAATATTGTGACTTATACTTACATAATATTGTGACTTATACTTACATAATATTGTGACTTATACTTACATAATATTGTGACTTATACTTACATAATATTGTGACTTATACTTACATAATATTGTGACTTATACTTACATAATATTGTGACTTATACTTACATAATATTGTGACTTATACTTACATAATATTGTGACTTATACTTACATAATATTGTGACTTATACTTACATAATATTGTGACTTATACTTACATAATATTGTGACTTATACTTACATAATATTGTGACTTATACTTACATAATATTGTGACTTATACTTACATAATATTGTGACTTATACTTACATAATATTGTGACTTATACTTACATAATATTGTGACTTATACTTACATAATATTGTGACTTATACTTACATAATATTGTGACTTATACTTACATAATATTGTGACTTATACTTACATAATATTGTGACTTATACTTACATAATATTGTGACTTATACTTACATAATATTGTGACTTATACTTACATAATATTGTGACTTATACTTACATAATATTGTGACTTATACTTACATAATATTGTGACTTATACTTACATAATATTGTGACTTATACTTACATAATATTGTGACTTATACTTACATAATATTGTGACTTATACTTACATAATATTGTGACTTATACTTACATAATATTGTGACTTATACTTACATAATATTGTGACTTATACTTACATAATATTATGACTTATACTTACATAATATTGTGACTTATACTTACATAATATTGTGACTTATACTTACATAATATTGTGACTTATACTTACATAATATTGTGACTTATACTTACATAATATTATGACTTATACTTACATAATATTGTGACTTATACTTACATAATATTGTGACTTATACTTACATAATATTGTGACTTATACTTACATAATATTATGACTTATACTTACATAATATTATGACTTATACTTACATAATATTGTGACTTATACTTACATAATATTGTGACTTATACTTACATAATATTGTGACTTATACTTACATAATATTGTGACTTATACTTACATAATATTGTGACTTATACTTACATAATATTGTGACTTATACTTACATAATATTATGACTTATACTTACATAATATTATGACTTATACTTACATAATATTATGACTTATACTTACATAATATTGTGACTTATACTTACATAATATTATGACTTATACTTACATAATATTGTGACTTATACTTACATAATATTGTGACTTATACTTACATAATATTATGACTTATACTTACATAATATTATGACTTATACTTACATAATATTGTGACTTATACTTACATAATATTATGACTTATACTTACATAATATTGTGACTTATACTTACATAATATTGTGACTTATACTTACATAATATTATGACTTATACTTACATAATATTGTGACTTATACTTACATAATATTGTGACTTATACTTACATAATATTGTGACTTATACATACATAATATTGTGACTTATACTTACATAACATTGTGATATACTTACATAATATTATGACTTATACTTGCATAATATTGTGACTTATACTTACATAATATTATGACTTATACTTACATAATATTGTGACTTATACTTACATAATATTATGACTTATACTTACATAATATTGTGACTTATACTTACATAACATTGTGACTTATACTTACATAATATTGTGACTTATACTTACATAATATTGTGATATACTTACGTAATATTATGACTTATACTTACATAATATTATGACTTATACTTACATAATATTGTGACTTATACTTACATAATATTGTGACTTACACTTACATAATATTGTGACTTATACTTACATAATATTGTGACTTATACTTACATAATATTGTGACTTATACTTACATAATATTGTGACTTATACTTACATAATATTGTGACTTATACTTACATAATATTGTGACTTATACTTACATAATATTGTGACTTATACTTACATAATATTGTGACTTATACTTACATAATATTGTGACTTATACTTACATAATATTGTGACTTATACTTACATAATATTGTGACTTTTACTTACATAGTATTGTGACTTATACTTACATAATATTGTGACTTATACTTACATAATATTGTGACTTTTACTTACATAGTATTGTGACTTATACTTACATAATGCTGTGACGTTTCCTTACATAATACAGCAGAAACTTCACATTTCAGAAGAAGGAATCACAGTACCATGGCTGGGACAATTTACAATTTTTCACACTAAGGAATGGAAAGTACAGACGTCATTTAGCCACATCTACGTTATTTTATGTATGTGTTTCTGTCTTGCAGAATGCTAAAAACGCGTTTCCTACAATTTTGAAAAAATTATCTGTTAATGATTCTGGATACTCAGATTTACCGTTTCTTATGTCACGTAACTTTTCTTGAAACTTTTCCTTTATTCAAAGATATTAACATGAATGTTATATATAAAATTCTAGGTGACGTTAAAAGGCTACCTGATCTGAATTCTACGGAATATGTATGATTACGTTTACCTGGAGCACCAGGTTAGGTTAGGTCAGGTTTGCCAGGAAACAGGACAAGTGTTTCCTGACGCGGGTCTTAGTTATATGATGACACGCCGCTGCAGCTCATGGTTATCTGACCGTGATCTTCCATTGGGTTACCGGTCCTCCGGTTTAAAAATTATTATAACCATTAGTATATGTGGAGCACCGGTATCATGTAGGTCACTTATAGGTGGGAAATAAGTAGGCTCCATCATCCGCTAGCTAACTGCAAGAATGACACAATAACTAATGGTAATTTCTAGGTGTATTATTAGTATCATATTCATGAGAAAGCGCTGGACCTGTAGGGTGCCGTACAACACCTAGGGTAAACCATACCACGGGCGGGATTTGAACCCGCGGTCAGAGAGTCTCTGACCGCGGGTTCAAATCTCACCCGTGGTATGGTTTGTTTGCAATCGTGTCATTACGATTTCGTGAGTCGAGTCAACATCTAGGGTACTGGAGAATATAAGGCTTGAATCAAGCAAGAGGAGGGTAGCTTCAGTGCCTTGGATCAAGAGAGCTTCACCAGCGCCTTTGCTCTCCCAACCACCTTCCCTTCTGCTTCCTTGAAGAGAAACATGAACAACATATTTTGTCCAAATTGTGTTTAACTTTACAGAGAAAATACTGAAAAAAAATCCAGGTTTACGATTAAAATAACACATATGTTTCCGAATGCTTTTTTTTTTATACATAAATAAATGTTCATCATATTTTCTTCAGTTAAAAACTTACGAAATGACTACATGCAAATGTATGAAAAGTGAAAAAAATGTTACAGTGAGGTTTTATAAAGCCAGTGTGAACATTTCGAATATAATCTGTTAAAGTTTTAAACAATGTTTACGGTATATATCACATTTGATAAGACTTGCTTTAATATGACTTACATAGTCTGGTTCATATATAAAGTGTTCCACTGATTTTCGTGTATAAACCACCTGCTGAAAATTTGCTATCTTTCCTAAGAAAGGAACCGATAAGTCACGAAAGGTCTTGGAATTTGTTTCTTTGTTCATCGTTGTTCAATTGCCCACAGAGGCACTCAGGCATACTAAACTTGGCAAATCTCCTTTAAATGCCAGCTGCAATTCTTGGGTTGTAATCGTCACAGGTCAGCCAGGGCCGCACCACCATCATCGTAGCTCACCGCCTCTCCACCATCAGGACGGCGGATAAGATAGTGGCCTTCGATAAAGGCAGAGTGGTAGAGGAAGGCACCCACGAGGACCTCATGTTACAGCGGGGTCTCTACTACAAGCTGGTGACAGCCCAACTCTCACCTGGGGATCTGAACACTCAAACAGGTAAGTGAATAGTTAATCCGGTTTAAAGCCTATTGCCAGCTAGAGTCCTTAAGGGAGGAACTCACCTGTACACAAACTTCATGAATTCCTTTAATCAATCACACAGGATTGTGTTAACTTGATCTTGTGAACTTCGCTTAAAAAATGATTGTTTTGACAAATCTTTTAGCATGTTACCGAAGAATACCAAATACAGAGAGGAAAAAAAAACAGTAAATCGAAAAAATGCTCACTGATCCACCCTGACCTAAGTCATCCCCTCTTACACAGGCTCTCATGAAACCCCGGGTACCAGACCCAGGGAGGAGTTGGAAACTATGATTTCAGTGGCGGAGATCACCCAGGAGATTATACAGGAGCTGGCTGCCAAGGCTCCCTCCTCCAGGTGTCCAAGTGTTAGGAGCTCTTTTCGTAGACGCTGTCCTCCTTCGTCCAAGTTCGATGTTTCTGCACACTCCAAGCACACGGTTTCTACAGACGAAGTGAGTCCTGTCACTGAGACTGACTGGTGCAGACTTCTGTGATAGCGTGAGACATTGTTTTACTGAAATTTCTTTTTCTGCATCTACATTCACTTGTTTTGTGTCTATTATTATCATTATTTATTATTATTATTATTATTATTATTATTATTATTATTATTATTATTATTATTATTATTATTATTATATATTTTTATTTTTATTAATATATTCAATGAAAATGCTAACGCCCCGTACTTATCATTCAGCATTTTCAATATTTCACCATTACTGTCTCAGACATTCCAGGAGGTGGAGGAGGACGAGGACAGACAGGTCACTCTGTATAAGATCCTTATGATGAACCTTCCAGAGTGGCCATACATCCTGCTGGGCGTCATCTGCTCGGCAATGATGGGCGCCACCACCCCTATCTTCGCTATCCTCTTTGGGGAAGTGTTAGGGGTAGGTTTGGAGGAAGGAAATGAATAATATTATTATTACATTTTTGTGAAGCAGTAAATCCGTGAGGGGTCATTTAACGCATGCAGTGATGGAAGCTGTGTAGGCTCGGTCCTTCCTTCGCTAATCACAGGATAGATACGCTACTCCCGCAACCCGTTTCATCCATTCCGGGAAAAGAAGATGGTTGCTGAAGTGTATTCTGGGTGGGACGAGATGTGTAAAATGGTGCTGGTAAGAAGTCATTGGGCTGTATTTGCAGTATGTCTTGGGGGTAACTAATTTCGAAGCCGATCCCTATTTAAAATATACTTCCACCTTCCAATATGGAATTTACGACAGTCTATCATTGTTTACTGCTAGATAAACAGGGGGTTATAAGTTTAAGGAAATACCCACAGGAGTTAACCTGGGTTCTTTGATTGTGAGTCTTAGGCCCGACTGAGTCATGAGTCACTGTACTTCTTGCAAATTTGGTTTATTTGGTTGGTAAATACGTTCACGGGGGTGCAGGATGAAATCATATGAATAATCGAAATTGTTAAAAAAATAAATATTTTCATTAAGGGGAGTTTAAGAACAGATTAGTTTTCGAAAATAATTTTGTGCAAATATTATGCAAATCATCAAGAAAATAAACCATACCACGGGTGGGAATAGAACCCGCGGTCAGAGAGTCTCAAAACTCCAGACCGTCGCGTTAGCCATGGTATGGTTTGTCTGCAATCGTGTCATTTCGTGAGTCATCAAGAAAATAACTGGTATAGGCTCGATCTTTGTTTGCTAATAGCTGCCCTGCCTGTGATCATTCAGACTGCTGGTGATATTCCTGTTATTAACACAGTGTGGTTTATAGGAAATCTCTCAGACTTGGCACTCAGTGTGGTGCGGCATTTGACACAATATGTAATTCTCGACGCTTGTTTTTCCTACAGTTATTTGAGCAGTTATGTACTGATACCATGTCAAAAATATCATACAAAACTTTAAGTTATCGACATGTAGACGTTCTTAGCTGATTATTTTTTGCAGTATCATGCTAGATAATTCGCATGTACAAGAGAAAGGCATCCCAGCTTCAGATAACCCCAGCTTCCTCTAACATTCCCTGAGGTAAGCATGAGGCCCAGAAGCTTTAATTCAAAACCCTCCTTAATGGGCCTGGGGCCTGTAGCTCAATACCATCAAAAGTCCTAAGAGCGGTAGCTCAACACCCTCAAGAAATTCAGAAAGTGTAGTTCGATACCATTAATTAGTCCGGAAACTGTAGGTCAACACCTTTAAACGATTTTGGAACTAGAAATGAACCGTCTGATACACAAGTGATGTTCGAGATATAGGAGACAGGAGCGTGCGATACATAGCCTTTAGTAAATCAGGAGCTGGACCTGAATACCAAAAGAGATATCAGACCAAAAATCTGGCGTTCAACCTCAGTAAATACAGATAGATAAGTATTGGGGCCAGGAATTGTAGCTCGCCACCTTCAACAGACGTAGAAGCTGGAGGTCAACCTGGACCTCTTAGTGCACTGACCTACAGCTCCTTGGCTTCATGAATGAGTTAAGCTACAGCTTCCGAACCTGCTGAGGAAGTCGAGCTAAAACTATTGGGTCGATTTAAGCATTTGAGATACAACTTCTGGGCTTTTTGAGAGTGGAGATTTATATCGCTTGAGAGTGTTGGACTTGAAACTTAAGGAATACTAGAGTACGAAGGTTGTCTAGAACTGGAATTACTTCTCTCAGTTGCAAAGCGACAGAAGTACTAGTGTTCTTTCGCTCTTTTTATAATACTTACTGTGGCATGTTTACAGACTCTGTCACTAGCAGAGGAAAGTGAGGCGAGAAGAGAGGCCAACCACTACGCTCTCATGTTTCTGGTTCTCGGGACTGTTATTGCTTTCGCCATGTTCATGCAGGTATTGTACTCTCTCTCTCTCATTCTAATTTTTAACTAAAAAATCTATAAACGGAAGAATTCCTGTATAAGCACATTTTTTTTTTTCAACAAGTCGGCCGTCTCCCACCGAGGCAGGGTGACCCAAAAAAGAAAGAAAATCCCCAAAAAGAAAATACTTTCATCATCATTCAACACTTTCACCACACTCGCACATTATCACTGTTTTTGCAGAGGTGCTCAGAATACAACAGTCTAGAAGCATACACATATAAAGATACACAACATATCCCTCCAAACTGCCAATATCCCAAACCCCTCCTTTAAAGTGCAGGCATTGTACTTCCCATTTCCAGGACTCAAGTCCGACTATATGAAAATAACCGGTTTCCCTGAATCCCTTCACTAAATATTACCCTGCTCACACTCCAACAGATCGTCAGGTCCCAAGTACCATTCGTCTCCATTCACTCCTATCTAACACGCTCACGCACGCTTGCTGGAAGTCCAAGCCCCTTACCCACAAAACCTCCTTTACCCCATCTCTCCAACCCTTTCGAGGACGACCCCTACCCCGCCTTCCTTCCCCTATAGATTTATATGCTTTCCATGTCATTCTACTTTGATCCATTCTCTCTAAATGACCAAACCACCTCAACAACCCCTCTTCTGCCCTCTGACTAATACTTTTATTAACTCCACACCTTCTCCTAATTTCCACACTCCGAATTTTCTGCATAATATTTACACCACACATTGCCCTTAAACAGGACATCTCCACTGCCTCCAACCGTCTCCTCGCTGCTGCATTTACCACCCAAGCTTCACACCCATATAAGAGTGTTGGTACTACTATACTTTCATACATTCCCTTCTTTGCCTCCATAGATAACGTTTTTTGACTCCACATATACCTCAACGCACCACTCACCTTTTTTCCCTCATCAATTCTATGATTAACCTCATCCTTCATAAATCCATCCGCCGACACGTCAACTCCCAAGTATCTGAAAACATTCACTTCTTCCATACTCCTCCTCCCCAATTTGATATCCAATTTTTCTTTATCTAAATCATTTGACACCCTCATCACCTTACTCTTTTCTATGTTCACTTTCAACTTTCTACCTTTACACACATTCCCAAACTCATCCACTAACCTTTGCAATTTTTCTTTAGAATCTCCCATAAGCACAGTATCATCAGCAAAAAGTAACTGTGTCAATTCCCATTTTGAATTTGATTCCCCTTAATTTAATCCCACCCCTCTCCCAAACACCCTAGCATTTACTTCCTTTACAACCCCATCTATAAATATATTAAACAACCATGGTGACATTACACATCCCTGTCTAAGACCTACTTTTACCGGGAAGTAGTCTCCCTCTCTTCTACACACCCTAACCTGAGCCTCACTATCCTCATAAAAACTCTTTACAGCATTTAATAACTTACCACCTATTCCATATACTTGCAACATCTGCCACATTGCTCCTCTATCCACTCTATCATATGCCTTTTCTAAATCCATAAATGCAATAAAAACTTCCCTATCTTTATCTAAATACTGTTCACATATATGCTTCAATGTAAACACCTGATCTACACATCCCCTACCCACTCTAAAACCTCCTTGCTCATCCGCAATCCTACATTCTGTCTTACCTCTAATTCTTTCAATTATAACATATCTTAATAAAATATCTTAGGTAAATATATGAAGAGAGATTTTCTACTGAACGGTCTTTAAAACTCTCTCCGACCAGCTAGTGCAGTCTTGATGGCCAGGTATATGCATCTCACTGTTTCCAGTTGCCTCTACAACTCTCCCTCTCCTCTTACCATCAGCTGATAGGGTAACTGAGGCAACAAGCCGGCAAGCAAGTGAAATGACCAGTAATGCAGATCATTCTTTACAAGACCTTTCGGTCAGAGATGAGATTTGTTAGGTATTGATGAAGCTCAATACTGAGCGAAAGGTCGACCTTCTGCAGTGGCTTTGGATAATATACAGAAATTGTATCCCGAAATGAAAGTGATTCAGAAATAGGTTTTGAGCAGTATTCATTATTCATTTATTACAATATTACAAGCAAATACACAACAGTAAAATCATAGAACATTATAATAAGAAAAATAATAATAATAATAATAATAATAATAATACAGGAAGTCGTGGATAGGTTCTTGGAAACTGCGACTTTAAGCGAAACGATGTATAACGAAATCAATTTTACCATAGGCTAACTGATACAAACAAAAGTTGCTGTGCCAATTGAGAGCTGAGAGGGAGGGCAGTAGTGCTGAAGACGCCATGACAATTGAGTATGTCGCTCTGGGGCGCTATAAAGTCGTACATTTAATCTTTTATTTACATTTTTATTATTTTAAGTATCACATATTTTTTCAGAATTATATAAGAAATACGTTACATATCACAGAAACCGAATACAAACAGCCATAAGGGAGGAAATTGGCATAATAAAGCTCGGTAAGCAGCTGCCGCTTCTTTGTCAGCACTTGCAGACTCTCCTATTATTTGTATGTTTGTATGTCAGTACTAGAACTCTGGTTTTTCTTTAGATCTTCAAATGAACTTAAAGCCTTCAATTGTACGGCCATTAGCGAATATGGAGAGTTATGCCGATGCATGTTCTCCATCCAGATATTTAAAAATCTTTTCATATTTTCCATTCCTGGCCAGGAATCGATTTATCTTCTTCATCAACGTACGAAACGACGTTGAACGAAACGACGTTAAGTGAGGACTTCCTGTAATAATAATATTAATAATAACACAAGCTATTCAAAGTACTTATTATCATGCAGTAAGACCATCGGCAGATCTACATGTTTTCACTGTCTGGTGAGAGACTGACTTCACGACTTCGCAAGCTGCTATTGGAAGCCATGCTCAAGCAGGAGGTGGCCTGGTTTGATGACCACAACAATTCAGTAGGTGCGCTATGTTCCCGGCTGTCTGGGGACGCTGCTGCTGTACAGGGGGTGAGTAGATGGTGTATAAGTGGGGTGTATATGTAGACTTTGTAGAATAGTGTTTTGTAGTAGAAAATTATTGGGGGGGGAGGGTAGTAGTTGCTCAGTTGACAATGAGTGCCAAGGAATGATGACGATTTTTTTGTGGTATGTGGTTTAAATGGATACTGGAGACCTGATGGTCTATTCCATAGCTAAGATACTGCTAGCTCAGTTAAAACGTTGACTCTGAGCAGTTGAAGTTTGAGTAATATATCAGAAGGCTCTCTTCCTATTCTGTACTTACTCAAACCTCAGTTTGAAAAATTAAGTAAAGATAATTATCATGCCTACATGTTTAGTTAATAAGAAAAGTAGAATTAGAGCATATACTATTTCAAGAGCTACTACTACTTTTAATATTACTTCATTTTCCATTATTACTTTTCTTACTACTAATCCCTACAGGTTTAGCGCTCCCCATGATAATTTTACTACTACTATGCCCTGGATGGTCTATGATCAGTCAGTCATCTTGAGTGGTTAACGCAAGTGGTGTCAGTAGTAGTAGTAGTAGTAGTAGTAGTAGTATTAGTAGTAGTAGTAGTAGTAGTAGTGGTAGTAGTAGTGGTAGTATAAGCAGTAAAAGCAGAAGTCATTTCAGTATTAGTAGTTGTAACGTCGGTATCTTTAACATGATTGCTATCAGTTAGGTATCTTGGGTTCCGAAACATTTCGCCTTCTTAGTAGGCTTCTTCAGTCGAACGCAGAGGTAATTACACAGCAGAAGCTGTAGAGAGTTGAAGATGATGTGATCAGTCCTTCGGCCTTGAAGTAGTTTTGAGGTGTTTAGGCCCTCAGTTTGGCGAGGAGTTCACTTCCGATGTCTTGAATAATGTAAGGCCTAAGCATTGTTCATGGTTATCGAGCTGAACATCTCTCCAGGCTGAGGGAGTGACCACAACGAAACTATTTCTTCAAGGCTGATAACCTGATTACATCATTTTTCCCTCTCCATTGCTTCTGCTGTCTTCATATTTAGTCAACTTTGCATTCGACTGCAAAAGCCAACCGTGTAGTTGAAACGTTCTGAAAATTAAGAATCCTCTTTAAGACATCTAAAACGGATGAATGTAGCAAAGACTGTAATAACAGAAAGAATTCCAGGAGCCAGTTTATACCTTAGACCTTATATTCACTAATAATAAAGTCCTGGTTCAGAACATTATAGTAACATATATAGTAAATTCAGTCTATAAAAACAGAAGTTTAGGCATGCATGCCAACCGGTCATAATCAACAAAATATACAAAAATGTGGGCATGTTTAACAAATTAACATAAACAACAATAACATTAACTTAGCGCTAATGAATCGTGAGCTTGCTGAAACATGCTGTGATGATTAATTTAATAAATGATGACTTAGTATATCGAGAGGATGAGCTCACTGGAATTAGAAGGTTGCTCCAGACACTTAACCGTTAGGAAGGAGAAATATGACCCAAATGAGTTAGTTCTTCATGAATGAGACACAAAATGCTGCAGATATCTCCGTGGAAATATAAACGCAAATGAAGTATAATGTGATCCTTTATTGACAACGTTTCACCCACACAGTGGGCTTTTTCAAGTCACACACGGATCTACCTGGGGTTGGAAGGTACGAGAGTATTTTTAGTCAGAATGTTGAGGTCAGGTGGAGAATGCTGCATCTGATGATCTACCGGGTGGGGTTATAGAGTCTTGGGTAGCTTGGCAGGGGTATTGGACAAGTTGTAGACCTTCTGCAGTGTTCTATGTTCTTATGTGGGATAGCGATGAAGAAGTTTCTTGGCGAGTGGTTCAGCTATGTTATAGAAGCCATTGTTCTGGTTGAAATTGTTGGTTATAGAGATAAGCGATGATTCCAGGATTCTTCTGTATTGAGTGTTGTCTTCTGTGGCTATAAGTCTTGAGTTTCTGTAGTTAATTAAATGGTTGTGTGAATTGCGATGTTGTACACAGGCATTCCTTGTATCGTCAGTCCTGCTTGCATATTGGTGTTCTGAAATGCGTGTTTGGAGGTCTCTTGATGTTTCGCCCACATATAATTTGTTGCAGTCATTACAAGGGATTATGTATACCCCTGCAGAGGATGGAGGCTTGTCCTGTCTACTACTGGTGATGTCCTTGATGGTCGTGGTTGTGGAGGTAGATACTTGGAATGATGTTTTGGCAAAGATGTTGGAAACATGTTTGGCAATGGAGTTGTTGGGGAGGACTATGTATCTCTTCTCGGCAGTGTCTTCTCTGGGTGTGTTGAAGATGTTTAATGCCCGCCGTCTGCAGTCTCTGATGAAGTGACGAGGATAGTGGAGTTTAGAAAATACTTGTTCAATTATAGTGCATTCTTCCTCAAGGAACTCATTGCTGCAGATTCTGAGTGCACGTAGGAAGAAGCCTATAATCACACCACGTTTGGTTTTGGTGTCGTGGTGAGAGTAGAAGTGGAGAAGATCGTTTTGGTTGGTGGGTTTTCGATAGACTTTAAAACGAAGTTCGTGGTCAGCTTTGCAGAGCAGAACATCAAGGAAAGGAAGAGTGTTGTCGACTTCTTCTTCAAGTGTGAACTGGATTGAAGGCTCGACCTGGTTGAGCTTGTCTTGGAGAGCTTGAACGTTGAAGCGTTTAGGAGTTATGAGGAGAATGTCGTCAACATAACGGAGCCAGGTGACAGACGAAGGAATAATGGTGGAGAAACGTTCGGCTTCTAGATGTTCCATGTATAAGTTCGCCAGGACTGCACTGAGTGGCGAACCCATGGGTAGTCCAAAAGTCTGCTGAAAGAGGTGATTTTCGAAGGAGAAACACGTAAAGCCAACACATAGTTCAACAAGGTCGATGAAATCGCTGGCTGGAATGGGAAGATCAAGTGAATCGTCAATTTTCCTGCGCAAGAGATCGATGGCTTGTGTAGTAGGTACTTTGGTGAATAGGGAAGTCACGTCAAGGCTGGAAAGTTTCTTGTTCCTGATGTTGATGTTGCGAATGCGATTGAGAAGATCACCCGAGTGTTTGAGATGTGCTGGACTGATAGTGCCCAAGAGTTTAGAGAGGTGTTTGGCGAGAATTCCTGAGAGCTGGTGGGGAGCAC
The DNA here is from genome assembly GCF_038502225.1 of Cherax quadricarinatus. NCBI lineage: Eukaryota > Metazoa > Arthropoda > Malacostraca > Decapoda > Parastacidae > Cherax > Cherax quadricarinatus. Next base: position 53,125,909 of record NC_091293.1, read on the forward strand.
TGCCTATTCCCGAGGATATGGGCCTCAGTGGGATACCAGGCTTGTGAGTCTTTGGCAGGCCGTACATTCTGGCAGGTCTGGGGTTGCTGGGCATGGTGTGCAGAAGTTTCTTCCCTTGTTCTGAGCCCCTCAGAATGCGGCGAGTCCTTTGAAGAAAAGTTTTAGTAAGGTTGTCCACTTGGTTAGTTGTGAGAGGTTTGTAGGTATCTGGGTCATTAAGTAGATTGAGCATTTTGTTCCTGTAATCGTCAGTGTTCATGATAACAACACCACCTCCTTTATCAGCGGTGGTGACCCTAATGGTCGTGTCTTCTGCTAAACCTTTGAGTGCATTGATGTAACGTCGAGGTATGACTGGGGAGCTGCGTGTTGAGATGGCTGCTGAGATGATGCCTTGAAGATAGCCTTTTTGGAAGTCGGAGTCATTGTGTCTGTAGTTTTTGGCGATGAAATTGAGGTCTTGTTTTGGTTTCGTACGGCCTGCCAAAGACTCACAAGCCTGGTATCCCACTGAGGCCCATATCCTCGGGAATAAGCAGTGCTCCCCACCAGCTCTCAGGAATTCTCGCCAAACACCTCTCTAAACTCTTGGGCACTATCAGTCCAGCACATCTCAAACACTCGGGTGATCTTCTCAATCGCATTCGCAACATCAACATCAGGAACAAGAAACTTTCCAGCCTTGACGTGACTTCCCTATTCACCAAAGTACCTACTACACAAGCCATCGATCTCTTGCGCAGGAAAATTGACGATTCGCTTGATCTTCCCATTCCAGCCAGCGATTTCATCGACCTTGTTGAACTATGTGTTGGCTTTACGTGTTTCTCCTTCGAAAATCACCTCTTTCAGCAGACTTTTGGACTACCCATGGGTTCGCCACTCAGTGCAGTCCTGGCGAACTTATACATGGAACATCTAGAAGCCGAACGTTTCTCCACCATTATTCCTTCGTCTGTCACCTGGCTCCGTTATGTTGACGACATTCTCCTCATAACTCCTAAACGCTTCAACGTTCAAGCTCTCCAAGACAAGCTCAACCAGGTCGAGCCTTCAATCCAGTTCACACTTGAAGAAGAAGTCGACAACACTCTTCCTTTCCTTGATGTTCTGCTCTGCAAAGCTGACCACGAACTTCGTTTTAAAGTCTATCGAAAACCCACCAACCAAAACGATCTTCTCCACTTCTACTCTCACCACGACACCAAAACCAAACGTGGTGTGATTATAGGCTTCTTCCTACGTGCACTCAGAATCTGCAGCAATGAGTTCCTTGAGGAAGAATGCACTATAATTGAACAAGTATTTTCTAAACTCCACTATCCTCGTCACTTCATCAGAGACTGCAGACGGCGGGCATTAAACATCTTCAACACACCCAGAGAAGACACTGCCGAGAAGAGATACATAGTCCTCCCCAACAACTCCATTGCCAAACATGTTTCCAACATCTTTGCCAAAACATCATTCCAAGTATCTACCTCCACAACCACGACCATCAAGGACATCACCAGTAGTAGACAGGACAAGCCTCCATCCTCTGCAGGGGTATACATAATCCCTTGTAATGACTGCAACAAATTATATGTGGGCGAAACATCAAGAGACCTCCAAACACGCATTTCAGAACACCAATATGCAAGCAGGACTGACGATACAAGGAATGCCTGTGTACAACATCGCAATTCACACAACCATTTAATTAACTACAGAAACTCAAGACTTATAGCCACAGAAGACAACACTCAATACAGAAGAATCCTGGAATCATCGCTTATCTCTATAACCAACAATTTCAACCAGAACAATGGCTTCTATAACATAGCTGAACCACTCGCCAAGAAACTTCTTCATCGCTATCCCACATAAGAACATAGAACACTGCAGAAGGTCTACAACTTGTCCAATACCCCTGCCAAGCTACCCAAGACTCTATAACCCCACCCGGTAGATCATCAGATGCAGCATTCTCCACCTGACCTCAACATTCTGACTATAAATACTCTCGTACCTTCCAACCCCAGGTAGATCCGTGTGTGACTTGAAAAAGCCCACTGTGTGGGTGAAACGTTGTCAATAAAGGATCACATTATACTGCATTTGTGTTTATATTTCCATTGTGTCGGTATTTTATACCATTTATTTCCTGCCTGCTACAGTGCAGCAAAGTTCTTTCCCCACGGCACATCATCATCATATCTGAAATAGCTGGGACACAAATTCTTTGCAGACGTTTCTAGAATTTGTATAAAAGTGGTATCCATAGAACATACAATGAGCCTCAAAAACTGATGTAAAGTAGATCTTCCAGTGGGCTACTGATATCGGTACAATGTTCTATGAGGACAAATTTCAATTATTACGTCATGGAAGAATTGAGGAAATAACAACAAGATCTGAATGCAAGACAAACTCAGACCAGTCAATAAAAGGTAAACCAAATGTGAGAGGAATGAGAGTGATAATGTCAGAAAATCTTACGATCAAGGAGCACAATAATATTATCACGCCTGTAGGATAAATGATATATTGGATAATTAGAACCTTCAGACCAAGAGTTACCAGGATAATGATTCTACTGCTCAGATCGCTCGTTCTCTATAGGCTGGAATATTGCTGTATACCAAGGCAGGCGAAATTGCTGAACTACAAAATGAATAGAGAATCTTCACAGGTTGTGTAAACTCAGTCAAGCACCTAAATTGCTGGGAGCACTTGAAGTCTCTCCTTTGAACGTCGGTAAAAAAAAAATACACCATAATTTACACATGGACGATACCGTAGGGATTGGTTCCAAACCTGCACACCGAAATTAATATTTATGAACACAAGAAGCTTGGCAGAGGGTACAGGATACCTCTAATGAAAAGCAGGGGAGTGCTGAGTAAACTGAGAGGGAGCTCAATAAATGTTAAGGGATCATAACTTTTCAACTCCCTCCCTTCATGCATAAGGAGGATTACCAAAAACCCCTGTCTTCATTACTGGAACTCGATTGACTCGTCAAAACAGTTCCTAATCAGCCGGGATGTGGTGCATACTTTGGACTGCAGGAACTGGGCACTAACAGCTTGATCGATCAGGCCAGCAACCAGTAGGCCTGATCCATGCCTCCTGATTGCTGGCAGCAGGCCTGGATCAGGCCTACGGCCTGATCGAGGTCACCGCTTCTGGATGTCACCGCAGTGACATCCGGAAGCGGCTCCAGGTAAATCTAACTGTTGCATATGTGTCTTGTTTACTTGTGGGAACTGGATATCATTATTATAATGATGATTACCACTACCATCCAATCATTCATTCCTTCAGCCTCATTTAACTCTTATTCACTATTTCTTTGGCTGTAGGCAACGGGATCGAGGGTGGGTACCATCGTTCAGGCCGTCAGTACCCTGGGCATCGGGGCAGGCTTGGCCCTTTATTACGACTGGCGTCTGGGTCTGGTCTCGATGCCTTTCGTTCCCTTCGTCTTACTGGCCATGTACCTGCAGAGCAAGATTCTGACGGGGCAGAGCCTCACTGAGTCCAAGGTCCTCGACGATGCGGGGAAGGTGAGTGACCGGAGCCACAAAGCCCTCCAGGTTCTATTGGTTTGGGGTAACAGATCTGGACCAGCCAGGTGGGTTCTTGTGACATGGTGGGCTGACCTAGACCGGCTGTCTGATTCGGTGGGCTCTGTTGGCATGGGGTAACGGACCCGGGCGGCAGTGTGGGTTCCATTGTCGGGGTGGATAACCTTGGGCCGGCTGACGGGTCTGTGAGTATGAACCCTGGCCGGTCAGGAGACTCCATCGAACCAGGTGTTTCATTATATTATGTTATCTTCTTTTATACCTTTGTATAAAGGCAAAGGGGATAAAAGAGAGTGCAAAAATTATAGGGGGATAAGTCTTTTGAGTGTACCTGGTAAAGTGTATGGTAGAGTTATAATTGAAAGAATTAAGAGTAAGACGGAGAATAGGATAGCAGATGAACAAGGAGGCTTTAGGAAAGGTAGGGGGTGTGTGGACCAGGTGTTTACAGTGAAACATATAAGTGAACAGTATTTACATAAGGCTAAAGAGGTCTTTGTGGCATTTATGGATTTGGAAAAGGCGTATGACAGGGTGGATAGGGGGGCAGTGTGGCAGATGTTGCAAGTGTATGGTGTAGGAGGTAGGTTACTGAAAGCAGTGAAGAGTTTTTACGAGGATAGTGAGGCTCAAGTTAGAGTATGTAGGAAAGAGGGAAATTTTTTCCCAGTAAAAGTAGGCCTTAGACAAGGATGTGTGATGTCACCGTGGTTGTTTAATATATTTATAGATGGGGTTGTAAGAGAAGTAAATACGAGGGTCTTGGCAAGAGGCGTGGAGTTAAAAGATAAAGAATCACACACAAAGTGGGAGTTGTCACAGCTGCTCTTTGCTGATGACACTGTGCTCTTGGGAGATTCTGAAGAGAAGTTGCAGAGATTGGTGGATGAATTTGGTAGGGTGTGCAAAAGAAGAAAATTAAAGGTGAATACAGGAAAGAGTAAGGTTATGAGGATAACAAAAAGATTAGGTGATGAAAGATTGAATATCAGATTGGAGGGAGAGAGTATGGAGGAGGTGAACGTATTCAGATATTTGGGAGTGGACGTGTCAGCGGATGGGTCTATGAAAGATGAGGTGAATCATAGAATTGATGAGGGAAAAAGAGTGAGTGGTGCACTTAGGAGTCTGTGGAGACAAAGAACTTTGTCCTTGGAGGCAAAGAGGGGAATGTATGAGAGTATAGTTTTACCAACGCTCTTATATGGGTGTGAAGCGTGGGTGATGAATGTTGCAGCGAGGAGAAGGCTGGAGGCAGTGGAGATGTCATGTCTGAGGGCAATGTGTGGTGTGAATATAATGCAGAGAATTCGTAGTTTGGAAGTTAGGAGGAGGTGCGGGATTACCAAAACTGTTGTCCAGAGGGCTGAGGAAGGGTTGTTGAGGTGGTTTGGACATGTAGAGAGAATGGAGCGAAACAGAATGACTGCAAGAGTGTATCAGTCTGTAGTGGAAGGAAGGCGGGGTAGGGGTCGGCCTAGGAAAGGTTGGAGGGAGGGGGTAAAGGAGGTTTTGTGTGCGAGGGGCTTGGACTTCCAGCAGGCATGCATGAGCGTGTTTGATAGGAGTGAATGGAGACAAATGGTTTTTAATACTTGACGTGCTGTTGGAGTGTGAGCAAAGTAACATTTATGAAGGGATTCAGGGAAACCGGCAGGCCGGACTTGAGTCCTGGAGATGGGAAGTACAGTGCCTGCACTCTGAAGGAGGGGTGTTAATGTTGCAGTTTAAAAACTGTAGTGTAAAGCACCCTTCTGGCAAGACAGTGATGGAGTGAATGATGGTGAAAGTTTTTCTTTTTCGGGCCACCCTGCCTTGGTGGGAATCGGCCAGTGTGATAATAAAAATAATATCTTCTTTGCCCATGGTTTAGCGCATTTGTTAAATTTGTTACTAAGGGCAATAATTTAAGTAATAATAATAATAATAATAATAATATTAATAATAATAATAATAATAAAGGTAATCATCATCATCATCATCATCATATTATTCTTATTCTTATTATTATTATTATTATTATTATTATTATTATTATTATTATTATTATTATTATTATATTATTATTATTATTAAGGAAAAATGCATGCTCGAAAACCCTGGTATCTATAAAAATAGACAGATAGACAAGCATATTGACATACGGACTATATATATATATATATATATATATATATATATATATATATATATATATATATATATATATATATATATATATATATATATATATATATATATATAGGGAGGTACCACCTCTGGAACTGTTATAGGGACCCTCATCCTCAGAGAAAAGAATAAACTTGCTTCAGGGAAAACTCAAGGTTCTCCCTGAAGCAGTTTGAGAATTTATTATATATTATATATATATATATATATATATATATATATATATATATATATATATATATATATATATATATATATATATATGTATATATACATATATATATATACATATCTTTTTTTTTCATTCAAAATAAAGGGGTCCACCTCTGGTGTAAATTGTGGGACCCATAGCCTCGGAGAAGTGGATAAAAAGGCTTCAAGGAAGAATATTTGGATTTCTTCCAGAAGCCGTTTGAATATTCCACTTCCCCTACCACCCCATCTTTTAAACTATTTTTTTTTTTTACCAATAGGAATATTTTATTACATAATATGGCACAGAAGATTTAAGAGATACATTGTTAATATAAAGGTGGCATATACGGTACATGTTGTTACGTGTGTATCACCGATTATAAGGCGAAAATCTCATCCAGCTCCTCAGAGCTGGGGCGTGTGCCCAAAATGCAGCAGGCATTACCCCTTTGAACAGCCGCACTGAGCCGCTGGAACAGAAAACTAGCTGCCCTGGGATCCCTAGTTACCCTGATGAGTCTTTTTCCCAGCTCCTTAAGGAAATTAGATGCACTCTTTCCCCATGAGCCAAGGGTCTCTGAGCCTATGGGAACAAACATATAATGATGGGCAAGTTCTCCATATTTTCTAGACTTTTGGAACTCCCTGAAGCTGGCAGCTGCCCCTCCTTCCTCTCTGGTGTATTGGAGATAGGTATCAGCCAAGGTAGATGCACATGTATAGTCCCACACCACCTGCTTCCCATCTGTCCAGGCTTGAAGGGTGATACCATCTGGACGCTTCTGCCTGCCATCAGATCTGCATAGTTGGGGTGGCTCCCTTACTGTTGGGCATCCAGCTGTTGTGAGGCTCCTCTTGATAATGTTATTAACCTCCTCATGTCTTGCAATCTTTCCCTCGGATTTACGGCACACAAGACCATGGTATCCGAATCGGTCTGCTGCTTCACTGCCACAAATACACCTGTGTTCGGCGAGAATAGGGGCGGCAAGTCGAAGGGCAACACCAATGCTGATGGTCTGTGGGTCAAGGCGTGTGCCAAGGCTGGAGTTGGGAACAGCCAACAGAAAGTCCCCAGCATGAGGGGCTCTCACTGCCAGGAGGCGGGCTCTATCCTTCCCTGACACACTCTGAAGCATTGTTGAGGCAATATTTTCCACTATTGGACCATCCCAGTGCGATTGTTTGTAGTTGTTGGGGGGAGCAGGTCTGGTTTCAGAGCCCGTTAGATTATCCCAGATCATTGCTCCGTCAATGAATTTTTGGTCCTGGACTCCAATTTTGTCCCTAAGATGTTCAGGGAGAATCGCTGTTACAAGCTCTCTGGATGCAATACACGAGGACAGAAAAGCAGGTAACGCAATCTGTGATGACTTGCGGACACCAATGCCTCCTAGTCTGACTGGAAGTGTAGCTTGGTTCCACTGCCCATCTTCTAGAGTAAGGTTAAGTACTTTCGTAAAAATCTGCCTCAGAATACTGTCATATTCGTGCAGTATAGGGTTATCATATGAAGGTGCACATCTTAGGAAATATGTCAACCTGGGCAGACTCAAGCACTTTGTGAGAAGGTACAAGGCATCGTGGGTGTCCAGATTGCCTATTCGTTGTTCCATTCTCCTTAACTCTTCCAATTTCTTCCTGAGAATTGTGTCAATGGCATTGCTTCCCAGAGGTGCTCCTAGCAAGACACTATTTGTGGGGGCAATGACTGCTGCTCCTGGTAGTTTTGATCTCACTGCATTTATCACTTGTTGACTGACTGAGATGATTTCACATTTGGATGGATTCAGGATGAGACCCATTTCCTGTCCCCGTGTCATTACCTGTGTAAGGTCATGTAGGAGGGACTCCTTTGTACCTGCTAGTGTGCCATCATCTAGGAACCAGATGTTTAGCTCGCTGACTGTGATTTCCCTAACTGCTATACAAAAGAGAAATGGTGCAAGAGGATCTCCTTGTTGGACACCCTCCGATGATGTGATTTC